>NW_006292696.1:9451991-9457727 GCF_000327345.1 Myotis davidii | reverse complement strand
CCCAGTAACAGTTACTTAGGTTCAGGAGTTTCTTCCATTCTTGACATTACCATGATGTGTCACTTAAAAATAAATAAAATGAAAGTTGATGTGACAGCAGAATCACCAGGGTCTGTCTAGGAGCATTTCTTAGCAGGCATTGCCTTGCTGACAAATAACAGGGGTTCTCCTATGATACAGGATCTCACAATATTATCATTTATTTAGCCCAAAAGAAAATACAATGTCCTGTGTCCAAACACAGCTCAGCTGAACGATAAACTCCAGTAGCATCCAAACACTATTATCTCCCCTACATCTTAAGAGGGCTTATTATCAAAGCTTACGTAGCAGTATCTTCTAATAGAGATAATAAGCACGTTTTCCACTTTGTCTCCAAGAATTTGATATCACTGAGTGTGTTCTCTCAAGCTCAATATAAATGGCTTATTTTACTTATATCCTACATTTTAGGCTATTTGTAACATAGACACATGGAAACAACATATCTGGTTTCTTTTCTGTTTTCTAGTTTTATAATTCATAAGTCATCAAGGTTGCTTTTTTACAAATCAAGATGCTATTCTAGAGAGCCTCAGACTGATTTTTTTACTAAAGCAGAGTGCTGCAGAACTGTCCAGAGCATGAACTATAGTGATCCACCAAAGGAAATCTTACCTGCAGTTATTTGATATACCCTGAGGGTATTCATATACCTTTTGTTAGAATAGAAGTTTGATTCTACAGCTACTCATTCAGAAGTAGGATAGGACTGAATTCTGAATGAGATCAAAATTTGTTTATTTGTGAAACCAGGGGGGTTATGCTTTTCCTATGGAAATTGTTCAATGTTTTTAAGCAGATAATGTGTTACAAGTCATATTTTAAAATTATGTAACCAAATTAAGATGTATAAATATCAACAAGAGTTGGAAAAACTCAGAGACTTCGCGGAGATTAAAGTGTATATTTTGTCCACAAAAGTATGCAGAAACATGATTCTAGAGTGTCCTTTTAAGCCCTCAACTAGGGCATTATGAACTGATTTTAAAATAGAAAGGTAATTGTCCTTTCAAATGAATATTTGGCCCTTCATTTAGTCATCCAAATAAGGGTGAGAGCGCAATTACAGTGGACCCAGAGGCTTCTAATGGATAAAACATGTCACAGTATATATGTAAATGCTTTATTCATAATCTATAGCCTTTGTAGTTTACACATTCCATTTGCATTATACATTTCATTGTCATCACAATCTTCTGGTTTGTTCAGGCCTGTCCTAAAACCCCCATTTAGAGCTAATGGAACTGAAGTGAAAAGAAACGGTATAAATCTCCATCCTGGACACAGTGGAGAAATGCTGGCACTGAGACTCTAAGGCCGCTGCTCCCTTTGTGACAACTCGCTTCCTCAGCAGCGAAGAGCCCAGCCAGCTGATTCATAATCCTGGGATTAAAGTTCTCACAAAATAGTGTTTGAGAGGATATTGTTTATTATCTGGGAAGCCACATGAGTTGCGGTGTAAATGTCACCTCTCCTGGGAAACTCACCTTCATGAGACCAGTTAGGATTTTCATCAACGGACTTACTATTACTACTATGATAAATTAACCACTTTTTAGAAGTGTTTTGTCTCACCTAAAACAATCCTGTATACCCCACTTTGGGAAAGACAAACTAATTATGAAGTAATTATTCTGTACCACGTTTCTTCCTGGGTAATGTGTAATAAATTTAATGGGGATATGCTCTCTTCACTTCTGTATTTATAGTTCCTACCATGGTGCCTGACACACCGTAGGTCTCAGTCAGAATGTGTTTAGTACATTAATATTTGCCTATTTATGTGAATAGTGTATGTGTATAGTATATGGCTGCTGTATGGCTGTATATATTTTCTTTTCTTATGAATATAGAAATGTTTGCCTTTCTCTTAAGTCCACTTGGGTACAAAAATAAGCATATCTTCTGCTCACTTTTACAGGATTATACGTTGACAATGTATTTTCAACAAGCCTGGAGAGATAAGAGGCTGTCGTATAATGTCATACCTTTAAACTTAACCCTGGACAACCGAGTCGCAGACCAGCTCTGGGTGCCTGACACCTACTTCCTGAATGACAAGAAGTCGTTCGTGCACGGCGTGACCGTCAAGAACCGCATGATCCGCCTGCATCCCGACGGCACTGTCCTCTACGGCCTCAGGTCTGTAGTGCGCATTGCAGAATGGGACTTTTCCTGAACCAAGCAGTTACCGCTTTCTGTCGGAGGGGAACGTGTTGTGCTGTTTTCCTTCCTCCTCCTTCAAGCCTCCCAGGAAGCAGTTAAACCTCCTGCCCCGCAGACATCTGATAGCCCAGGGGAGCTTGCTTACAGAGGGACTTAGCCACCGCTAAGACTCAGCGTTTTGCTGAATTACATCAGCTGCTGATCCTCAAGCTGCTTTCTTTAAGGAGCAGGGATAAACAATGCCAAAATAGCTGAGACATAGAGTTTCCTTAAAGTGGAGAAAAACAATCGTGAATGCCTAACGCGTGTTTGAATGTGGCAGATGCGCTCTTGTCAGTTGCTCCTAAGCGGCAGGAACCCGGCCTGGTCCTCTGGTGACAGGAAGGCTCTTTGCGTCCTCTCACCCTCCAACGAGGAGTCAGACTTGCAGATAAAGTCATGACCTTAGATTTATTATTAATGAACTTATACTATTAAATGTGCCTTCCGTCAGAAGCGAATGGTGAGGTTCTGCTGTGTGGATGAGGATAAATTGTAAAATAAGACAGTTTCTTCTATTAAAGTTTGTTTTATGTTAAAACAGTTTCTTTAAAAAGGAAGAGAAAACATGACAGTATAAGGAATTCCTCCGCATTATAGTGCAAGAAACTCTGAATTTGAAAATGTTCAGTTGTCTTTGATCTATTCCATTTTCCATAAATATGTAGTTACTTTACCATAGTAATGATGATGATAACAGTCGTATTATTTCGTGAACACTTCTTAGAAGTCAGCTAAGTACTTTCCATACATTAATATAGTCAATGTTTACAACAGCCTCGTAAGTTAGAAACTGTTACAATCTTTATTTTCAAATAAAGACACTGAGGCTGATGCAACTTGCTAAGATCACGAAGAGAGTAAACTGTGAGGATGGGATTCAAACACTGCCCAGTTCAGACCTAGAGCTCTTAGCCAATACACTGGGATAACTCTCACTGAAACATTTTTCTTACCTAGGATATCTCGTTTTCATTACCTACTCTATTCAGCATGCCAGATGAATACGTTGTCTGGATCCTTTTAAAACTGGCTTCTTTATCATGTCTGTAGAGAAAATGACCTTTGACTGTGGAGAGAGGGAAAGTATGAAGCAGGGAGAGAGCATGTTTGTATCCTGTGTTAGCCTCTGAAGGTAAAGAGATGAATTGGAAATTTATAATTGTCTCATTTCAGTCTTTACCTGCACTCTAGATAAACCTGGTCAAGGTTGTCAACACATTCTAAATGCACCGATGCAACGCTGAATGGATGGGAAATAAGCAGTCACTATGTCTTTGGAATTGAGAGGGAAAAGAGAGGACCAATATAGATGATAAATATGTCTTCTTTATATTGCTAAGCCAATAATCAGACAAAGAAAACTCATGATTGTTCATTCTTATCATTAAGAGGCACTGAACATAAGAGCTGTAGCTCAGACTCACTGCAAGAGGGAGTCATCACTCTCCCCTCCCCACTCCCAATCAGGGCTGCTGGCAAAATAGGCAGGCTCCTAAAGACACCGGGCATGCGTAGAATTAGGACTTCTGCACAGAGAAGGCTCTGAATTGTGATGGTCTTATCGGTTGTATTATTAATTCTGAATTTGAAATTGATAAGGTTTTTCAGGGAATTTATAAAAGTCCCATTCCAGTTTCTACTGATATACAGAACAATTTGTTTCATTGCTAGACATTGAATGCAGATCACACATTCTTTTCTCAGCTCTAGGAGGTTCATTTGTGAGAAATAAAAGAAATTCAACTACAATTACCACTGCCATGGTTGATTCTTTTCTATGTGGCCTCTCTTCCTATTTACCTACCTCCCACCCCGGTCAGTCTCTGTTATTGATAGTCTAGTAAGAAATGTATCTTATATTTGTGGCATGAACTCTGTCATTTCCATTTCAAAAACATTGTATGGTTTCCCTTAAACCAAGCCTTTCCTTTTATTCTCATCATGTGTTATCATTCTTCCATTTTCTCAACTGATTTGAAGATCTACAGGATACGGAAATAATTTTTACAAGTTATGAATAATGCTTTTTTGAAACTTAAATTTATAACTTGTGGCTCAATAATCATGAAACTCTTGAATATAGATTCTCCCTTCACTCTTGACTGGTTGATTGTCCAGTTGTACCAATTTGATCTTAAAATCAAATACCTCCTGTCTTTTATGATCCTATTTAGACATTTCTTTCAAGAGATATGGCTGAAATGGGAAGAATATTTTCTTGGGAATAACCTACCTGTAGTTGGTGACAAAGGACTTTTCAGTTCACTAGACTGAAGAATTCCTAGCCATTTATAAAGCAAGTATTTCAAACAGGTCAACTGTCTTTTATTTTAAAATAAAATTGCTCCAGTCAAATTATTTTCAGAACACTTTGAGGAAAAATGACACATAAAAATATAGGTGGTTGTTGTTATTGTTTGTTTCTTTTGTGTTTTTTTGTTTTGTTTTTGTTAATGAACCCAGCAAGGTACTAGCAGGTAAAAAATCAGGTTTAATCTGTTACTTACATGACATCATAAAGAATGTTACATAGATATAAATCAGATCATTATTGACTTTGAAAAAGGAAGACATTTGTTAGTTTTCAAAAAGGTAGTAAATAATTGCGTTGGACAGAGAATCAGGAGACTTGCATCCTATTCTAGTCTTAAAATTAGTGGTTCTTACGTAAATCAGTTCTAAATTTTATTCTAGCTCCCAAAATCCTATATTCGTGCAATTTTGCTAATGTGTGGCGTAAATATTTTTAGGACTTCTACTTCATTATGCGTATGGCTTGCAAAGCTTTACATAATATTTTAGTGCTTCAGAAATTGCATTTATCTCCTTGAAAAAAAATTATATTAATTAGGAAAGCAAAAACAAAATCATAGCATTCAGGTAAGCAAGAAAGCCTGAATTGTCAACTTTGACATCTCTTATGAGCGTAATAATGTATATTTTTATTAAAACTTAGACTCTGAACCCAAATGGACTGTATATTATTTATGGAAAGTGACTAACATTATCTCATAAGCATGTTATCACATTAAAAAATCTTCAACAAACACAATTAAAACAAAACTCATTTTCTATGATGAGATGATGCATATTTAATATTGAAAATTTAGAAAATTCAGGTAAGTTATGAATAAAATTACCCTTCATTTTACCACTCAGAATTAATCATTAACCTGTACCTTGCTATATACTCTTCCAGATATTTTTCCTAGTACAAAAAGCATACAGGTAGCTTTTCATAAAAATAATTCCCATTATATTTCTTTAATTTTTTCTTTAATAATGAATCCTATATAATAAAAGGGTAATATGCAAATCGACCGAACGGCAGAATGACCAGTTGCTATGACATGCACTGACCACCCGGGGGCAGACGCTCAATGCAAGAGCTGCCCCCTGGTGGTCAGTGTGCTCCCACAACGGGAGTACTGCTCAGCCAGAAGCCCAGAAGCCGGTTTCATGGCTGGCAAATGCAGGGGTGGGCGG
>NW_006292696.1:9441730-9450440 GCF_000327345.1 Myotis davidii | reverse complement strand
GGCTGCCCCCGGCCCCCCCGCCACTGGGGATGTGCCTGCAACCAAGGTACATGCCCCTGACGGGAATCAAACCCGGGACCCTTGAGTCCGCAGGTCAACGCTCCATCCACTGAGCCAAAACGGTTTCGGTGATTTAAATAAATTATAGAGATTAAGAAGAAATTAGTAGTTACCAAAGGACAAGGATAGTAAATTTCTTTAATTTTTTCTTTAATAATGAATCCTATATAATAAAAGGGTAATATGCAAATCGACCGAACGGCAGAATGACCAGTTGCTATGACATGCACTGACCACCCGGGGGCAGACGCTCAATGCAAGAGCTGCCCCCTGGTGGTCAGTGTGCTCCCACAACGGGAGTACTGCTCAGCCAGAAGCCCAGAAGCCGGTTTCATGGCTGGCAAATGCAGTGGTGGCAGGAGCCTCTCCCGCCTCCACCACAGCGCTAAGGATGTCCAACTGCCAGCTAAGCCATCAGTCGGACATCCCCCAAGGGCTCCTGGACTACGAGCGTATGCAGGCCAGGCTGAGGGACACCCCCCCACTGAGTGCACGAATTTTGTGCACCAGGCCTCTATTGTATTATAAATATGCTTGCCATGTGAATACATCCCTTCTCACTATCAGTCTTTAACTGTTATAACACATATTTGGGATATAATTTTTTATTTAACATAGGATATGGCTTATGGTTTTGAGATAAAGCACGATATGTAGTTGTTGCAATAAAATGCAGGACTACTATTTAAAAGTTACTTAATGTTTTAGTAACAAAGCTGTTGGTGGCACAATTTATAATCTCACAGTTGTGCTGTTGTAATTTGTAGTCTCATTGGTTCAATAAATGGCCCAGGAGATGTACTGATGTGGATTTTACTAGGACATTTCTTGTGGACAAAATGACTTCCTTACTCTTTCAGTAGTCTCTGACCTATCTAAAAATAGCTCTTTGTCATTTGGTATGTGGGGGGAGCCCTTGACTTCCTATGTCTGTATACCTCCCATATGTAACATTAGATCAGAAACATGTCACTTCTGATTAAAGGTTCACATGCTTGAAGAAAGATTCGGCAGGAAGCAGAAGGCAATTCAGCCACCTCCTGCTATGCATGTTCTGTCATTGGGAAAATGGCAAAGGATAACGTTAGCCTGTAATGAATTTAGACAAGCAGGATTATTAATTTTATCTTCCTCTGCTACTCCTGCAGCTTTACCACAGGATGTTAGGCAAGTGAATACCTGAGCAGCCATGCCCCATGGAAATGTAGCCTATCAAACACTAACATATCACTTTTTGACTCAGATTTCCTCTTTGGTTTAATTTATTTTCACAGGGATTTTCAGTGAATGTATTTTTTTCAAGCAGAAAACAGGTATTTTTTTCTTAGACATGTGACCCTGTTCTCTAGATTTTCTCCATTCTTCTGAGCAGGAAAAATCTCCTTCACGTTTCTCCACCTGTGGGGGAGAAGATGCATATGATATAGTTTTATAAAATACATCCTCTTTAAAGAGCTGTCAGCAGTTTTTCAGAGAACATTTTTTTGCCCATCATTTTCCCGATAAGATAAAATGACTTAGATTTTTAAAAATGCATTTAGAAGTAACTTCTGACATCTTCAAGTTCATCTCTTTTTAAAAAAAAAAATGATTTTAGAGAGGAAGAGAGAGAAAAACATTGATATCAGAGAGAAACATCAATCGGTTGCCTCCTACACTCACAACCTGTGTACTATGTGCCTTGACCAGGAATCAAAGCTTCATAGGACAATGCTCCAGCCAACTGAGCCACACCGGCCAGGGCTCATCTCCTCCTTTTTATAGAAGAGAATGCGGGGGGGCAGGGGAGTGGGCTCCAGAGCGGGGAAAGACTGTGCCTAACATCACAATTAATGACAAAGGACAGAGTAGAATCTCAAACTTCCAGACCTCAGAAATGGAAGTGGCCTGTATTTAGCAGCCCTGGGAAATAATCCAGAACTCTCTCCGATGCCAAATTCTGCATGATTTTTAGATGAAAACATTAAAAGAGGAAAAGAAAGCCTGCCCATCTTCTCTTTTCTTCAATATTGCTGACTCATTTCCCTTCAGTAGTCAGTAGGCCTACCAGCTAGGTGGGTCTCTAGTTGTCCTCATGTCCATAGGTTTGTTTCAAATGACAGCTTATGTGGCAGCTCTGATATCCAACGTGTGAAAGGACCGATGCAGAAAAAGTGAATGGTCAGAGATTCCAGAGAAGAAACCAGCTGCATTCTCAATAAAGATACAGATCTTACGTTGCAGGCCCAGAGAATGAGTACAGTGCTGTCCACACTAAATTGGGCCTTGTCTGCTGTTAGCCATGCGTCTAAGTTTTACACAACTGGAAAAGTTCCTTCGTCCACCAGACTATTGGGGAAGATCCCAGAATACACTGAAAAAATCTCTTTATTTTCTAGAACAAGAAAATAGATTTCTTTTCCCAGGGTATCTTTCTGCCTTATTCCCCATGGAGAGAGAAGAAAAGGAGGAGATAAAAGATTAGCTGACCTATGGAAGTCACCTCCCCAAATTTTTTGTTAGCTTTTGGTAAAAGTTTTAATTACCTGATTTGCTAAATGGGTGATAAGGAGGGGTTTTTGTCCCACCCTTACCTCTTTATTCTGGAAGTAACAAGTAAAGCATCTTCCTTTGGAAACCAGACCAATATAATAGGCTAATGACTCAAATCACATTCGCCATATGATGAAATGCTCAAGCTATTGTGCTTATCAGAGGCAGCCCATTCTCTGCACTCTTATGGGCAGAATAAAAGGCAATAAAATGCTCAATGGCTGTAAGTCCTTGGAGGAAAAAACTAATTCTGTGTTGGATTGTTCCCATTAGCCATAAAAGAGACAGTAATTAGGACTTTATATTTTAGCCACTGTAACAAGCCGACAACTAAGGGAAACTACTGAAAATACCAGAATAAAAGCTAAAGCTTCTTTAGCCATCAGTATACTGGGCAGCATCAGTACATTTTCAGTGGCTCTCAACCTTCCTAATGCCGCGACCCTTTAATACAGTTCCTCATGTTGTGGTGACCCCCAACCATAAAATTATGTTCGTTGCTATCACAAAAGCAATATGTAATTATATATGTGTTTTCCGATGGTCTTAGGCAACCCCTATGAAAGGGTCGTTCGACCCCCAAAGGGGTCGCGACCCACAGGTTGAGAACCGCTGATTTAGATCATTGCATAGTGAGGCCACAGAACAGAAAACCGGTGGAGGAGCTATAGAGCAGTGTTAAGAGCATAGGTGTGGAATCTGACTGACTTGCTTCAGGGCTTCCTCCATCACTAACTAGCTTTGTTCCACTCTTCTGAGCTTCAACTCCCTTCATCAGTAATATAGGGCTTCATAGTACCTACCTTGTAGGATTCCTGGGGTTGGGGGTGGGGATAGGGATCAGGGAAGAGGGAAGTAAATGAAGGAATACTTGTAAAGCATTTAGTAAAGTGCTTGGCACATGGCATGTTGTTTGTAGATTAATTGCTATCATTAAGATTGCTATGTGTATCTAATTTTGACCTGTTTCCCATCATGATTAGCATGGATAATACTGGGTGGTGGTAAATCCTTATTGTGTATCAGCACTGTACTAGGTTGACACAGAGGCAGTTGTGATATTCAAAGCTTGGAGGTTAATGGGGGAAGAATATAGGTAAAAGAGAGATGAGAAGTTGGATAGTGCCGGGGTCCAACCCCAGCAGGTCCAGGGGTCCCCAAAGGTATGGACGGAGTCGGCGAAGAAGGAATGATACGGAGACAGCATTCAGTTGATCAGCAGCCTTGCCAGGATCTTGAGCCACAATCTCCAGCCAAGTTCTGTGTCTATGTTCTTTTGCTAGGTTCTCCAGCCAGGTTCTGTCCAGGTTCTCCAGCCAGGTTCTGTAGCCATGTTCTCTCACTAGGTTCTCCAGCCAGGTTCAGTTTAGGTTCTCCAGCCAGGTTTGGTTGCCAGGTTCTGTAGCCAGGTTCTCTTGCCAATTTCTGTAGCCAGGTTCTGTCCAGGATCTTTTGCCATGTTCTCTCCAGCGAAGTTCCTCTTTCTCTAGGTTCTGTGTAGGTTCTGTCTTCTAAGTTCTGTCGCTAAGTTCTGTCACTAAGTTCTGTCTCCTAAGTTCTGTCTTCTGAGGTCTGCCTTCTGATGTCTGCCTTCTGAGGTCTGTCTTCTGAGGTCTGTCTTTCCTTAACTTCAGGAGAAAATCCCTACCTGGGGAAACAACCTTTCTCAGAGAGGTGACCTTGGTTAAAACCCATAGTGCTAAGAAGGTGACCAAACATATTAAGAACAGTATGCCATATATGCCAGGTCCCTTGAAACAGCAAGGATGGACTGGCTCCCAGCAGGATAGGATAGTAGACAAGAGCCAAGTTCTGTAATTTGTCCTGATAAGCTTTGTGCATTTTGAAAAAATTAACCTAACAACTCTAGATTGAAAATACTAATATCGTTTAACTGATAAGAATGTGGTCAGAATGAAATAATGTGACCCATGTAAAGTAGCTGGCACACAGTAGGTACGCAGTAAATAATAACATTTGTTGTGGTTATGGTCATTACTGTAGATACTAAGATAATTATAATAGAATCAATTGGGTACACACTATGCAGCATGTACTGTGCATCCATTGCATCTTCCTTTTTCAAAAAGAAAAAGTAAACTGAAGCTTAAACAAATTCACTAACTTATTCAAAGCAGCATATCCACACGTGTCAAAGCTGGGAATCGAATAATCCAAATCTATTTGACTCCAAAGCCCATGCCCTTTGTGTTTAATGCAGAGAAATAACCGAGTGCATGGACTGGGAGGTGGCAGAGCAGACACAGACATACTCAGACTTTTTATGAGACTAATGGCTTCGTGCAGTTATTCATTTTGATGACCTAATATTGGGAATGTCTGTGTAGTGTTCTAAAAGGAAGCCTGAGAACACACTAGTAGCTCTCATTTACTTTTAATGACACAGGGCCATTGTAGTAAAGTGAATTGCTGAACCTTTCTTTCATTTATGCATTGACTCATCCAGTCAAGTTCTGATTGAGTAGCTCTTCTTGCTCTATGTAGGGGGGAAGGGGTGCAGGCTTGACTAAGCCAGACATTGTCCCTACCTCCAGAAGTTTGTACTCAATGAAGGAAACATATAAACTACCATCCAAAAGGACATTTAATAGCAAATATGAGGCCCCAAAATTATGATGAATTCTATGAAGGAAATTAAACAAAATGAATGATCTGACAAGGAGCGCCTAGGAGAGGAACGTGGAGTCCTACTTCAGCAGGTGACATCTGACCTGAGACGTTATTTCTGAAGATGCACAGCAGCAATCGGGGAAGCGAGTGTCTGGTTAGAAAGGACAGAAGGGCAGTGGTCTTAAGAGCAGCACAAACTCATATGAACCAGGAAGGAAGATAAGTATCACTCGCTTCAGCCAGAGCTCTGTCTCTTCTCTCACATTATTGCATGTTATGTTCTTTATAACTGACTACATTATTCACTGCTTTACTGCTCTTACTGGCCTCTCTCCACTAGAATATAAGCTCCCTGAGAGCGGAGACCTCTTGAGCAGAACCTGTCCCAGTGAATCAATGAAAAATAATAGGAAAGGTATTTGTTAAATGAATATATAGATAAATGAAGGTGTAATTGTGATTTATCCAGAGCACTTCTTATTTCATCAATCCAACTACCTGTCTCTGTTTATCAGTTAAATGGGACCTGTGGTCCTAGGATTTATCTCAGATTGATATAACATTCTGTGTCCATGCAGGCATCTCATGCAAAATCACACCTAACATTTTTAAACCATGGATTTGCATCCCGAAGTACATTAGAGGAGTAGAAAGAGAAGCATAGAATGACATTGATATCATTTAGAATTCAGTTATCAAAGGTTACTATGTTTGGATGAGATGGGAAAAATGGATTGTCCTACCTACTAGCACATTTCTCTTTCTACGTGGGAAGAGCTGTACTAACGGTGAGACCCTGCTGGAGGTGATATCAATTTCAGCAGGTGATAGGGAGGCGTTTTGAAAACAAAGACCAGCTGTTGTCAGGAATCCAGCTTTGCAAATTACACCTTACATACAAATATCAGTTGACTGTGTAGAAATTTCCATTGGTGTGGTGTTTTCTTGTGCTGCCTTTTCATTTGTAGTCAGTGTGGTATTTTAAAAGTCAGAGACGTGAGGGTGCAGAGAACCAAATCCAGGTGGAATGCAGGTGACCCACTTTAGCCTTCTGCCCCAGAATGAGTCAAGGAGAAAACACTTCCTAATAAGAGCGAGTGCTTTTTAGACACACGCCACAGAAAATTTACTCCCAGGGAGTTGGGGTGGGGGGAGGGTTCTTTTTTTATTCATGATAATCCAACGTTTTATGACTAAAAATGTGTGTGGCTTCTCATGTCCATGAATTGCAGGTCAGAGATATCATATTCTTTGCTTAGCATTAGGCTTGTCTCTTATGGTGTTCTTGACCCACTGTTCTTGAGTGTGTGTGTGTGTGTGTGTGTGCGTGTGTGTGTGTTCACATGCATGCACATGTGTGTGTTTTCTGTGTTATGTAATAGGAAACAAGGCAGGCAGTGGAAGAAGAGAGGTTGACTACTGTGTGGGGAGAAGGAACACTTACTTTGCTCAGACAGTATTTTCCCAAATCATGAGTATTTAGCCCATTTGGCTGGAATCAGGGGTTGATTTGTCACTTGGGGAGTTAGATTTAAGCAACAAAATTGTCAGTCTTATATCAATGTAAAAGAGGCTGATAGTGTGATGATGAGAAACACTGCCCCCACCCAACTGGTTCTTTCTTAGCTAATTTAGCATGTGACTGAATTGTACATTTTGCTGCTACACAAATGTTATTAAGTTACTCAGTCTCTCTGTACATAGTCATTCTGTGATGAGGGGGTGAGCCAACCATAGGTCTGTTTTTTATTTGATCATGGGTGGAGTTACTTATGAGGAGGAAAAATGTATGTCCCCTGCATGGGTAGCCAGCGGCTGGGCAGGGATATGCATTGAAAGAACAGAGGGAGAAATGAACACCGTAATGAAAATGAACTTCTAAATTCTGTGCATAAGAAAAACAGTGTTTTGCTGCGAGGAGACTTCTAAATAATATAGATTCTCAGTCATTTCAGTTTGAGAAAACGTAAGATTCTGAAATCTCCTAAATGGCCGAATTTAGTCTGTTACCAGATAGGTTTTAATTTTCGAGTTTATTTTGTTGCAAAGCTCTCAGGCCTCTTAGATCCAGAGGCTGTATTTCTGGGTTACTTTTGCTTTGTGATTTTGCTCTTTTCAATGGAGGCTCAGGCTTTTGTTTTTTCCATCATAAATGGCTCAGTTTTGGCTCAGTTTTCTCTCTTGCAGTATTTTAAAATTGTGTAAAATCAAGTTACTGTCATTCAGTAACAACCTTCTTTAATTTCAATAAGTTACTGAGCCCTTTGAGCTTTCCGTTTCCATGGGATGGATAGAAAAGACTAAAATATACAGGGAGCCAAGTTTACAAGAGGCCATGGCCTTAGTTGCTGCCTGCTGTGACCCAGTAGCAGGTGGAGGGAGGGCAAGGGGGGGTTTAATTCTGTGTGCCAGGTGCCTTCAGCTGGGCAGGCAGGGTTTTGTTCAGGAGAACGTCAGGGTAAGGGCTTACCTATGTCCACAGCCCTCTCTTCTAACCAGACTCTGCAAATGAATGTTTTCCTTACATGAGCCATGCCCTTCTGTGCTTCAAAATATGGCTTCCCCTCCCGCATTTATCTTCCTCGATGCTCTGCGGTGAAGAGAACCAACTGAGTCGAGAGGGGGTCGGGGCACCAGACTTCTTGACCTCTCTGGAGAACACCATCTGCATGAGCAGATGGGAAACAAGTCACAGGCTGGAGGGGGACTCCAAGATCAAAAAGGGGGCATCTGTAATACTTTCAACAATAAAGGTAAATTTTTTTTAAAAATCTTTTAAAAAAATAAGAAGAGAGGAATGATAAAGAGATGTGATGGCAAGGTGGAACAGTGAGTGCCCATGGCTGGGAATTCTCTGCCCTCTGACCCAGATAATGGTCACCGCGTGGCTCCCACCCATGGATTCCCAGGTCCCTAGCACAGTGACGCCTGCCTGTGGGGCAGGCAGATTGCTCAGCACTGGGAATGGGCACACACTCCTTTGTCTGTCTGCTGAGGGGAGAGCTCCAGTACTGTTGGTTAAAATTCCCCCACAGCGGACAGCACGGTTCCTTCCCATTAAGCTTTCCATGTGGCCACCGGCCAGCTGAATAGCTGCCTCCGTGTTCTGGTTGTAGAAGATTCTCCCCAGGTTAGATGTACCATTGTAAGTACTTTTTCAGATTGGTACAAAGCATATACTTTTGCTCATGATGTTTTATTGCCATGTTCCTTTACTTTCTTCATTAGTTCATTTGCTCTTTCAAGCATTCATTTAAATCCACATTTATTGAGTAGTGATTTTTGTGCCAGGCCTACTGTCCTAAATGCTTATATGCTTTAACACCAAGAAGTAGGTCTTTTTATACAAGAGGAAAGTGAACCTCCGAAAGGTTACGTAATGTGCCTACAGTCACACAGCTGGCAATGGCAGAGTTGCATATTGGATTGAAGTCTATGTGACTCCTCACAGACATGACTTATTATAACTGGCAAAAATGAGTCTTCC
>NW_006292696.1:9429792-9437969 GCF_000327345.1 Myotis davidii | reverse complement strand
CCAGTAGCAGGTGCAGGGAGGGCAAGGGGGGGTTTAATTCTGTGTGCCAGGTGCCTTCAGCTGGGCAGGCAGGGTTTTGTTCAGGAGAACGTCAGGGTAAGGGCTTACCTATGTCCACAGCCCTCTCTTCTAACCAGACTCTGCAAATGAATGTTTTCCTTACATGAGCCATGCCCTTCTGTGCTTCAAAATATGGCTTCCCCTCCCGCATTTATCTTCCTCGATGCTCTGCGGTGAAGAGAACCAACTGAGTCGAGATGGGGTCGGGGCACCAGACTTCTTGACCTCTCTGGAGAACACCATCTGCATGAGCAGATGGGAAACAAGTCACAGGCTGGAGGGGGACTCCAAGATCAAAAAGGGGGCATCTGTAATACTTTCAACAATAAAGGTAAATTTTTTTTAAAAATCTTTTAAAAAAATAAGAAGAGAGGAATGATAAAGAGATGTGATGGCAAGGTGGAACAGTGAGTGCCCATGGCTGGGAATTCTCTGCCCTCTGACCCAGATAATGGTCACCGCGTGGCTCCCACCCATGGATTCCCAGGTCCCTAGCACAGTGACGCCTGCCTGTGGGGCAGGCAGATTGCTCAGCACTGGGAATGGGCACACACTCCTTTGTCTGTCTGCTGAGGGGAGAGCTCCAGTACTGTTGGTTAAAATTCCCCCGCAGCGGACAGCACGGTTCCTTCCCATTAAGCTTTCCATGTGGCCACCGGCCAGCTGAATGGCTGCCTCGGTGTTCTGGCTGTAGAAGATTCTCCCCAGGTTAGTTGTATCACTGTAAGTACTTTTACAGATTGATACAAAGCATATACTTTTGCTCATGATGTTTTATTGCCATGTTCCTTTACTTTTTTCATTAGTTCATTTGCTCTTTTAAGCATTTAAATTCACATTTATTGAATAGTGATTTTTGTGCCAGGCCTACTGTCCTAAATGCTTATATGCTTTAACACCAAGAAGTAGGTCTTTTTATACAAGAGGAAAGTGAACTTCAGAAAGGTTAAGTAATGTGCCTACAGTCACACAGCTGGCAATGGCAGAGTTGCATATTGGATTAAAGTCTATGTGACTCCTCACAGACATGACTTATTATAACTGGCAAAAATGAGTCTTCATGTCTTAAGGTAGACTAGGGGTGAGTGATTTGCCTTCTTAACTGTGGATCCTCTCGTGTAGGAAAAAATCATGAATTCCGACGTCATCCAATTTCACTGGACTGCTCTTGCCGCCTTTGTAAATTGGCTATAATGTCTTAGCTGCCTTCAGGGAGCATGTGAAGCACGATGAAGAAGTGACAAAAAAATAAAGTTTTCCAAGTAATGAGCTTGGGGTGTGTGTGTGTGTGTGTGTGTGTGTGTGTGTGTGTAACCTAGTGAAACAGAGTGTGCGGAAGAACAGAAAGAAGGGAATTCCAAGTCAAGGGAACAGCATGTGTGAACAGTGAAAGTGGAGGGGAAAAGTAGGTAAAAGAATCTCAGGGTGGCTGCAGTACGGACTGTGCTTGGGAAGTATGTTAGAGAGGACAGAAGGGTGCTTTTGGGTAAGATCTGGAAGTTTGGACTTCAGGGCAAGGGAAGCCACTTCAGGTGAGTGTATGGTCAAATGTGTATTGCATTTACTCATCCTTTTTATGACTTAGAGTACAATTTTAAATTTTTGAGTTCTTAGACTAATAGCATTTATCATTACACTGAAAATCTTCTGATATGTTGATTACCAAGAATTGGTTGATAAAATAATATGTAAGCATTTTTATGGTAAAGGTAATATTAAATTTTTCTCATTTCCAAAGGAAATCCGGGTGTACTTCCTGCCTAAATTCATTATACATTTCCCTAATATTTGGTAAATTTTTGCATTGGGAATCTTTATTTTAAAATACCATGTTACACTATAAGAGACAGGAAAAGATGGTTGAGACACTTCATAATAAATCATAATAAATAAATATGAAGCATTTAGAGACTTGGCATAAGTTCTTCAGAAATCAATAACCATTTCTGGGAAATGTAACCCTTTTTCCATGAATACTGACAAATAGATGAATAACACTTTTACTTAATCATGTAGGAAAATAAATACAGTATGGGGCAAAAGTAGGTTTACAGTTGTGAGTACACGAACGTTTATTCTTGTATTATTATATATCAGTAATTGTATTATTTCCCACATGAACAACTGTAAACCTTCTCTGGCCCCACCTTGTAAATTATTAACTTATAAATTTTTTTCAATATTTAAATATTGACAGAGAAACATCCTGCAAAGTTCTTCTGATTGGAAATAATCCGTTAATATACTAAGAAGATATTTTTAAGAACTATTTTAATAAAGCCAAGAAAGGTTTAGTGGTTGATAATCAGAAATTAGTGGGGAATGGGCAATGAGCAGAAATAATAATAAGCATAATTCGTATGATTTTCTTGTGGCCAAAGGTGGTATCCGCCAAAGAATTGCTGGAAACTCCGTATAAATTAGTAAACGTGATTTTCCTTCAACACCTTGGGTGTTACACCTCCATTTGTTAATATATACTGACATGGATAGAGAAACATTGGCTAGATTTTCCCTGAAGACCTTCTAACACGAAGGAGGAGGTGGAGGTGGGGAAACACTCCACCTCTTCACCCGCTTCTGTGACTCAGGCATCATCCCCCACATTGATTAAGCTACACACTTAGAAATTGAGCACTTTTCTGGACTTATGTTTCAATAAAAAGTTTTAGAAGCAAAATATTTCAATAAAGAGTTAAAAAATATGCGCCCTTCTGTAGATTTGGTGACATATCCAAATGGGCCTCTAGAGAGTGTGCCTCTGACTTATGCTTGTGAATGGGAGGGGCCTGTGCACTGCCTGTGCCATCTCTGAAAGGCCGCGTTGGCCTGTAGCTGAGTGTTCCTTGCATCTCATACATGTGTCCATATGACTTGACAAGAGCCATTTCACTCCAAAAAATGGAACGAGCTCATCAGTGTAAATTGTGTTTGTCTAATTCCAACATACTCTCACATTCCTATAAAGAAGAGCAAGGAACAGACCAATATCCAGGAAAGGTTGTTATCATTTCGTTCTTCTACAACTCATATCTCTCAGCCAGGGCCACGGACTCACACATCCACTGTGGCTGTGGCTGTGGCTGTGGCTGTGGCTGGATGCAAGTCATGGAAGTATTTATTGTGTGTGACCAACCCAGCACTTCAAAAAATTAGGACATTTGATTTCACTCATATGTGGGATATAAAACTGGAACTCATAGACACAGACAACAACAGTATGTTGGTTACCAAAGGGAAGAGTTTCAGAGGGGTAGTGGAGGGTAAAGAGGTCACAATATATGGTGACAGAAGACGATTTGACTTCAGGTGGTGGGCACACAGTGCAATATACAGATCATGTATCATAGAGGTGTACACTGGAAACCTATATGATCCTGTTAACCAGTGTCACCCCAATGAATTTCAGAAAAAAAAATTAGGACATTTCATTGTAAAATGTACGCTTTCTAATTAACTTTTTTTTTTAAATCCAAAGTTCAGAAGTACAAGCTTTTATTTTCCACCTGGCTAGCTGGAAATTGATACCTTATTCAGAAAGGGTATGCTTCCCCTAATTTACCACAATCTCCACCATTCCCTACTCTCCTATGTTGAGGCTACTCCATATACTATAGAAGCCATAACCTTGATGCTCTAGGCATCTGAGTTTGGAGCTCTCAATCAGACTTAAGTATCTGATATCAGCACTTGATATGTCATATCACCCTCTGCAATTTTCAGTGGATTAAAGTATAAGTTGGTTTGCTTGGAACTTAAGGTCAATTGCTGCTTGTTTTCATTCAGCTTTTCACCAGGCATAAATCTTAACACACTTGCTTCCCACTCACAGTGCTCTGTCCATTTTACCTGTGAGCCCTGGCAGTGGTCACATGCTCTGGCTCTGGGCACATGCTTCAGGCTGGCTGGAAAACCCTCCCAGCTACACTCCATTTGGCAAAATCTTGCCCATCCTCTGTCACCTGCTGAGAGCTCTTTTTCTGTGCAGTGACTGCTCAGCTTCCAATCCTATTCCTGTTTGGAGTTCTTATAACACAAATTATTTATAGCTAACACATATGCCTAATAATAAACATAAATCAGCATAATTTTTTATATTCAGAGCTCAAGTTTGTCGGAATGCCTATCCCATGCTAAACAGTATTTATGTATTGTTTCAGTCCTTACAGTCATACTAAGAGGTAAATGCCCTTACTATTGTCATGCTGTTATTATTGAGGCTCAAAGAGGTTAAAATATGTATCGAAGGTTACAATGCTCATTGCTCCTCAGATCAGTTTATCTGGTATCTAAGCTTTGATGTTAAGGTTCTAAAGGCCCACAAACACATCTTCATAATTTTATGAAATATATTCTCCAGGGCTTAGCAAGCGCCCTGCAGGATATTATAGGCACTCTATGGATTGATTAATATTGGTCAGTTCCTTTATTGTCATTCAGGTCTAATTACAAAGTCATTGACCAAGTTGTGATACACTTGCAAATTTTAAGTTTATACATTTATATACTGTCCAACTCAAAAATCATATTTTTTCTTTAACATACTAAGAGTAGGCTAATGAGAATTAGCAGACATTAGCTTATTGCACTGTCTTTCTCTCATGGATAGTGTACATTTGGTAATTATGAATCTATTGCTTTTCCTGTCAGGAAAAGACAGTCTAATATGCTTTCATGTGGGGGGTAAGGAATTGAGGAGGACAGAAGGCTATTGAGAAAGCAAATACAGCATCAAATGTGTCCCAGCGATACAACACATCTCAATCACTTAAAAATAGCGGCTCTAGAAAGAATTACTCATTAGTGACATTATAATGTTACTCCACCGCAAATGCCTTAACTAATGCAAACTTCGAGCGTGAACATTATAACCAACAGGTAATGCTGCATCCCCGTGCTCTGAGGACAGTCTTTATTAATGGCTTTGTTAATAATTACCTGACAGAAATATAGCCTTCCGAGAGCTTGCTGTCATTAAGCATGCCTTGAAATGCTTTAATGTTTATAGGTTGTGTTACAACTCTTTAGCGATTTAATTACATTTAGCAACTCCTCAAGTTATTGTGCGTTTGATTGAGCTAAAATCCATTGCCAGTCACATTAGCAAAGGTGGGCTGAGGCTGCGAAGGGTTTAGGCATTGGGTTCAGTTCCTGAGTATTAGAGAGGCTGCTTCGGTGAACCGGAAAGTGCAGGCTGCCACCGACACAAGCCCGTGCTGCGGTTCGCCCCTGCCTTCCTCCTCCCTGACAGATCAGCCAGTTCTTTACACAGCCTCTCCAGAAAGGAAATCTACCATCCACCCTGGGGAGCCATTTCATTATTTTATAGCCTTCACTATCAGCCAAGTCATCTTTCTATTTAGCGTAAATCCTCCTTGTCCTTCATGTGAGAATTGATGACCAGAGCTCTCTGTTTGGTCCATAGCAGAAAATGTGAACAGCGATCATCACTCCCCTGAGCCCTCCGTCTATACACAGAGCTGTTATTAAATCTATCCGTTTGCTCTCTCTCCTCAGCTGGGGCAGCAGCGCTCATCCAGCCATTTGTAAGCATTTAATTGGGTTTTATTCTCAATAACATTTTACTGAATTATGAAGCTATTTTGCCATCTTTTATTTTCTAGAGAGAGAAACAGAAAAAAAGAGTGGGGGTAGGGAGAGAGAGAGAGAGAGAGAGAGAGAGAGAGAGACACCAGGATGGCAAGCTGGGGAAAATATTCACAGTGCAGTCCTTCTTTAAATTTGTTGTCCATCCTCTCATTCTCCCAACCCCTACAGCCACCTCCCACCTCTGCTCCCACCTCCCAGCTTGGATAAAATACAATTTTTAATATAAAAACTATTACATATCTTTTCCCTTCTGGTATTTTCTGTTATCACTTCTCACTCTTCCTCCTGTTTTAGGTATGCATTTTTTCATCCTTGTGTTTTGTGATGTGCTATTGAGGGACTAAGTGAAAAAGGTGAAGGGATTAAGCAAAAAAAAAAAAAAAAAGTCCATTGTTTTCCACATGTATTTATGATCTTTTTTTCTGAGCCTTTTCTGTTTCTTTGTAAACTTTGTTTAAAGTGAGCCCCAGGTTTTTTATTATTATGATTCATTTTATTCTGCTTTAATTCTTTACTGAGTCAACCAAGCTTTTTTTCTCAGTGTATCATCATTTGGGTACAAGGTGATTTTTTTTTCCTGTTTTCAAACAACCCTGCATTACAGATGTGCTCTTGGGGGAACTTTTCAAATATAATTTTCTAACCTAGCTTGTAATTTTTTGTTTGAATCAGACTTCAATTTTAAAGAGCTCTCTGAATTCAGTTCTTAGTTGCTCCGACCCACATGTGGCCACCAACTCATTTCAGAACTCCATCCTAAGTAGCTTAACGCTTCTGAAAAAATGGAAATAGTTTCCAGGAGTCAAAACAAAGTTAGCCTTAATTGCTGTTTGCTAAGATTCTTAAGGTTATACTTCCATGCAATTCTGAATAAATAATTGTCCAGAGATCAGGAGGACCTTTGCATTATAACAGTTCTTCTTTACCTGTGGGTTCAAGGTCACACAGCAAGAGGCAGAATGGAGACCAGGGCCTGGGACAGCTGGTCTCCAAGGCCTCTGATCTCAATCTCTGGGCCCGTGTGCATGATAGGTGGACATTCATTTATCCAACAGCATGCTCACCACTGCTGGTGTTACATGCCTCGTAAGGATGGACATTCTTGTACATGCTTCTTTGTCCTCTTCTGTGACTATTTCCCCCATAAACCCTAAAAGTAAAGCAACTGGCCAATAAGTGAAATGTTCTGATATCCAAATTGCCCTTTATAAAGGTTGAACCAATTTAATATTCTTACTAGCAATTATGCAAAC
This sequence comes from Myotis davidii, assembly GCF_000327345.1. NCBI lineage: Eukaryota > Metazoa > Chordata > Mammalia > Chiroptera > Vespertilionidae > Myotis > Myotis davidii. The sequence goes on along the minus strand of NW_006292696.1, from coordinate 9,431,046 downwards.
CCAGTTCATTAATATTCTCTTCAATTTTGCATTTGTGAAAAAAGGGAAATTTGCAAGGCAAAAAAAAAAAAAGTGGTAGCCCATCATTTCCATGAAAATCGTAGGGTATATCTTCAGCATACACAATGTCACACGATTCCAGATGAATTTAAGAGTTACTATAAAATTTGAAAGTGTGAAATCTTTATCTCATCTCAGGATGGAGGAGATTGTCTAGACATAAAGCAGTTTAAGAAATAAAAATGTAAATAATTGACAGTTTTGATGACAACAAAATAACATAAAAAACTCTAATGAATAACTAAGGAAAAGAGAAACACTCACTAGACAAAAAACTGCGAAATACATGAAAAAAATTTACAATTAAAGAAATTGAAACTTCTGTTAAATCTAGAAAAACTTTCTGGTGATCATAGTTTTCGAAAAATGGAATCCATTCCTTTCAGAAAGAGTTCCAAGTCACTGGGGAGTCAAGTTAGAACAATAATTGATGAAATCTTTTGGAAGGAATTCAGTTATCAGAAAGATATTCATGTATAAATGATACATGTGCATGTCATTTAATCATCTTTTCTACTTTCAGAATACATAATCAAATGGTGACCTGTCCACCAATATTTTAATGGCACAGGAAATTTATTGAAGCACCTAATTTGCTCCAGCATGCTGACCAAATTTTAAACCATGAAATGTAATCCACTGCATTATCAAATGTTCTCATATATGAACAAATGCTACTGCAAATAATAAACAAGTAGCAATGAATAGTCCTGGAGGAGACTAAGCAATTAGGGAGAATTATCTTAGCTGTTTTCAGAAAGAAATGCAATACATATTCATCATAGGAAGAGTGAAATTTTAGAAAATAAAACCAACAATATTCCCACTTCTTACTTAATATTTTAATCATTTATCTGTATATTCAATATATTCAATTTATTTTTTATAAATGTTTATTATACTGCACTGCTTTCTAATATGCTATTTTATCTACAAAAAAAATCCAGAACACTGTGTATGCCCCACTCCTCTCAAAGTGCTTTATTACATCATATGACTAAATAAAAATGCATTTAAATATCTCTATATGTGATATATAGAATCTTTTCATTATTTAAAGTTGTACTAAGTATACTTCTATATAGTTTTATATTATTGTGTTTTCACATTAACTTCTTAAATTTTTTTATTGATTGATTGATTTGAGAGAGAGAGAGAGAAAGAGGGAGGGAGGGATAGAGAGAGATCAACTTG
>NW_006292696.1:9385657-9428835 GCF_000327345.1 Myotis davidii | reverse complement strand
GTGTGTGTGTGTGTGTGTGTGTGTGTGTGTGTGTGTGGTGTGTGTGTGTGGGGGGTGTATGTGGGAGGGAGGTCGTTTAAAGGCCATCACATTCCCCTGTAGGTCATTCTGAAGCCTTATTCCCACTAGACATGTTATGTCATAGGGCTGACATCCTGCGTTGACTTCTCCCTTTGTCCATTTCGGCTTCTTTCTTTTTTCGCAACTGATGATCCCTAATGAGCATCGTTTAGGGCCTACTTCTGGAAAATCTAATTTATAATAGACCCAGAGTCTACTAGGGATTCAAAAAATAGCAAATGAACAAATGTATGCACAGGCTGACTTCAGACAGTGACAAGTATTATGAAGGAAATACAACCGAAGAGGCAGTGGCCAGCAGTGGAAGAGCTACAGAGAGGGAAAAGGCTTCTTAGGTGGACAGTGGTGTCCTGAGACTAAACTCAGAGGAAGGAGGCAGCTTACTGAAGGTGGAGGAGACCTTCAGCCCTCATCCCTGAAATCCCAGGAATGAAATGCTTCTAATTTCTTTGACAGCCTAACCAGGAAAATCTTGGATTTTAAATACATTTCTGTAATATATTCTACCAGTCAGGGGCCCAACAGGAAACAGATGGCATATTGAAAAGGAGATAATTTGAGAAGAATATAATAAAAAGGCAATTTACAAAGAGACAGAACAGCACTCCCGTTTTCCCTCCTAGAGATAGGATTAGAAAGTTGCCATTGGCTTCCTAGTATCCCAGACTTAAAGGGGCAGAGGAGCGGATGGTCAGAGGAACTTGGACACAAGTCCTACAGAAAGGGAGGCTGGGGAAAAATCCCTCGTCTCATTGTCCTTCCTCCCCAAACCCCTGACCTGCTCCCCATTGGCCAAAGCCAGAGAACCAGAGAGGCAATTTTTGAAGACCCTGCAGTCTGGTCTCTAGAGCTGTAGACATTGATGGTTAAGGATGGAGGATGGAGTTGGAGAGGTGAAAGGAGACATCCAGTATGTAGTTTATATTTTTAAATAATACTGGATGAGATTTAGAAGAAATGACACCAGACCCATCTGAAGTTGTAACCTCCGTCTGTCACTGACTAGCCATAAATCAACGTCTCTAAGCCACCTTTTTTTACGTGTTAAAAAAAAATTACATGGCTAGAATAAAACTGATGCATTTATTCTGAAATGGTGTGACTCTGATATTCACAAATCAAATAAAGCATTTAAAATATATTTTAATGAATGCAACAAAAAATATCCGGCACAATATTGTTTTCAACTGTGAACACAAAAAATCATTGTTGAAATAACCAGAGTCTGAGCTCTGTGTCTTTCTAGTTGGTAAGTGACTTTGGTTCAATAAAATCTCTTACAATGACCTGAAGTCAGATTTCTATTGTGAGGCTATGAGTCAAAAAATAGAATGATAACTTTTTCTCAGGGACTCCGACTTCCTTCAAGACATACTTAGAGAGAAGAGAGGATATTGTCATTGCTGAGATAAGGGCAGGATTTGTGGATGATACCATTGGGAATGTAACTTGGGAAATTTTGGTGAATAGGGGCTGGCTGACTGGAGGAGAGTAATAAAGGCTTAGATTGATATGGCCATGTCTATTAATATTTCTGATTGAATAGAATTTATATGCTCATAAAGTGAGATTTTGTTAGTGACTGCTGTTTGGATTCCACAGCATGTTATTTAAGAAAACGTCTTTCAGAATCCTACCTGAATCTATAGCAGAAGTCTGTCTAGTCCTTTAATGGTCATGGCATCTTCCCAGAGGGTAAGATTCCAGAAAAGCAGAGTCATAGCAGGCCAAACAGCTGCAGCAGAGTACAAATAGCTCTAATCTGAAACCCACGATTTATCAAAGGGGACCATGATTGCTTAGCAATCTTACTTTTTTGGTGATTACAAGGTTGAGCCTAGTAGTGCATGTGACTCCATAGGAGGACTTGTTGAGAGCTTTTACAAATAATTATGCGTGAGTGTCGGAGAATTAATTTAAGCAGAAGGCCTCTGTGGAGGTCAATCAAGAGCGTAGGCTGGAAGGAGAATGCTGAGGGAGACCTTCAGTCAGGGGAGAATATGAAGTGGGACTCCTTGGGGAGAGGCCTGTGTTTGCTTGTCTGGGGTGAGCTCATCTACATAATTGACTACAACAGGCTGAGCAGCTGTGAAGTACAGTATTTGAATGTGTGGATAAAACAAAATTACAAAATATGCAGGGTCATAGAACGTGTAATGTGTTTTCATAGGATTATAGAGTTTTCAAGCTCATTTGGGATATAGGAAATGGGCCATTGAGAAGCTAAATTACTTTATCAAGGTCAACTAGCTAGTTAGTTATAGCTTACTTGTTAAGTCTGTGGACTCCAGTCAGACATCCTAGATTCAAATCCCAATTCTAGTGCTCACTCTGTGACTCTTGAGAAAACCACTCTACCTTTTGGTGCCTCAATCTTCTCATCTACAAAATGGAAATAGTAATGACCTAATGTGGGAATAATAATAGGACATTCCTCACCCTATTTAATAAAGAGGGAATATGCTAATTGACCCTCATGCCATCGCAAAGATGGTGGCACCCACTGCCAATAAGGAGGGAATATGCTAATTGACTGTCATGCCCTCAAAGATGGCGGTGCCCACAGCCACAAGATGGCAACACCCAGTCCCCTCAACCCCCCAGCCGCCCAGGGCCAGCCCGAGGCACAGGTAACCAGGGCCAGCAGAGGCTTGTACTGCTGGTAGTGGCAGCAGCAGAGGTATGGTGGGGCGTCACCTTCCCCTGATCGCCGGGTCACCTCCCACCCCTGAGGGCTCCTGTACTGTGAGAGGGGGCAGGCTGGGCTGAAGGACCCCTCCCCCCATCCAGTGCATGAATTTTCATGCACTGGGCCTCTAGTATTAAATAAGATGATACATTTCAGTAACCCTAGATGATGTCTAGAACTGAGTAAGTGATTAATTAACACGAGGTATATTATTATTGTTAAGAATGACAGAGTTACCTAACTCCTACAGCAATATTCTTACCTACTCTAGAGCAAGCGAGAGCATATTACAAGAGGAATATAGGTGAGAAATTAGTTTCCTGGCTAAAAATGATTGTGAGACACTGAATAGTGTTTGTCTTCTTGAGTTGTAAAAGCAAAAACAATTGTAAGTACCTTTGGGAGAAGTGACTCAGATGTGATCCTTAAAAGTTTTCAAAATTTCAGGTTGTACTCTAATGCTAAAATTCAGTATTTGTATCTTTTCCCCTCTAGCTGAAATTTTTAATTAGTTTTTTTTTCAGCTAGCAAAAATATATATCAATATATATTTTTGATAAATGACCTTTTTAACATACTATTTTTTCTCTAGTAATGATGCCTACTAATGCTACAGGATTCCTTTATTCTTTGTAATTAGAATAAGTTATGATTTTATTTTTAAAATGTTTCTATTGATTCTTTAGAGAGAGGAAGGGAGAGGGAGTGAAAGATACATCTGTGTGAGAGAGAAACTTCAGTTGGCTGCCTCCTATACGTCCCCCTATGGGGTGCATGGGATGATACTCAACCAACTGAGCAACACTGTCCAGGGCTAGAATAAGTTGTGCTTTTAAGTAAAAGCACTTTTTGAACAAAGTAAAAGCAAGCTGAGAATTAGAGCAATGTGTTTTGAATATAGTTGTAGATGAAACACCTGATGTTCTTATAAAACATAGGAAGTTGTTGAAAAAACATTTTTTTTTTTGTGGAATGTGGATGGTTATCTAGATAAAGAATTCAAGCAAAGTTGAAGTTCAAAGTTACTTCCTTATAATCTCTGGTTGAAATTCTAGCAAGTTTCTCACATGTGAAGACCCACGTTTAACCTGAGCACCTCCTGAAGAGCCTGCTTGAAAGGCCTGAAACATGTCTGTTGATTATGATTCTGAGTTTTTTTCCTATTGGCTGAGGGGCAAAGGCATCTATTATTATTAACTCTCTTTGGCCATATTCGAACTTTGGATGACATGGTAGCATCATCAAACTCACATAATGACACCATTAAATACGGGGCATGGCTTTGCTACAAAATTCTGGCATAGCTGTTGTACATTTTGATTTTATAGATGCCTTTAAGGGACTGTGTGAGGATTTTATAGCACAAGTCATTTTGGACAGCAGTGCCCAGTGACTAAGGAATAAAGAGTTTATTCAAAGATCTCTCAGCCCAGTCAGAATATTGGCCTTTCTCAAATTGTGTTTTATCATGCAATAGTATTCAGCCCCAGGGAAGACCTATTTCTACTTTTAACTATGGAGGATCTGCCACTGGTAAATGAAGTACTTTCTGGAGGCATCATGGACTCTTTCCTTTGACTGAAGACAGAATCATTGCCATGTGTTTCCCAGTGGTCCTCAAACTTAATCAGGATCCTGTAGAGTTAGTAGCCTCCCTTCAAAGACTCTAGTGGTGGTGTTGCATAATTTAAGGCCCATTAGGGGTGTTCATCAGGATTAAGGAAGGCATGTTTATGAAAAGCCCATTAAGTATTTTTGTTGTTCTTGTTCCCGGAGAAACTCACCCCTGTTATAAATCAAAAAGTCCCAAAGAATAGATTTGTATGCTCCTCACTGGGATTTTCCAAATAAGATTTATCCCAGATAGCTTCTTGTATAAGGATGACTTGACTTTCAAACTTATTTGAGAATGTTTTAAATTTAATTAGGCACTTAATACAGAGAGTTGCTTCAATGTCCTCCATTTGAGAATGCTTATAACCACGACTTTTCTTTTCTTTGTGTCATTGTTCATTATTATCATTGCTATTCTAATCTTGGATTAGTGACACATGCCAGGCACCTGGCAAAGTACTTAAGATACAAACAAGACAAACACAGTTCTGGTTTTTAGTCTCACAAAACACCTGGAAAAGATGCGGGTTTCTTAAACATGTAACAGGCAGATGCATGTCTGTATTGTGTCTTAAAATCTGTTAACTAGAGCTCCATATACACATATGGCATATTTTTTGTATGTTTATGTGTTCAGAAGCTATTTACATCATATTGTATAGCTCTGGTTTGCCTCTAAGTCTGTGATTTTTCTACATTTTTTTCATGTACATATGTATACTACCAAAGAACCACTGGTCAAATGAGTTATCACTGTATCTTCTCATTAGCAGGTAGTAATAGCAAAAGTTACAGAATATTTTGTGAATTACAGATTCTTTCTACATTTAGCATTTCACAACAAATTATGATGGCAAGTATCTAATTCAGATATTTCAGGGTAACCAAGTGTTGGAGAATACGTCACTTGTCCCAGGTCACTCTTGTATGATCAAGATTCCAAATGGATTACTTTGGCTACAGAGTTTCTGCTTTAATCCAATAGGAGACACAAATGCCTCATAAGCATCAACTAGTAAACATTTACATATTTTTCAGCTTTATGAAGTATATTACCGCATTAAAGATGCAAAGTACTAGAGTAAATATGGGTGTTGTTGATGTGAGAAAAACACTTCCTTCTACTTTATTTTTCAGGCATGAGTGGAAACTCAGTGCTTCCGTGATATCATTAGCCGATTTCTTTTTCTTGTTCACAACACTCGTTCACAGATGTTAACTGCCATGAATATGTATCAGCAGAAAGTGTGAACCACAACCTATAGTAGTGATTCCAAACTTCACTGATTTACACAGTCGGGTATTTATTTATGGCTCCCTCCTTTTTTGTCACAATAGTTCCCCCTATCTGTGGGAATGTGTTCCAAGACCCCCAGTGGATGCCTGTGACCACAGACAGTACTAAACCCTATAGATTCTGGGGTTTTTTTGTGTGTGTTTTCCCTGTACATATATACCTTTTCACTTAAAGGAAGCACTTCTGGCTTCTCTCTGGCATGTCTGAATTACTACCATGACTACTTTGGGGCCATTATGAAGTAAAGTAAGGGTGCCTGAACACAAGACAAGCACCGTGATACCTTGACAGCCAATCTGCTAACCAAGATGGCAACTTAGTGACTCACAGGTGGGGAGCGTCTACAGTGTGGAGACACTGAACAAAGCCGGACTCACATATACTAGGCAGGGCAGAGCAGAACAGCATGAGACTGCATTCTGCTGAGAACATCACGCAATTTAAAACTTATGGATAGTTTATTTCTGGAACGTTGCACTTAATTTTCAGGGCACAGTTGAATGCGGGAAACCAAAACAACAGAAAAGGAAGCCATAGATAAGAGGCCACTACTGTATTTTCATCTTACAACTGAGGAATAGGACTCACATCTAACAGGAATTCCACAGACTCTGTCTACTTCTGTCCAAGCCCTTTTAAGGGAAAGGGTCTAGCTATGAACTGTGTCTGTCTGCACCTTATTTCTCTGTTCCCAAACCACAGTAGAGTGCCTCTCAGAGTAGTCTGGCAAGGTTGGTCACATTCAACATCAGTTTCTACTCTGTTATCTTTAGCAGATGAACTTTTTAAAAAATTTCTTTTGTTAATCCTCATCCAAGGACATTTTTTCCATTGATTTTTAGAGTGGGAGAGAGGGTCAGAGGGAGGGAAGGAGAGAGGGATGGAGGGAGGGGGGGAGAGAAAGAGAGAGGAAGAAATTTCGATGTGAGAGAGACAAATCTATTGGGTGACTCCCACATGCATCCCAACTGGGGGCTGGGGTCAAACCCAGATATGTGCCCTTGACTGGGAATCAAACCCGCAACCCTTCGGTATACAGGCTGATGCTTTGACCACTGATCCACAGCAGCCAGGGCAGCAGATATGAATTTTTAAAGGACCTATTATATGCCATTACTCTTTTATATCCTTTATATAAATTATTGTATCCGTTCTTACATAAACCCTGTTAGGTAATAATTACTGCTGTTAATAATATCCCCCCTTTTTATAGACAAAAAAACTAAGGTTGTTTAGGAGATATTAACCATCTTGATGTGAATCAGTCAGTGAGGCCGAATTAGAATTCAGACCTGTGTCTGTTGAGTTCTAAGACTTGTGTTTGTCGTTGTTTTTTTATTCATGATCTTTTGCTGCCTCATTGTTCAGAAAACATATGTTGATAAATCGTCTAGGACTATATGGTGCTTGGCTCCTTCTGCAGAGAGATTATGGAAGAATGATGACAGAGAAACATAAAGACATTAAAGGGACATATTCATTTCTCTCTGATAAAATAATAAAAGAGCCAACTGTTCTAAATAAATAACTGCCAGCCCATAGGAGAAAGCCCTCTAACAGGTCAGAAGAATATAAGATCACTCAGGCAGGACAGAGCAATTCAGGTGATAGATGGAAGGCTGATTGTGACTTGTTTTAAAGCATTTGCAAAGTACTATACTATGCACAGAAAGCTCAAAAATGATGGATCAAAGCCAAAATTGTTGAAGATTAGATTTCAGGGTCTACAGAAAGGGAGGAGAAACCAGGTGAATGGAAGAAGAATGTCTATATTGATACCTTTAATCACCTGTGATGCTCCTAAAATAAGAGTCCTGCCACTGCCCCATCCCCCCAAAAACACAGCATTCTGGAGCATGGGAACTACCTGTCTATCAAACACTCCCTGGTGATTTTGTACAAGTAGGCCATGGACCACACTTTGGGAAAATACTGATTTGGTCCAGTCTCTTTATTTTACAAATCAGCACGAGGTTCTAAGGGTAAATGGTTATCCAAAGTTTGCTGTACTCTCTCTCATTAGAGTTTTGGCTAAATCGGTCTCCTACAGGCCCAGCTCTGTCTTCTTTGATACTTGGATTTAATTTTTCCAACTCTAGCTGCGGACCAGCTAACAGCATGTATCCTTGCTCTTTCTCTTCTAGAATCACAACCACAGCTGCCTGCATGATGGACCTCAGGCGATACCCACTGGATGAACAAAACTGCACCTTGGAAATTGAAAGCTGTAAGTTTTTCTGAGAATCCAGGCAGACTGAACTCTGCTTACGGGTTCTCCAGACCTCGGGCCTGCAGAGGTTCCGCTAGCACAGTAACTGTGATGGAGGGAGGCACTCCTAGTACCTGCCCTCCTGCTGCTGCAATCCTCTTAGTCTTGTCCCCAAATCCCTGGGAGAGGTGTGAAGGGGAGAAGTAATCTAGCAATAAAAGGAAGATGCTAAGAGCCTGGAAGAAAACCAAGGGCTATTCTAGTCATTTAAAGCACAGCATTTGGTACAGATAGCTACCCCAGGCTTGGGACAATAGGTGAAGGTGGCAGGAGGACACACGGTATCCGAATAATTTTTGTCTCTCAGAAGCATTATCACGTTTGAATTGCAAAAGAAATGTGGCCTTCTGGAATAGCTGAAACCTCCACAGAATGTGGATTAGTGAGATGTTGTTGCTTTTCTCCAGGGACTATTTTCAGTGTCTAAATTTATTTTATATTCTTGCTGAAGGCCATCTGATGCGCATGATGAATATATATATATATATACTCTTTCCTGCATGGACCTGTTTTGCAGTATTGTTGCATTTCTAGGCCATAGTGTGCGTCCTTGAGGATTCAGTCACCTACCCTGTTGAGTAGAATGTTGATGTCATAGCCCAGCTCCAATTCAGAGGTCACTCAGAGAGGTCGTTTGAAGTGGTTCCATCATGTGGGCATTTTTGCCCATTTCTAAAAAAATAACGTCCAGGGATATTTCCATGTACACATTTTTTTAAGAACCTAATTTCATACTCGTATTTCCAAGTCATCATTCTTTTCACATTAGATCTTTGCCATGTAGAACTGCTTAATAAAATTGCTCTATAGGATTTTTATGATTATTTTTATGTAAATATATTTGGGATTAACTTTGCATTTTCATAACTAATAACACAGTTTAGAGTGCAGAATATTGTCATTCAAAGTCCAAAACCTAGTTGTTTCAAATTGTTGATGTTAGGATATTTTGCAAAAAATATGTGGCTTTGTACCACTCATGAATTTTTACAGTAAGAGAATTGTTCATGGTAGAATTTGACTGGATTTTAATAATCATTATTGTACATGTCATCTGAGCCTTCTGCAGCCTTCTTACTTGAAAGAACTAATGCCTTAAAGACACAGGCAACACCCAGTGTTGCATGGAATTAAATTATAATTGTGACCTGAATATTGAAAAATTAATACTTCCTTAGACTTTTGGGAAGTTTAAATTTTATAAAGTAGCTTTTATATATCTCATTGCATTTTACAGTTACCCTGGTAAATGAGGTAGCATAGATTTTTTCCAGCTTTATTGAGATATAGTTGACAAACAATATTGTGTGAGTATGTACCATGTGATGCTTTGATATATATAAGTTTTGTGAAATGATTACCACAGTAAGGTTAGTTAACACATCTATCACCTTACATGGTTACCTTGTTTTGATGTATGTGTGTGTGTCTGTTGGAAACTTTTAAGATTTACTCTTAGCAACTTTCAAGTATACAGTACAGTATTGTGAATTATAGTCACCATACTGTAGATTAGATAGCCACATATTATTCATTTTATAACTGAAAGTTTGTGCCCCTTAATCTCCTTCACCAATCTGCCCCACTTGGCAAACATCAGTTTACACTGTTTCTATCAGGTCAGTTTTCTCTTTTAGATTTCATGTAAGTGATAACAAATGGTATTAGACTTTCTCTGCCTGACTCATTTCACTTAGCGTAATACCCTCAAGTTATCCATGTTATCACAAATGGCAGGATTTCCTTTGTTTTATGGCAGAATAATATTCCATTGCATATATCTATAAAAATAAAAGTGTAATATGCTAATTAGACCAGACAGCCGAACTACCTTCCAGATGATGCTGTGGCTGTGAGGGCTGAGCCCCTTGCACCAATTTCATGCATCAGGCCTCCATTCACTCATCAATAGACAATTAGGTTGTTTCCATGCCTTGACTATCCTATATAATAAAAGCCTAATATGCAAATTGACCGACCAGTGGAACAACCAGTCGCTATGATGCACACTGACCACCAGAGGGCAGACGCTCAATGCAGGAGCTGCCATCAGCCTGCAGACCCCAGGCCAGCCAAGGTGGGTGCCATTGGGGGCACCCCGATTGCCTGCTGGTTGCCCCACAGATTGGCCCTGATTGCCGGCCTGGCCTAGGGACACTACCTATGCACGAATTTTATGCACCAGGCCTCTAGTTATAAATAATGCTTTGGTGAACACGGGGGTGCAGATATCTCTTCAAGAATGATTTTATTTCCTTCACATATGTACCCAGAAGTAAGATTGCTGTGTCATATAGTAATTCTATTTTTTCCCTTTAATAATGTTCCCATTTATTTTTTAAATTCTTATCTTATTTTTTTTAGCATGTAAGTTCTTTGGTTAATCTCTTCCCCCTCCACCCCCACCTACCCACCGACCCTCACCTTCCCTCTGAGACTCGATAGTCTGTTCCATGCTTCTATGTCTCTGGATGTATTTTGTGCATCAGTATATTTTGTTCATTAGATTCCACATTTTAGCGAGATCATGTGAAACCTGTCTTTCTCTGACTGGCTTATTTCACTTAGCATAATACTCTCTAGGTCCCTTCATGTAATTTTATTTTTAGTTTTTGAGAATCCTTCATAATAACTGTACCTATTTACATTCCCACCAACATTGAACAGATTCCTTTTTCTCCACACCCTTACCAATATTTGTTATCTCATGTCTTTTTTATGATAGCCATTCCTACAAGTGTGAGGTGATATCTCATCATGGTTTATATTTGCATTTCCATGATGATTAGTGATGTTGAGCACCTTTTCCTGTACCTGTTGGCATTTGTATGTCTCCTTTGGAAAAATGTCTCATCAGTTTCTCAGCCTACTTTTAAATTGGATTATTTGGGTTTTTGCTATTGGGTTGTATGAGTTCATTATATATTTTGAATATTTGCTGCTTATCAGATACATTTTTTGCAAATATTTTTTCTGCCATTCCATATGTTGCCTCTTCATTCTGTTAATGGCTTCCCTTGCTGTATGGAAACTTTTTAGTCTGATATAGCCCTGCTTGTTTATTTTGCTTACTTGTGCTTTTGGGATTACATCCAAAATATCATTGCCAAGACTGATTTTTTCCCTGTGTTTTCTTTCGGGATTTTACAGTTTCAGGTTTTACACTGGAATCTTTAATTCCTTTCAAGTCAATTTTTGTGAGTGGTTTAAGATAGGTTTCAAATATAATTATTTTGCTTGTGGATATCCAGTTTTCCCAGTACCAGTTATTGAAAAGACTAACTTTTCTCCATTGAGTATGCTTGGCTCCCTTTTCAAATATTATTTGGCCATGTATGCAAGGGTTTATTTCTGAGCTCTCAGTTCTGTCTCATTGGTCTATATGTCTGAATTTTTGAGAATTTTCCTTTTGTGGCTTAACATATGGCTGACTCTAGAAAATGTTCCATGTGTGCTTAAGAATGTTTTCTATTGCTGTTGGATAGGATGTTCTGTAGATAGATGTCTGTTAGATCTATTTGCTCTATAGCAGTGATTTTTAAAGAGTGTGCCATGGCTGGGCACTGACTATTTAGTCAGGGGTACTAACCTCTTTTCCCTTAAATTATCAGACAAAGAATGACAACAACCAACACAACAATAGCAATTTGGTGTGAATGGGTCAAAATTATACCTTTTTTGTGTGTCAGATCAGCAAAAAATATATTTTTTGGTGTACCGCAGAATTTTAGTAATTAGCTTATGTGTGCCAGGAGATGAAAAAGGTTGAAAATCTCTGGTCTATAGTGTTGTTCAAATCTGCTATTTCCTATTGATTCTCTGTCCAGATGATTTATCTATGGTTGGTAATGGTATTAGAGTTCCTAACTATTATTGTATTGCTGTTTATTTCTCCTTTTCGTTCTGTTAGTATTTGCTTTATATATTTAGGTGTTCCAGTATGGGTGCATAAATATTTATGATTGTTACATCTTCTTGATGAATTTACCCCTCTATTACTATATAGTGACCTTTTTTGTCTCCTATAAGCATTTATAGCTTAAAGGCTTAAAGTCTATAGGGTAGATATTAATATTCCTGTCTTTACAACTAGGGAAACAGACACAAAGGTGGAAAGTGATATGTCTAAGAACATGCAATCACTGAGTAACGCAGTGCTCTGAGCTAATGCGGGGATTGATAGCTGATTTATCTTAGTAAAGCCACTGATTTTGGAGAGATCAGATTAACAGGAAGATGACTGTTCTAAAAATCAGGAAAATAGACTGTCCTTACAAAAAAAATGGGGTTTATTCATATTTATTTAAACAGCAAATCATTGTTATGGAAAATGAAATATGGTATTTTATCAATAATATATTAATGATTATTAATATTATATTAATAATATATGCGATATCCTGGCCCTATTATTGTAAGCAGGTAGTAAACTAACTAAGCATGTTGAAATTAGGATCTGATCCTTTAAATAACTAGCTCTGAGGTTGATCTCTGATATTCTGCTTTACTCATTTATTCTTTTCTGATAAGTAAACTCTAGGAATTCATTCATCCTCCTTCTTCCCCCACCTCATCTCCTCTTTCTTTTTTTTCTCATGTCTACTTATTTCTCTTCTTTTCTCCCTCTTCCCTCCCTTTCTCCTCTCAAATACAGTTGACCCTAAGAGTGGCATTACTAAATCCTTATCACCTTGTCTCTTTATCAGCAATTAGTATATTGGTTTCATTTTAGAGAGGATAATATAACTTGATTCAGAACAGCTCGGAGTGGGGAAATATTGACTTGAGCTCATTGTTCATTTATTCATGCATTGGCTCATTCAAGAATTTACTCATTCATTAAATATTTATTGAACTTTAGTTATTTATAAGGCATTGTAATACACTATAAAAATTTAATAGTGAACAAATGTAGACAATGCCCCTGCCTTTATTATGCTGAGGGAGATAGGTTTTATTTAAATAAATATATGTGACCATGTAAAATTCCTCTAATGAAAGTGCTGCCAAGATGAGAACTTAGTTTAGTGACATCTTAAAGAAAGACTAGAGTAAATCTTGAAAACATGTCCTGATGATTCTAGAAAGGTAGTGAACTGTGCTTATTTCAAAACTTTTCTTAGGCCCAGCGGCATTGCTCAGTGGTTGAGCTTCGACCTATAAACCAGGAGGTCATGTTTCAATTCCAGGTCAGGGCACATGCATGGGTTTCAGGCTCGATCTCCAGTGTAGAGCATGAAGGAAGCAGCCGATCAATGATTCTTTCATCATTGATGTTTCTATCTCTCTCTTCCTCTCTGAAATCAATACAAAATATATTTAAAAACAAAACAAAACACACATACACACAAAAAACTTGTCTTAGATTTAGGGGAATGGAGAAGTTTTGTAGAATCAGTAAGATTTTGCTGAACTAAATGGGCCCTGATAATATATATCACTATGTAGGAAATGAAACTTATATGCTACACCCATGTATATATCTTGTCTATATCTTTCTCTGAATCTTTCAGTCAGATTGGAAAAAGGATACTGGCATATTCACCTATATTTCCAGGGAAATATCACCCTTAAAGTACCAATGACAACAAAGTTATGTGCTAGCCTATAAAAGGTTCTTTAGAATGTTCTTGCTATTTAGGGATAAGATTAAGTCTTGTAAAGAAACTAGAGGCCCAGTGCATGAATTTGTGCACCAGAGGGGTCCCTCGGCCTGGCCTGCGGGATTGGGCTGAAACCGGCTCTCTGACATCCCCCAAGGGGTACCAGATTGAGAGAGGGTGCAGGACAGATTGAGGGATGCTCTGGTGCACAATAGGGGCCATGGAGGGGTGCAGGAGGTTGGCCAGCTGAAGAGGGACTGCAGGAGGGCTCTAGGGCGTGTCCAGCCTGTTGCCAGAGGGGTCCCTCGGCCTGGCCTGCGGGATTGGGCTGAAACCGGCTCTCTGACATCCCCCAAGGGGTACCAGATTGAGAGAGGGTGCAGGACAGATTGAGGGATGCCCTGGTGCACAATAGGGGCCATGGAGGGGTGCAGGAGGTTGGCCAGCTGAAGAGGTACTGCAGGAGGGCTCCAGGGCGTGTCCGGCCTGTTGTGCTCAGTCCAGATCAGCCAGACTCCAGCAGCAAGCTAACCTGCTGTTCGAGCGTCTTCCCCCTGGTGATCAGTGCACGTCATAGCTAGCAGTCGAGTGACCTTCGCATATCATTAGCATATTATGCTTTGATTGGTTGAACAGACGACTGGACACTTAGCATATTAGGCTTTTATTATATAGGATAATGAATTGTCCTAGGTATGCCTTTGAGTATACTAGTACTTAAGAGTATTAAAAGGGCCCTAATACTGTTAGGTCAAGTCAAACATTTGTCTCTTCTTAAAAATATATGAAGTTCAAACCATGTCAAGGAAACAACATTCCATCATATGGTAAGGTTACTTAGCAGGCTCCATCCAGAAGTGAAGAGAGAGGTGCAAGGAGTATTGCAGATCTTTGAAATGGGAATAGGTATGGGGCTACTCTGTGATATTCTGAGCCAGATCAGCCATCCAATATCAATATCAGCTATTGATTGTGAGGGACCCCTCTCCCTCCTCAGAAGAGACAGGCTGTCTTACATGGTATTGAACTCCTCTTGGAATGTGGGATATAACATTGTCTTAACTGGATCCATTAACAAGCTTTTCATGTTACTAAAACTCCAAAGGTTCCATTTCTCATTTGTTTGTGTGCTTTATCTCAGCCTATGGCTAGATGAGTTGGGCTGAAGTTGTGTCAGAGAATAAGATCAATGCTCTCATTCGCAATATTGTTGGTTTTCTCAATCAATTTCAACCTTAGTGCAATCTACACTGAACTAGAGGGGGTAGAACTTTCTCCGTAACTCTTTCATAGCTAACTTCTCAGGGTTATGCCAAGTGTCACTGAGGCAGAAGTCAACCATCTCCTTTTAGCATTCCTTCTAGATCCTTTAAAAACCATCCTACCACTGCCTTTTGTGGAAGCATCCCAAACCAGCTCTTGCTGGCCTCTCACAGTCACTGATTATATGCCTGACATTGGGAAAGTCACCCTATGTAGCTGAGCCTCAGTTCCTCAAATGGGATAATTTTATCTATCACACAGAGTTGTTACGAAGATTAAATGAACTAATATGATTTAGTATAGATTAAGAATTTGTTGTCACATGGCAGATATCTAATAAACAGTAACTTTAGTAATCAATAATTATTACTATAATAACATTAATTTTTATTATTATACTGCCACAGATTTGCTCTAGTGATGAGATCTGGTATATCCAGCCAAGAAGAGTCCCAAAGCACAGCATTGCCCTTGTCAACCTTTGCAGATCTTATTTCAGACCTTGCATTTACATTCCAATTAAGCCTCATTATCTGTAGGGCTATCTACTTGCAGTGCCTACAGTATTAGTTGCTATTAATTTTTTTAACTTTAGCCAAAGGGAAAATAATTAATAGCTAGCTTCAAAATTCAAAGAGGAGTATTTAAAAGCAAGCTCTTTGACATCTGTTCTTGGGTGAAGTGAAAGGACAGTCCATTTGGGGTTTTGTTAACATTTAAACTGATCAACTGCTAATGAATCCAAAGCTTCTATGGTCAGTGTAGCAAAGGTCTCTGGGAGGGAGTGGGGGGGTGTGAGCGTGTGTTGGCACTGGCATCTCTTCTTCTAGAGAGATCCACCATGCTTTAGAAAGCAGAAAGTAGGCATGTACTTGTTGTCTTACATAATCCATATTTTGATATCATATAAAAACAACTTAAATTATTGATAGAATAAAGGCTCTATTTTCTTCTCCACAATTTCATCCCAAACAATCCTTATTTAAGAGGTCAATATGGCCGAAACCGGTTTGGCTCAGTGGATAGAGCGTCGGCCTGCGGACTGAAAGGTCCCAGGTTCGATTCCGGTCAAGGGCATGTACCTGGGTTGTGGGCACATCCCCAGTAGGAGATGTGCAAGAGGCAGCTGATCGATGTTTCTCCCTCATCGATGTTACTAACTCTCTATCTCTCTCCCTTCCTCTCTGTAAAAAAAAAATCAATAAAATATATTAAAAAAAAAAATAAGAGGTCAATATGGATTGATATATTTAAGCAACTTGGAGTATCGACAAAATTTACTATGGCACCGGGTTAATATATTTCAAATGCAGTTTGTGATGTGGTCTAGTCAATATGCTAGCAGATAGACACACAGTATTTAAAAAAAAAAAAAAACTAGAGGAAATAAGAATGTATTGTGCTCCTTTTCTCACGAAGGGAAAACTGAAGGCACCTTAGAATATGTCCGTAGATACAAAATACTTATCCCAGAGAAAGCACCATCAGCTCAGGTTTGAGCTAGTGTGATCTCTTGGATGGGAGGACATTCATTGACTCCGAGTAGCTGTTTAATACAGTATGTGTTGCTCACGCTAACCAAACAGGTCACTTAGCTTTTCAAGCTATGTTTTCTCCTCTCTGCAATGTTGTGATACCTGATAGGTAATGTAATAATCAAGACAGAGATGTTTGTGCAATGCTTGGTACCGATATTTCCATAAGTAGCAGCTGTTATCATTATAGCATTTTATTATCATTGTCTGATCAGGCCTGGAACAGTGTGCTCAATTAGAGTCACAACATTTTAAGAGGGATATTTAGCAATCAGAAAACCAAAATGTAAACAATACATAAACCATGGAGTGTGAAGAACTCGTAGAAGAAATGAGTGGGCAAAGGGGTGCATTTACCTTGAGGATGGGAGACTTAGGGAGACTGGGTGGTATTATTTAATGAATAGTTATTTTCAAATAACTGCAGAATTTCCTCTTAAGGGAGCAGACTGTGTCTCCCCTGAGGGCAAAACTAGACTAATGGTAGAAGATGCCAAAAGGCAATTTAGGGCTGAACTTTTTTTTTTTATTTTTTTTTTGAGTCTTGGCAATTACAGCTGGTGAAAAATCCTGTGGGTGGCTATATACTGTAAAGGCACTTTCTGGGAATAAAGGAATTCTTGCACTGGGCACAGGATGAGATTATATGAATTCTAAGGAGCTCTGGCTTCATGCAAAAATGTGTAGGACTTTAGTTAAAAGATGATTAGCCAAGCACTGGTTTATATGAGGGTGCAGATCCCATATGCATATGCCTCTGGAAGCAATGCTACTTAAGAGGAAAAACCAAATGCCCTAACCAGTTTGGCCCAGCGGATAGAGCATCAGCCTGCAGACTCAAGGGTCCCAGGTTCGATTCCGGTCAAGGGCATGTACCTTGGTTGCAGGCCCATCCCCAGTGCGGAGTGTGCAAGAGGCAGCTGATCGATGTTTCTCTCTCATCGATGTTTCTAACGCTCTATGCCTTCCCCTTTCTCTCTGTAAAAATTCAATAAAATATATTTTAATAAAAGAGGAAAAACCACATCCCTGCTAAGATTTTAAATAGAACACTATATGTGTTGCTGATGGTCTATTGCTACTTATCTAGCAAACTTTCTTTTCTCAGATTTTCCTGACAGAAGTCCATTGTCCAGTTTTGTCTGTGAAAAATAAGGCTGAAGCCCCCACATACTCCTGTGTTTCCAAAAATCTAGAACCCCATTGAGGCCTTTGATCTCCTTCAGGCTTTCAGAATCATCACACCAGCAGAGAAGGTGCCCGAGCCTGTGCAGGCGGCGTGGTAAACAGTGAAGCCACCAGTGCGTCAGGTGATCCTTGAATTCTTTCAAGTTAGAAAAATATTCCCGTGACATTGCCGTGGAGCTTAGTCATAATTATTTATGGAAGGAAAAGCAGAGAACATTGCAAACGCTTCTCGATGTCACTGCATACAAATTTAATTTGCATCGTTGGCCTGTTTTGATATTTTCATAAATTGCATCTAGTGTAGAAGTGAGGTGGTTTTTCCCCCGTCCTTGCTGTGTGTAGATACCTTGATGGAACATGACTTCATTTAGCTATTGTTAGTTCCTCATAACCATAGGTAAGTGCCAGGATGTGTATTTAGAATCTCTGGCACCTCGTGCAGATAATGTTTGCGACCTTCATGTATCTCTGGACTTCAAGACTTCGGTCCTTTTACCTCTTCCATCATTAGAAAGCAACTTAGTTACAAAGGTTTCATCTTGATACTGAGTGTGAAAAATGAAAACAATGAACTCGACAGATCCCTCAGTAAAGAGCAATCTTTTTTTAAATTCACATTTTCTAAATTTTCTCTTCTATAATCTTTATTTTCTCTTTCTGCAATCCCTACTAGACAGATCTTTCCACATCTACCTACCATGGCTCTGAATTGAAATTTGTAGATTTGATCTTCCAGATTAGTAATATTTATTTTACTCTAAAAATTATTACTATAGTATTATATTTTGGCAGTCATGGTTTAAATTTCTAAGAACTTTCTTATTCTTTGCGTATTTTCCATAGTCATTTGTTCATAGTCATAAAAGATACCGATTTATTTTTATTTAAAAGTTATCAATTTAATGTTTTATACAAGTGTTCTACTCTGTCTTTCTATTTCCTTTTATATGTTTATCATGGCCTTTCTTTTTCATGCTAATGATTTTCTCTATATGTCTACTGACCTTGGTAGTCAAGTCATATTTGTAAATAAAGGGCTAGTTGGACCTGAACACGTGACTGATGTGGATTCTCTGACCTGACATGGGTTTCCTCAGCACTGCTATATGCTAGTGACTGTTTCCATAGCCACCATCTTCTTTGAATGGGGCGGGGCAGGAAGAGAGGTGGGCATGCAGATCAGACAGCCTCCCTCCCTAGAAGAGCAGTCCAGGCCTCTTCAGAGGTACCCAGGCTCCTCTGAGGCTTAGGCCCTTCAGATTATTTCACTCTTTCACTCTTGGAAGGAAGGGATGGAACTACAACTTATCTTTCCCCCTTCCTTTGTAGAGGTGCCCAGCACTATCTGGGGCTCTCTTCTGACACTCTATCCAGCCCAATATCAAATCTAGGAACCCAGGCAGCACCCACTTTGTTCAAGGAGCCTTCTTTCAGCATTATCTTAGGTAAAGTGTAGATGGAAGAGGAGTGGTCTAAAAGCAAAAAGAATTTAATACTTAAGGAGCTGTAGAAGTATTGTATACCCCATGGGTCAGCCTTTGAACTAATAAGATCCCAATACAGGATTATCTATTTTGTAATATGTCAATATCTGACACATAACTGTTTTTCTTCTCTTAAATACCATTGATTGTAAGACTCACCAGCACACTAATAAGAAAGATAAAAATTGAGCCTACTCTTCTCTTGGTTAGATATATCCTGATTTCAAAAATACAAAAATGGAAAAGGAACCTAACGTGCATTGGGCTGGAAGAAGTATAGTTATTTTCTTAATTGCAAAGGGAACCATTATTTTATTATTCCTAAGTGGGCGAACCAAAAAGAGGCACCATTTATAGTATCCAATTAGTATCTCCCAGTTTCACAGGTGAACATCTGCCTGCTCGGTTTCTTGTCCCTCATGGCACTGTTGTGCTGTTTCTGACTTGGCATGCAGAGCGAAGCCAATAATGAAGTGAGCGTGTACCATAGTAAGCACTGGCCCAAAGGGTAGAATATGGGTAGACTGTGTTATCCTGGCAGTGGTCAAGACTTCCACTTGAATCAACAGATACCTTTGGAATCTAGAGTTTTTGACCCAGAGAATTTGGAAAGAAATCTTTTAGCAGTAGACGCAACCCCTTATTGGATTTTTGCCCTGTAACATTGAAAAGACATCGGTATAACGACTATGCAAACCCCGGGCTACACTGAATGCGCTGGCTCCCATCCCTCACCGGTATTAAGCTGTCATGGCAATTCTATGAGCCCAGCGCCCAAGAACTGCTCACCCCTCTGACCATGTGGTGAGCACAGATGTGAAGCTCAAGGATGTGCTGGCACAGGCTGGGCTTGCAACTCAACGAACAGCAAGGAACAGTTACAAGGAAACTGGTTCCCATGTGGCTTCTTTAAGGTAAAGCACTTTCTTACAGACTAAATGAGGCCTTAAGTTCCCGAGGACGCTGGGTGTTGGGTGAGGCTCCGCTCAAAACCTCACATTGTGTCTGTTTACCTTGTTGAGGATGATGCCCACCTTCTTTTCTGTTGCTAATGCTCATTTTCCCCCGTGCTTTGAAATTCCCCGGGAGAGTTCAAAATGCAGTGTAAGTGCTCACCGCATCATTATACATTTGTCTATGGCAAATCTCCTGGGGGGTGAGGGGTGGGGATGCACACTTGTTCACCTGGTTTTCCTTTGGGCTCAGGAAAAGTGCCAACAATGCCATCGTCCTGCAAAAACTGTCTCTTCCTGGCTGGGCTTCATTTTATTCTCGGTCCTAATTAAGTGGAAATGCCACACTGTGGCTTTTTTAGCATTTTTACTGATGGCTGGAGAGCATTCTGTGAAACCTGATGTGAACATCCTAAACCCGAGGTGTAAATACACCCACAGACCTTCCCTGAAGCCTTTCCGGGAGCCGCACGTTGTTTTGGTCTGACAGTTACACCCAATGAGTTGCAGCTCAGACCGGTTTTTTTCAGACTGTGAACCTTGCTCCCTATGTTGTTACCACTTGAAAACACTTCCTTTCAGGATGCTTTCAGTACTGCTGATTCATTCTTGCAAATCAAATACCTCCTTCTTCATGGTGGCTTCCAGAGCCTACCACCTCCCCCTGCTCACCCCTCCATTGTAGCCAGTATCATGATTATTATATTTATTGTCATGTAATGAAAGTAACTACCATTGATTAAATGCTGACTTTGTGCCAGGCGTTGTGCTCTGCGTTGAGAGACATTTTCTCGCCTAAATCTCCCCTATGGCAGCTACTGATATCATTTCCGCTACAAGTGAGGACGTGATGCCCTAAGGAAGGTGTGTAACTTACAAAAGGCCACACAGGTTAGCAAGTGAATATCTAGTTGAACAGAACAGAATCCAGTGTAGCTAGTTTAAGCAGAAGTAGACTTACTTGGCTTACAGAATTCTTGGGAAGACTGAAGAAATGGTCTCTAGGCCTAGTTTTTAGATGTGACTCTTGCAATCACAGCCTAGGCTACTGATATCATTTCCGCTACAAGTGAGGACGTGGTGCCCTAGGGAAGTTGTGTAACTTACAAAAGGCCACACAGGTTAACAAGTGAATGTCTAGTTGAACAAAACAGAATCCAGTGTAGCCTAGGCTTGTATTGGCAAGGTACTCTCTGCTCCTGCCTACCTATGGTGACCGCCTGCCGAATCGAGGGGCCACTGCTGTAGCTGCTACAGCGAAACAACCCTGCTTCCCAGGTAGTCGGTACCAATAAAATGATGTTTTGTGCCTTACCTCTCTCCACTCAATTCAGTTCTGATTTAAAGTATCCAGCATGTGCACCTGACTGGCAGAGCCTGGATCACATTCAGAACTGTAGACAAAAATGAGCCTGGGGAAGGCAGCAAGTCAGTGCCCAATATAGAACAGAGTGGCCAAGCTGAGATTGGAACCTAGATCAGTCTGATTTTAGAACCCGTCTAACCATTAATACATATTGTTTCCTTGTTTATAACCCTAACATAAAATTAATACACTCCTCTTTGTATTATAAACAATATATTTCTAGCAATCTATATTTATTAAATCCTATCTGCTGATGCTGGCAATTCAGATATGCCAAAGATAATCCATAGCATGTTTCCTTTAAGCAAAATAGTGAAAGTTCTTGGCTTAATAAGGAATGGAAAAATGTGTATGCTGAAATTGCTATGATAGGGTAAGAACAGATCTATCCATAACATTGTGAAGAAGGCAAAAGAAATTCATGCTAGTGTTCTGAGAGAGACCACATTCACATAACTTATTATAGTATAATGTTATAATTGTTTTATCTCATTATTAGTTATTTTACAGTGCCTAATTTATAAGTTAAACTTTATCACAGGTATGTCTGTGTAGGAAAATAATATTATATTCAGACATCCACAAGGGGTCTTGGAACGTATTCCCTGTGGATAAGGGTAACTACAGTACCAGGAGAATTGATGCTACAATCAAATGAACATTAATGGTGGAATTGGGCATTATGTTGTTAAGCTGTTTTAAAGTAGGAAGTTCTTCTAGTCCCTTTTGATCCCTGTAAGTAAGGGAGTTTTATGCTCTGTTGGTATGTGTATCTTAATATCATAATATCCATAAGTGCATCAAGAATCTCTTAAACTGTCCATCGGGTGGCTCAGTTGGTTGGCGCATCATCCCATACACCAAAGGGTTGTGGGTTCAATTCCCAGTCAGGGCACAAACCTGGGTTGCAGATTTGATCCCTGGTCAGGGTGTATATGGGGAGGCAATTAATCAATGTTTCTCTCTCACATTGATAGTTCTCTCCCTCTATCCCTTCCTCTCTCTTGAAAATCAATAAAAGCATATCCTTGGTAAGGATTAAAAAAGAAGAAGAAGAAGAAGTTTGCAAACCATTGCTAGTCACTTTATTTATCAGAATCTTTTTTCTGATAAGCAGGATTTTTTAAAATTTATTTCTTACTAAAAAAAAGTCACTCTTACTATTAGATTAATTGATTTCAAATGCCCCTTTTATCCCTTTTAGAAATAAATATTTATTATGGATATATATTCAGGACCTTTTTGTTTGTACTTAAACCTTTGACCTAAAGTACTTCTTTAGTCTAAACTTAATTACATTTGCTGTCATGTGGTAAGGGTTGTGGACAAAAATGGGAAAAGTACATTAAGGATGAGCTGGCTTTTGAGTTGAGTAATTGTGGCTATTCTGAATTATAATTGTATCAGGATCACTTAATGTATGAGCAGAAGAATATTATAAATTACTTATGTAGGCAAAAAAGTTTTTACTTGAATATATCTTTCCAATTTTACTTTATCTTTCTAGGGCTTTCAGGAAAACAGAAAAGAAAAGAAAGGTCATACTAACTGGCTACAATTTTCTGTTTGCAAAGATGTATTAGTGGAATGTTCCTTAAATTTTAGCAAAAATACCCTTTTCAGATTTGAACAAGTATTTTCAATGTAATACTGACCAGTTTGTGCTGAGCATTTTAATTATAATCTTATTTAATCTTCACCACAGCTCCTTGGGTAGGTAGGTACAATGACATCCCTATAAATAGGGAAACTGAGGGCCAAAACATACCTTTGAAAATGATGAGTTTGGAATTCATTTATTCCAGAAACTTTAGCTACAAAGTTTGGTAACTTAACCATGCCGCTGGTGCTCATTCATTTAGTTAATGAAAAAACCAAGCAGGCTTGAGAACAGAACTTCACACTGTAGCTCATATGCAATTAAACACATACTTACCTGATACCTTACTAGGCCTGGGAAACCATGAAACCAGTTGAGAGAACATTATATAAAAAAGACTTGTTCAAGAGCCAATAAAAGATTTATTATAAGCAAAAGGGCTTTGTGGTCCTCTTTCTAACCATCTCTCTCTTCTGGTCAATCTGAGACAATGAGAATGCTTTATCAGGTTTTCCAGAAAGAAAAATACAGATAATCTGCCTGATTCTCCACTGCCAAGCAGGAGATGAACGACAGTCCTGGAGCAATGAGCAATCTTCAGTTCCTCTAATCACTCTGCCCTAACACATTAACATCCCAGTGGGCCACCATCCAGCTCCTTCCCTAGAAGTGGATGGAATTTACTTAGACTCAGTGTGGCCCTCTGCCTCCTCACACTAACAAAGTCTACATTGGTACTTTCCCAGACCTAATTTCTCCTAGTTTAAGTTTTTTTGATTAATCATTCTGTGCATCTATAACTCAAACATATGACAATTTCTGAAGTGTGATATATTTGTGGATTTTTTTCTTTGTTTAATTCTGTGAATGTTTGCTTCATGCATCTTACACATATAGTTTGTGGCATACACATTGATAATTGTTATGCCTTTCTGGTGCCTTTTCCTTTTTATTTTTATGAAATGTCTCTTTTTATCTCTGGTAATAATTATTTACCTCAAAGTGTATTTTATTTTATATTAAGAGATCCATCTAGCATTATCACGCTTCTGATTTGCAATATACAAGAACCCTACCCACATACACATCAGCTCCTTCATACAAATTTGTTTTCTATTTATTCAACTAGCTATAGATCCAGTTAACCCTCTAATTTAGTTTTTATTTCACCTCCCAGTCAATACGATTATCCCTAGAATTTAAAAGGGGGGGGATTAGAGCTAAAGCATAAAATATGAATAGCTAACATTTATTTCTCTGTGTCCGACAGTGTTACAAATTAGTTATATGAAATGTTTAATTTAATCCTGTAGAGAAATGTGAATATACCTATTTTCAGATGAGGAAACTGGAGCACAGAGAGGTTAAGCAATGTTGCCAAGGTTTCACAGAGCAGTGGAATCAGAATTTAGACCCGGGCCATTTGGTTCCTCAGCCTGAGCCATTAGCAAGCACTCATGCACCGCAATGTTACTGAAAGAGCATTGTATTGGGGGTCAGGAGACCTAAGTCAGAGCCATTGATCGGTATCAGCCATCAATTACATTCTTCAGAGACTGGAGGAGGTAGACCAGATAATCATCAGTCACACAAATTATGGTTATTCTTATTGATTTAGATGCCTGATCATTTCCATATGAAGAAGAGGCAAAGAGAGTCATAAATACCACCACATGGAACTTTGGCTAAGGTCCAAGATGAATACTTCTGTGTCTAAGTCGTAGACAGAGCTGGAGTTTGAGCACAACAGTCTCTGCATTCAGAATTTGACTGTCAGGTTTGGCCTCATGGGCATGAGATCCTGGCAGGCAAGTAGGGCCCCATGATTAGAGGGCCGTAGGCTTGGCGTCATGCTCTGCTATCACTGCCCTGGAAATCTTAATCACGTGTGAGCAAGGGACACCTCATTTTAATTCTGCACACCACACATTACATCACCAGTCCCGCTCAGTCCCACCGCAGTGGTCCTGGCTGCTGCACTGAGAGGAGGCTTGGTGTCGGGGATGCTCCCTAATATGGTGACATGATTCAGTCCTTAGTGGCAACTGATAAGCCATCAGTGAGTGCTGAGTCTCTTGGTTTGGTGGTCTCTTCTCTGTTGTTTCTTGCCTTTAGACTCTGGAAGAGCAGAATTTTCCATTGCATCTTATTGCTATCTTCAGCCGAGTTCTGTAGGTCAATTATTTATAATTGGAGAATAATTGAACATGTTTACTTAGATCTTGCATATACAAAGAGAAAGAGGCATTTTCTTTTTTTTCTTTATTTTTTTATCACCATTTATCTCCCTAAACCCTCTTCCACCTCCAACCACCCCCCATATTCCCACAATCACCACTCCGTTGTCTATGTCCATGAATTCTTAAATAGATATTTATTAATATGTGGTCCAGGTTATCTCTCTGGGCATGGTTCCTAATGCTAATATTACACAGGGCGTCCCTCCAAAAATGTATGCACACTGTAACAGCTGATACCTCGATTTTGAAAATGAAATGTATTATAATAAGCATGACCTTTATAGTTAATCAAAGTGTATGTATACATTTTTGGGACACCCTATATATTCTCTGTTGGCTCTGATGTGAAGTTTTCTATGCCATCTGAGAATTCAGAATTCCATATTTTAAATAGAACAAGGCCTTTTTCTACTCGTGAAACTATTTCACATTCGACTTCCTCTTATTCCCATCACTCCACCTCAGGAGAATATCTCAGTGATCAAAGAAACTAAATGAAAGTTGTTTTGCAAAGCATATAGCCTATTAATGTTTCTATGATATCACAGATTTTTAAAAATCTGTCTTGTCAAATTGACCCACCGTTCTCACCAAAAAAGGGGGGGGGGGGCATGGTTTGCCATTTTCTGACATATGCTCCTGCTTGACAAAGTTAGTAGAAGCAAACCTGTCAAATGCCAAAGTGTTGAGTATTAAACTTTCAACAAAATGTCAGGAGAAATGGGAAAACTGGTGGATTTAAGAAAATCTGTCATGAAGATTGCATTGCATGTTTCGTTCTGCCTAACTTTGGGTGACATATGGAAGTTTAAAAATATAACCTAATGATGTATCTTTATGGTAAGAAGTTTATGTAACCTAATTGCCACAAAACTGTCATCGCTGGTTAATTTATTAGAGTCATAAGAAGATGTTGTGCTCTTAAAACTTAGCCGGAATGAATTCTGTCCAACCACACTGATGGCCCCTGAACCATAACTCTTCTATTTCTTGACACTTCTTTGCAACCTGGGAAGATGCAGATGGTTGAATGTAGGTATACTGTTCTAATCATTTTCCTTGGAGCTCTGGTGTGGATGCAGAGAACACAGCTGAGTCCGGGACAGTGCTGAGAGCCTTCTGTTTCAGGAGAAACCTAGGTGTAAAGCATTGGGAGGCAGGAAATAGAAACAAATGTAAAGTCCTGATCATTTATGGAAAAATATTATCCCTCAAATTCCACCCAAATTTCAGTGATTTTTTAAAATATACATTTTTATTGATTTCATAGAAGAATGGAAAGGGTGAGAGAGATAGAAACATCAATGATGAGAGAGAATCATTGACCAGTTGCCCCCTGCATGTCTCATAGTAGAGATTGAGACCACAACCCAGGCATGTGCCCTGACCGGGAATCGAATTGTGACCTCCTGGTTCATAGGTCAATGCTCAACCACTGAGCCATGCTGGCTGGGGCACACACATTTCTTTAGCTTTTTTAAAAATTTTGAAACCACTTTAGATTTAGACAAGAGTTTCAAAGATAGAACAGGTTTCCCTCAGTGTTTTCACCGATCTTCCTCTAATATGATGCATTTATCAAAACTAACAAATTAACATCAGTAAAATTCTATTTACTAAACCAATCTTTATTAAGATGTAAGCATTTTTTCCACTATGGGCTTTATTTCTGTTCAAGAATCAATCAAGATGTTGCATTTAACCAATATGCCTTGTTAGTCTTTTAATGTGACAGTTTCTCAGACTTCATTTTTGTTTCATAACCTTGGCACTTTGGAAGAGTACTGATCAAGTATTTTTAGGATGTCCCTCAACTTGAGTTTGTCTGATATTTTTCACGATTAGACTGATTTACCCAAATCTTTAAGTTTCTCTCTTCAGAATGCATGCAAATTTCAGCAGAGATGACTCCAGGGAGGAGGAGAGCCGGGCTACACTGAGATATTTGTATTTGATTATTTAAAGGCCAATATGATGAAACTGGACTAATTGTCTTATTAGTTTTAAACATTGGTTATAAGTTTTTCATGGAAATTTTATTTCAAAAAGAAAAATAATATCAAGTAATATGTGTCAGGCACTGTGTTTTATGTATGTTGCCTAATTTTATTGTCAAAATAACCCTATGAATTGGGTGTTATTATTATTATTTTCATTATCATCACAAGTACTATTCTTATTATCTTCATCTTGGATTTTAGGAAATGTAAGCTTAGGAAGCATTTAGTGGAGTTCCCAGTGTAGCACAGCTCATAATATCTGAGAAATACAGAATGACATGTGGGTATTATATGTGATTTTATTTCCATTTTCAGCAAAATCATCTATTTTTACTAGGGTAATTAATCAATATATTGCCATTGAAAACAAATTGGAATTTAAGGATGATTAAAGATTTGGCAATATATTAAACTTTATTCTATATAATTGGCAATAAAATAGAATAATTTTTTTAAAGTTAAAGCATTATCTGGTTTTACGGAGATTGTTCTATGGCAGAAGACTGATTAAATTCATAATGGCCAATATATCTCATGTTATCTATCTTCTAAAGTTAAAATTAATCAAAAATGTTACTTGTTTCCATAAGACAATGTTTGTGCCAACAAAAATTTGGTTTGTGTAATACTAAGCCAGCATCATAAGCAAATTATACCTCTCAGTTTGAAAAATGTGAATAGGCTATAAATTTGTGGCATAATGCATCTTTAAATGATTATTTTTAACATATTAACATACTAATTTTTAAAGCCTTCTTCCTGTGGCAACTTTGATGAATGGTGTTTTGAAAATCTTTTCTACTGGATCTTTCTGAAATGCATTTCACAATTTGGAACCAAAGGACAGGCAACGCATCTACGTGACACGCCCCTAATAAAATCATTGTAAAGGAACATGTATTGAAACACAATTTCCCACTATTGCAAATTGTTCTATAAATTCTTATAATTATGGCCAGTAAGTTTGCACCTCCTGGACTGGGAGTTACTTTAAATTGAAAGCTATATATACGTAGCTTGTAATCCCAAATCATAGTCCTATTGTCTGTGTTCTGACCAAGTGGCATTTTGGACTTTCTCTTTCAAAATCTGCTGTTGACTTTCTGTGCCAGTCTTATAAAATTTAGTTGAAAGTAAATCCTTAAAGCTGTTGGGATTTGTATCTGGTTCATTTTTTAAAAGCACAGCATTTAAAAATCTCTAGATGTGTTTACCTTTCATAGTTTAGCTTTTTAAACTAACAGGTTCTTATGTAATATTACTTTTGATTTTAGACTTCCTAAGTTTAAGTATAAAATTTTAACTATATAATTTCTTCCTGAAGAAAAATGGTTGACATGAAAGATAGGGTTGCTCATATCTTTTTCATGGGGCTTATTGCCCATTTCAGTATGAAAAATATGAGCAGGTATTGGCATTAGGTAGTAGATGGATTATGTGTGGTATGGATATTCTATACTTCCACAGCTAACTCGTACCAATGATTTTAATACACATGCTCTTTGATTCTGTAAAATCCTTCAGAGGACTGGTTTTGACCAAAAAATTTAATATTTTGACACATAAATCTTAGAATAGTTTCAGGTTACACTGATAACATAAGAAGATATGCTCTCAGCAGAGCAAACAGGAGACCTAAGGCTGAAGAATGCTTGAGCGAGTACAGCCCCTCGGTTCCCCAAGGGAGATTTGGTGGATTACTACTTCACCTGTCAGGTGAGAAACTGTCAGAATGCAGGAAGCTCACATGGGGATTAACAATGCCTACCCTGCCATAGGATTAGAAAACAGACATTTATTTTATATACAAATTGCCACATTTGTATTTGAACATCTATACTAATAAAAGGATAATATGCTAATTAGACTAGGTCAACCCGACAACTTCCGGACATCTGACTTCCTTCTGGACAAAGCCACGGTGGCGGGGGCCGAGGCAGAGGTGGTTAGGGGAGATCAGGCTGGTGGGGAAGAGCAGTTGGGGGAGATCAGGTCATCAGGGGAGGGCAGTTGGGGGCGATCAAGCTGGCGGGGGAGAGCAGTTGGGGGTGATCAGGCCTGCAGGCAGAGGTGGTTAGGGGCGATCAGATAGGCAGGCAGAGGCAGTTAGGAGAGATCAGGCAGGCAGGCAGGCAAGCGGATAGCCACAGAGCCAGTGGTCACAGATTGTGAGAGGGATATTTGACTGTGGTTTAGGCCCAATCCCACAGGGGTCCCAGATTGGAGAGGGTACAGGCCAGGCTGAGGGACACCCTTACCCCTTCCCCTGTGTGCACAAATTTTGTGCACCGGGTCTCTAGTCTATATGTATAAAAGGCTGATATGCAGTGTCCCCTTGGGAGTTCGACCAGGAGTTCGATTATTCGCTATGATGTGTGCTGACCACCAGGGGTTGGCACAGAATGAAGGAAGGCCCTGGCCAGCAGCCAGAAGGCCCCAACTGGCCCTGATCGCCAGCTAGGCATAGGGACCCTACCCGTGCACAAATTTCATGCATGAATTTCTTGCACCGGGCCTCTCGTGATATATAAATATGCAAAGTAAAGTATAATTATTTTTTATCATCGCTTCTTCCTACACCTCAATGATAATCAGTGTTGATAGATTATTTAGCCCTTTTGGAATCTTCCTATGCATACAGTTTTGTAATCACTTCCTCAGTACTGTATATGTCACGGGCTTCCTTCAATGTCAATACTAATAGTTATCACCCACTTTTTCAACACTTATGTACTATTACATTGTATAAATGTACCATAAATAATCAGTATTCTATTGATGAACCTTTAGGGCTTCCCTAAGTTTTCATAGTCATACACAGTGGAAGCAATGAAAAGCACTGTCCACCTGTTTGCACTCTTCTTCTTTTTTAAAAAATATATATATATTTTATTGATTTTTTTTCAGAGAGGAAGGGAGAGGGGTAGAGAGTTAGGCACATCGATGAGAGAGAAACATCAATCAGCTGCCTCCTGCACACTCCCTACTGGGGATGTGCCCACAACCAAGGTATGTGCCCCTGATGAGAATCGAACCTGGGACCCTTGAGTCCGCAGGCTGATGTTCTATCCACTAAGCCAGACCAGTTGGGGCTCTTACCTTCGTTAGGATATTAGGTTAATAGCAAGAACATTCTGAAGAAACTTTTATAGGCTGGCACATAACTTTGTTGTCTTTGATACTTTGAAGGTGATATTTCCCTGGAAATATAAGAGAGTATGCCAGTATCCCTTTTCCAATCTGCCTGAAAGATTCAGAGAAAGATATAGACAAGATATGTACATGGGTGTAATATATAAGTTTCATTTCCTGCATAATTATAAATATTATCAGGGCCCATTTAGTTCAGCAAAATCCCATTGACTCTATAAAACTTCTCCATTCCTCTAAATCTAAGAAAAGTTTAGAAGTTAGCACAGTTCACTGCCTTTCTCGAATCATCAGCACTTTATTTCAAGATGTATTCTAGTCTTTCTTTAAGATGTTACTAGACTAAATTCTCATCTTGGCAGCACTTTCACTAATGGGATTTTACATTGTTATGTATATTTATTTAAATAAAACCTATCCCCTCAGCATAATAAAGGCAGGAACATTGTCTACATTTGTTCACTATTATATCTTTAGAGCTTATTACAATGCCTTGTGAATAACTAGAGCTCAATAAATATTTGATGAATGAGTAAATTCTTGAATGATCTAATGCATGAATGAATGAACAATGAGCTCAGGTCAATATTTTTATTTAAAATATTTATGTATACATCCTGTTGTTCCCTAAAGAATTGTATAAATTGAAAACATTCAGATGGTGTGTTTTATCCATATTTAAATTTATTTTTGCTAGTCTGATCAATAGAGATTGTTTCATCTAATTAACATGAATTTTCTTCCATTATTTGTCAGATATCAATATTTTTCTTTTATCAATTTTATTCTATCTATATCTTTTTTTTCTTTTTATTTGAAGAAGGGTAATTCTTTGTCCAAAGAATTTCAGGTCATTTCCAAAGACTTTCAGGTCATCATTGGTCTTTTCATTTGGTATGTGATGAATTTTGTCATAGAGGAGTTGAACTTTTTATGTGATCATTAGCAGGTGTTTTACTTTCTAACCTATTAGAAAGATATTGTGCTTTTCTTATGATATTTTGGTACTGGAAGATAATGAAAGTGTTTTCTTAGATAATCATATATACTCTTCTAATATATTGATATATCCCATTACTTCCATAAATTCTTTGTCAGAATTCTAAATGCCAGTCAGACTCCCAGGCTGTATAAGAAATAAGCCTGTGTACTCTCAATCAAAGGAATGGATGGAGTTGGCAGCCCACATTTAGCAAACGTATAGTGTATTGGGGTATGAAACTCATGTCTGTTTTAATCGCTAGACTGTCTTTATTGTAGAGACATTATAAAATATTAAAAATTATTTAAGCAGTTCCTGTGGCACTAATAACAATAAGGTCCTTTAGGCTGGGAGGTTTTAAGGGGCAAATTGTGTCACCATATACAACATTGGCAAAGATTGCAAGCTTAAATAAATCTATGAGAGCCACTTAGCTTAAGTGCAAACCTCAGATGGGTGAAAATGATTGGTGGGTACATTTTCTCAAACCACTGATTTGTGGTGGTTGTTTTGTGGTCATTTTGGCAGAATAATTTGGACAGGAAAGAGGAATAGCAGAAAAGAAGCAGTTTAAGTTGGGCGTAGTCAGGAAGTATCCCGCGACATATAGGGGTCCACTCAGCTTCTGAAAATGTATTTCTAGAAGTGTACCCCCACCATACCTACACAGCTACAATAGGTAGCAGTTATTAAAAGCTGATTATGTGACAGGCACTGGTCTATAAGCTTTTCTGGACTTATCTAACTTGATCCTCATAATAAGCGTGTGAACTAGAGACTGTTATTTTTTCTTATTTTGTGGCTAAGGAAACAGAGGTGAAGACAAGGTCATTGCTGACCTAAACTGGCATAGGTTGAAAGAAGTGAGGGAGGCAATTTGGACCCTGGAATGTTTTAAAAAATATTTTTTTATTGGTTTCAGAGAGGAAGAGAGAGATAAAAACATCAATGATGAGAGAGAATCATTGATCTCCCACCTCCTGCATGTTCCCCACTAGGGATCGAGCCTACAACCTGGGCATGTGCCCTGACTGAGAATTGAACCATGACCTCCTGGTTCATAGATTGAGCTCAACCATTGAACCACACCAGCCAGGCTGGAATTTTGATTCAAGAGCCCAAGTGCATGGCCACTGCACAGATTGCCATTCACCTCCTGACAACTCCACTCTGACTAAGTGGCCCAGGGAATATTTTTGTAGTACTTCATGTTTGTCAAGATAATTTCACAATCTTAACACATTTATGTACCCCAGCCATCTATTGAACTCCCAAAGCTTTCTTATCCTGGTTTCATAGATGGGGGAACTTAGGCACAGAATTTTTAAGTTATCAAAGGCCACACAAGAAGTTAGTGCCAGACCCTAGGACAGAATGCAGATGTTCGGATCTTTCTAGAGTGATCATTTCACTCTTTCTCCCAATAACAGCAGCAAGGGCCACATTGGAATAGTAGGTTAATAATACCAACATTTTATTTTTTTATTTTTATTTTATTTTTCAATTACCATTTACATTCAATATTGCTTTGAACTAGTTTCAGGTGTACAGCTCGGTGGTTAAATAGCCATGTGCTTTGCAAAGTGTTCCCCCAATAATTCCCAGTACATACCTGGCACCATGCATAGTCATTACAATATTATTGACTTTATTCCCTGTGCTGTGCTTTATATCCCTGTTACTATTTTTTTTTAACTACTGACCTGTACTTCTCAAGCCCTTTACCTTTTTCATCCAGTTGCCTCTTACCCCTTTGGCAGCCATATGATTTCACTTATGAGTGGAATCTAAAGAACAATATAAATGAACAAACAAAACAGAAACAGACTCACAGACACAGAGAATGTACCAACATTTTTAACTGGACCAACATAGGCATTAATGTAGCAGTGTATTTATCATTTAAAATGGGTGTTTCACCCAATGTCTTTAGACTCACCTGCTAAGTTATAAATTCTGTTGCCTTGAATGGCAAAGTAATATTGAGGGAATAAGTATACACAAGAGACAAAACTCATTTTCTTTGGGCAGAAAAATGTACATAAAGCAGAAGTCTGGCCCGGCTGACCTGGTTCAGTGGTTGAGCATCGACCTATGAACCAAGAGGTCAAGGTTTGATTCCTGGTCAGGGCCCTGGTAGGGGGCTCAGTCCCCAGTATGAGGCATGCAGGAGGCAGCCAATCAATGATTCTCTCTTATCATTGATGTTTCTATCTCTCTCTCCTTCTCACTTCCTCTCTGAAATCAATGAAAATATATATATTTTTTAAAAATGTGTTTCAAGCTTATTCCATATTTGATAGAAGGGACACTTCAAATAAAAAAACAGAAGCCTGTCTAATTGCCACATATTCTCCCATTCCCTCTGTGATGCTCCTCAAATTGACTAACTCTTCCCTCTTTGTTGTTTTAGCAAGTACTTTTTCCATTTTCTGGGGTATAGTTCCATGGCCAACTCTTCCAGCTTCACCTGGCTTTTAAAAAAATTACTTTGGTAGGGAAAACAATCAAACTGGCTGAGCCCCCTTACTATTAAGGCTTTTAGTGCACCATAGCAGTTCTTGCCATGTATAAAGTATGTGTTTACTCTGGTATTTATTTTTTAATGTCTGTTTTCCCATTAAGGTGTATTCTCCACTAGATCAGAAACCATTTTATGTCACTCAATGTTCAATGTCTAGAGCAGGAGTCGGGAACGTCCTGCCCACGGGCCATAGGAGGCCCAATAAATCATTTGGTCTGTCCCTGCCAGGGTAACTGCAGGCGGGACCCAAAGTTCAATAAATCTTGGAGCTTTTTCATAGCAACATAAATTTATAGTAAATGAATTATATTAAGTGAATGATGTTGTAAATATCCAAATGGCCCTTGGCAGAAACAGGTTCCCCACCGTTGGTCTAGTGATTAGCACAGAGCATGGCACAGAGGAAACACACAGTTCACATTTGTCGGTATAGTAAACGAATTTTGCTTTCAGATTTTGTGAGTTTAAGGATTCTTAAAGTACTGATTGCTAACAAGCTAAGATCAATGTCCCTCTCTCCCATCGTGCCAGCCAGAACCTTTGTACATCCCTAAAAGGAAAAGCAACCTGAAACACTAAGGAAAACGTAAAGTGACTGTTTCAAGCATCAATAATCAAGACTGTGTTTGTTTCATAAAGAATTTTTCAAATGAAAGGGCCTCTGCACCTCACCACTGCTAAGAAAGAAATGAGAGAAAAGTTTGCTGGAAAACGTATTTACAGGGACACGTTGTGAAATATTTTGCAGTAAAGACTTCAAAAATGATTGATGTGCTAGAGTTCAGTTGTATGTGCAGTGTGTGTAGAGATACAGATACACTAGTCAGATGTCTGCAGCTGGAGTAGAAGAGAATACTCATCCCGTTTTTGCGATGGGGGGTCTTCACTTAAGAAAGACCAGAGGAAATCAGAAACCTGGAATTGTCTGGAAAATGCTCCACAGGGAGACTCCAGCTGCACTGGGGATTCATTTCCTAGTTGATTACCTGGGTATGTAGCCTGTGGTCCTGGGGAAGACTATGTAAAGGAGCAATAAGGTATCATTTTGAGAATAGATATCAGGAGCACAACTCAGAAGATGAATGGAGTCCCAGCAAATGTCAAACTATATAATCCCACCATCTCCTTCTTACCACCCCAAACACTGCGCATCGGGGACAACCCTCCTCTGCCCACTCGCAGGATGGGGATGTTGGGTGAGATGCATCTGGAGAAGATAATCTCTGTGAGGCGAAGTCTGCATCTGCATGGCTCACCTAGTACAGAGTCTGTCTGCTTTATAGTAATTATGGAGACATAATTGTTTTGAATTGAGAAAACGTTCACCCTGTGCCTGAGCTTTGGCACAGTTATCCTCGGTAAAGTTAAATATCCCACGAGCCAAAGTTGCATTCCAGATAAGGCTTCATTTAAGAGGTGAGATCATCTCATCTCCGTATCAAAACCAACTTGTATTCCTGGCACATGGCTGGTGCTATTAGTAAATAGATGCTGGCTGAGTAAATGGATCAATGGCTGGACAAATGAGTGAAGGTGAACACTTATGGTACCACAAGAGAAGCCTAGGGCAAATTCTCCACTTTTTAAGTCTTAAGCTAATTATACCAAAGACAAACTGAGCAGCATGTTCCACTCCACTTGGTCCCCTCCATCAATTATACACCACCATGTAGCAGATGAGAACTCCAGATGCCCATCTATATTTTAACAAGTTAAGGATAATAAGAAGTGGAGAGAAAGGATATCTCTAAGAATAAATTCTTCATCCACATTTATAAGGTTAGTATTACAGTTGTTTTTGTAACTAAACTGCTTCATCTCTTTAATAATCTAGTTGACCACACATTCTCCTAAGGGAGTATTTCTTGAATTTGGAGTCATGGACCTTTATCGATATTTTTGACCCATCCTAAATCATCCTAAATATAACCTAAAAGCTTTCTTTAAGCCTTGAAGGCTCCATGGGATTAACCCTAGGTTAAGGAACTTCATTATAATGGGGAAATTTTAACACTGATGGCATATTTGATGTTATTATTTTTGTTATCACATATATTTATAATATATGTTATATAATAATAGTATAACATATTGCTAATTTATTGGTGTGATGTATAGATGACATGATATTTGCCTCAACTATTCTGTGTCGGGGGTGAGCAGAGGTTTGTTGGATCTTTGGCAGCCTTTCTTCATAAGAGGTTGCCAAGAAGCCAGCACAAGGGGATGCATGGCAGGACTGGAGGACTCTGGGTACCCAACGGTTGCCTGAATAGAAAACGGAATCTTGTTTTGTCAAAGTGAAGAATAAACCTGTCTGGGTGAATGTGGAACAGTGATTTCCAATTCACCCCTACTCTCCTGCCCCTGGGTACCCTTCTTGCCTTACCTGCAAAGGAGGGCACAAGTTCCCTTCACATCCTTTTCTTCACCTGAATCTTCAGGATGATAATGCTATAGTGGTGGCACGGCTAGTGATCATGGCTGCCATTATTGAATGCCTTCTAGATTCAGAGCTATACTCAGTGTCCGACACTTTGACAATAGCCCCACCAGATATTGTGATCTCCATTTTACAGCTATGGAAACTGAAGCTGTGGAAGTTTAAGCGTTTCACCCAAGGTCAC
Organism: Myotis davidii; assembly: GCF_000327345.1. Classification (NCBI taxonomy): domain Eukaryota; kingdom Metazoa; phylum Chordata; class Mammalia; order Chiroptera; family Vespertilionidae; genus Myotis; species Myotis davidii. The sequence continues at coordinate 9,392,370 of NW_006292696.1, read as the reverse complement.
ACAAACTGGTAAATGCACATGCTGGAATTTGAACCCGGCCCTGCCTGTTTCCAAAGCTCATGTTTCTTCTACTGGAAAGGATGAAAAGGGGAATAAGAATAGGAGGGTCCTTCCAAATCCGCCATTTCGGCACATGCGTCTGTGTTTCAGCATCTTCTCTTGTTCTGAGGTTTTACGGTGGGGTCTTTGAAGTCAGGTAAAGATCTGTGTATTTTAGAGCCCATGACAGTTTTATATCTTTCCTCGAACCCCACCCTCCTACTCTCCCTCACATCCAATAAATCACATTTCCTTTCTTGAGTACAATTGATTTCATCACATTGGGTGACACCAACACAGAGCCATTTAATTCCACCTCTAGAGTCTCATTCTGGCTCCCTGTGATAAATATGTGAACAGTCTCACGTTTATAGCACTGTGTTGTCAAAGATGTCTGCTTTACTTAAAGCTTGATTGAACTCACCTCTTGACACTCTATGTTTTCTAATTTTCCAAGGTCAGACTTCTGTGAGAGCATTTCCTGTCCTGACTGGAAAGGTCTACTGACTCAGCATTGCTCCTGAAACTTTGCACAGGAAGCTAATCCCCGCCTCCCCCCCGCCCCGCCCCCTGACAGGCGCATTGCAGTTCAGTCCCCAACTACCGAATTTATTACTTGCAAATGCAATTGGTAAAAAGCACTTGCATTCTAAATAGAGATGTATAGAATATTTGAGCATGTCATTAAGGAAAAGAAAGAGAAAGGAATTTGTACAGTGAAGGTGATCTGGCTTTCCATAAAATAGTAAAGTTGATTTTCTTTGCCTAAGTGACAGTTCATACTCTCAAATGTAAATTAAGCTCCTGCGGAACTAAAATTTTGTAGAGATAATTTCGTTTTTCATTATAGAGATCTGGAATAAGACATACCTGACTCTAATAAAAATAGACTGTATTTCAGAGGATGTTTTTGATAAAGTGTGGTCCTCAGACCATTTGCATCAAACTGACCTGGGATATTTACCTAAAATGGAGACATCTGGACTCAAGCTTAATGAAACAGATTCTCTAGAGATAGGGCCCTAAGCAAATAATAATAATGATGATAATAATAATAATAATAATAATAATAATAATAATAATAATAACAACAACAATAGCAGATAGGAAAGTCATTTGTAAGGTAATTAAATGCCATAAATTCTATCAAGTTAGCAAGTATTGAGTTCTCAGTATTTTTGCCTCTCTCTTTGCACCTTGCCCATTTCCTCCTTCCGGCTTTTCTCAGTATGTTTTCATATTTGCCCTCTGGGAAGAATGCATTCAGCACTTCCATACTGTAACACCAATAACTGGCCATGATTCCAAGTGTTCCCTCCCTCCCAGGAGCAGCATTTACAATTTAGCACATGTTAAACCCTAAGTCTCATTTCAACCAAAGGAGTGAAGCGCAAATGGTGCAATTTGAGCTGAGTCAGGGAGGGGAGATAATTGGAAGTGGTGGACAGTGAAGTCTTATTTTAATGGATACCAAAATTTATGTATGAAAATCTTCTCTCTCTATGTCCAGAGAGTATTACCTCAACATCCAGAATACATTTGCAGCTCCAAGGGGAGAACCAGTGTAACAGAAATGAAATGAAATTTGAGAATGCTTGTTTAAAATATCATAATAGAGCTCTTCATGTAGGTATATTGCTCTGTGTTTATTGTGTGATTATTTTTTGTCTTTTTGCTTAAATTTTTGAAATATTTACAAATCAAGCATACATCTCAGAACCCCCCAAAAAGGGCAAAATCCTTAAAACCCAGGAAATGTAAATACACACACAAACTGCAGTAGTGATTATGCCTGATGTATTAAGGAGTTGTGTTTGAAACTTCTTGTAAGTTACACAGAGCATAGTTGCCTGTCAAGGCCTGCATTGTCCGCCATTTTGTTTTTGCTTTTGTTTTTGTTGGTGTTTGGTTGTACATGTGTCTTGGCTGCTTGGACAACTGTAATGGGTTGATGTTCAAAATAACTCTCTTTCACTGGGCACCAGCTCCTGGAGACATTGTCTTTCTATTTCAGTCATTCTCCGTCTGCCTCCCATCTCACCTCAGGCAGGTGAATAGACAGGCCATGTACAAATTCCTAAAAGACTCAAAGTGTGTTTTATATGGTTCATTTAAAATAATACCTAATGTCATTTGTAAGGTTCTTTAAACCAGAAAGTAAGAGACGGTGATTTAACAAAGAGGGATGAGACTAAGGAAATCAAATTTCTAGTCCAGTTGAATGACTTTACAAAGACACTTCTCTAGATCGTCTTACCTTTCAAATGAGCTGCTTTGACTAACTCTCCTGTGACCTGTGTGGGTGGACTCCAACATTCAAAATTTCACCAGGCACTTTTGAATTAAACTATAACTGATTTCCTTTTAATAGCTCCCAATCTTGCTTCAAAATTGAAATATTTGCTTTTCAAATGTACTACATATTGTGTTACTGATGCTTATGGATCTGTGGTTTTTTTTACCACTTGTGGCTGTCCCCTTCAAACCAGAATAATTATAATATACTTTTATCAAGTTGTGTTTTTAGCAAAATAGGACTAAGCTAGGGAAATGCATTTTATTCAGTCACAGAAATTCTCATGTTTTTCACTTGTGCACCACCATGAATCAGTCACCATGATTGCTATTAGCTAAAAGCCAAAAATGGTACCAGTTGGTGAAAACGTGTTCAGCCCCAGAACTGTAAAAAGAAAAAAAAAATCGTGACTTCAATCCAAATATATCTTTCTAAGCCACTGAACTAGGTCTTCTATTTTTTCAAAGGAAGCTAGATACCTATATTTTTATATAAAATTATTTTTAAAAAAACAGTTGTCAATTATAATATTTAGTCCAATAGTCAACAATTTGTGACCTTTGTCCTTAAGATTTAAACTTGATCTCTTCCTGCTTGGTGTTTTAAAGTAATTTGTTTGATAAGTACCGGTGGAATACTTACTGTGGATTATGATCTATGCTAGTGTCTGAGAACTAGCTTAGCTCATACCCTCTAAGAATTTCCTGAATAATGAAAGATGTGAGAAGCAAATGATCATTTTCTAAATCTCCTTGTTGTGTTGCAGACTGAGCTACATACTATAAGGAATAATAACTTGTATAAGATGTGATTTTTTTTTTTGCTTACTAAGAATATTCATGCATTTATCTGTTCAACAAATCTCTTAACCATCTATTATGTCCAGCACTACCCTCAGCACTAGAGATAAGTAGTTAAAAAATATATTTTGCCCTTGAGAAGATTAAATTCTACTTTTTGAAGCATAAAGGAAAGTAGCAACATATGCTATGAAGATTATAATGCAAGGTAGGGAAATAGCGAGCATTATGGTGATCAAGGAAGGCCATTCCAAAAAGGAGAAAATTAAACAGAGACCTGAAGGAAGTTAGGAATTGAACCATGGGTATATTCAGGAAAGATCATCTCTAGGAAAAAAAGTAGAATAGGTGCAAAGGCCCTGGGGAAACCAGTTTGAAGGTTCTCGCTGATAGCCCAGAGAAGAGATTTGATAGCTTGGACAGGGTGGAGTTGGTGTGAAATGACTGAGTCTTGGGCATATTGAAAAGGAAATACCAATAGTTTATGCTAATGGTTCAGTGAGTAGTCTGAGAGAAATGGGGAGTCAAGGATGACTTAGCAATTGAAAGAATAGAGGTTTTATTTACTGATATGGGAACCTCTCTATGAAGAATAGGTTTACTTTAGATATCAAGATTTTCACTTTGAAGAAGTTTGAAGTGCCTCTAAACATTCAAGTCTAGATGAAATGCCAAGATGGGACTTGGAACCAAAAGAAAACACTAAGCTAGAGATGGTAGAGATGGCAACATGAAAAGGGAGATAAAAGAGGAAACGCAACTGAGTGGAGCCGATTTGAAGTACTGTGAGTGGTCAGAGAATGAAGGCATAGATGTGATCTGAAAAATCTGGAAACTGCTCAGTGAGGAGATGGACTCTGGGGGAGGAAGAACTGTGGAATAAATGTAGTTTGAGACAGCAAAGCCCTGACATTGAAAGAACACAGAGGCTCGAGGTGAGAGTAAATAGCTGAGAAAGATCAAAAGACTTGAGTCTTCCATCTTCTCCCATTGTTCAGGAGAATCCTGAATATTTCAATATGCAATGGCTGATACAAATGTATTCCATCAATGGAATTATGTGTGAGAGGTGAATTTTTCAATCAGTTTATTATAAAACCATTAAAAAACACGCAAAAAAAAACAGAAGGGTGTTATCTATTTGAAGTGCTTCTGTAAGTCACAGAACCAGTGAGAATCTTGGGGTACACTTAACCCTGAAAGGCAGAATATATGTGTATGTGACTGATATCTCTTTTGTGTATGAATTTAGAAGAGGCCCTTACTTAGGTCTTACTTTTTAATGATTATTTCCCCATAGATATTGTCCTTGGTTGTACAAGTGATTTTTTTTTTTAATCCTCACCCAATAATATTTTTTCCATTGATTTCTAGAAAAAGTGGAAGGGAGGGAGGAAGGGGGGGAGAGAGAGAGTGAAACATTGATGTGAGAGAGACACATCTATTGGTTGCCTCCCTCACTCGCCCCTACTGGGGCTGGGAAACCTGATACATGCCCTTGAATGGGAATTGAACCCACAACCCTTCAATCAGTGGGCCGATGCTCTAACCACTGAACAACCCAGCCAGGGTGCAAGCAATGTTTTCATGTAGCACACATTTGCTTATGGAATTCCAATTGGCATTGGAATTTCCAAGAAGGTGAAAGAATATAGGCATCCACCTAGAAAACAGCTAGTGCTATAAGTTTAGAACATTGATGCCTCCAGCACTTCACAGTTTTGACTCTTCTATAAATAAGTATTCTGCTTATTCCCTGAGTGGGAAACCTGTTGCAGTGATTTTAATGCAGCAGAGCTTAGTGCACTCAGCTTGGGAGGGTGGAGGGTAGGTTCTGGATCCACACTACCCGGCTCAGATCCCGACTCACCACTGCTTTCATAACTCACCCTTTAATTGTCTCATCTGTAAAAACCCAATTACAATACCCAGTTATCATTGGCGTGAATTTTAAATGAGTGAATGAAGCATGCAAAAGGCTAGGACAATATCTGGAACTGAATAAGCATTCAATAAATATGAATTATTTTTATTATTATGAATATTATCTAAGTGATGTTGATAGGAGGAAAGCAGGTGCATGGATGCTTTCCTTGTGTAGCACACAAAGTTCAGCTGGATTGGCTCAGCGGTTGAGTACCAGGAGGTCATGGTTCAATTCCCAGTCAAGGTACATACCTGAGTTGCAGGCTCAATCCCAGAAGGGGGTGTGCAGTACGTGCAGGAGGCAGCCCATCAATGATTCTCTCTCATCATTGATCTCTCTCTCTCTCTCTCTCTCTCTCTCTCTCTCTCTCTCTTTCTCTCTCTCTCTCTTTCTCTCTTTCTCTTCCTCTCCCTTCCTCTCTGAAATCAATGAAAAAATTTTTTTTAAATTTTTTAAAAATAAGCACATGAAAAGAATGAGCTATGAAAAGTATTGTACCTTAGTGAGTGTTAAGTTATCCTGACTTGTAGGTCACATATAAATTAATATGTTTCTCAGACTTAAGAATATATTTTAGAAATGACCCAGAATAGAGGCAACAATCTCAAATACTTGTGGGAGTTAGGAAGAAAAAGAAAGTAAGTGGAACTGGACATGCATACAAAAGCAGGTAAGGGGACTATGGAGGGCTAGACAGTGCATTCCGCTAACTCCCAAAGAGGGCAGCAGCGTCAGCTGCACAGGTGGTGGCCATGTAGGTCCATCCTGTTCAGGAACGCAGTCCCAGTGGGGCCACATTCTCAGATTCTTTTCTAGAACTTGCAAATTCAGTGATGTGAAATTAAGACATGAAATGTTTGGTGGGTAGTTAAAAAAAATTCCAACACCGGGGGTGTGGTCCAGAACAATACATTTGCAGGTCTGATTTGATCTGTTTGTCACCTCTGAGGAAAATGACAATAAGAAAAATTCAGCAGACAAAAAAGAATTTAAATAATTAACTAATAGTTGAATTCATGTCATTGTAAAACATGTTTATGATTCTCCTTTCGGTCAGTCAACAGGACTTTTGGGACCTCTTCTCATTCTTAGATTCTTAGCACTGATATATAAAGTTTCTCTCCTTCATTATTGCATGAAACAGCTGTTGTCCCTGACAACCAGCTCTGGAATAAGGCTCTGCTGTATAGTTGGATTGTGGTTCTATTTCACACCATCCCATCCGTGACTTCAAGGAAATTCAGAACAGTGCACTTTTAAAATGTCTAATCCACAGGGTGCATTAAAGACTATTATGAGATATTGCTGGGGTCCAACCCCAGCAGGTCCAGGGGTCCCCAAAGGTGTGGACGGAGTCGGCGAAGAAGGAATGACACGGAGACAGCATTCAGTTCATCAGTAGCCTTGCCAGGATCTCTAGCCACAATCTCCAGCCAAGTTCTGTGTCCATGTTCTCTTGCTAGGTTCTCCAGCCACGTTCTCCAGGTTCTCCAGCCAGGTTCTGTAGCCATGTTCTCTCGCTAGGTTCTCCGGCCAGGTTCAGTCGCCAGGTTCTGTAGCCGGCTTCTGCAGCCAGGTTCTGTCTAGGTTCTCCAACCAAGTTCTGTAGCCAGGTTCTGTCCAGCATCTTTTGCCATGTTCTGTCTCTAGG
>NW_006292696.1:9365445-9385437 GCF_000327345.1 Myotis davidii | reverse complement strand
CAGGTCCCCAGGTCCCTTGAAACAGCAAGGATGGACCGGCTCCCGGCCAGGTATTAGACTGGACCTTGTTTTATCTTTAGGTACATACTTTAGAAATTTAGAAATGTCCCAAGATAGATGATAGATAGATAGATAGATAGATAGATAGACAGACAGATAGATAGAGTTATGTTGATACTGTTATTACAAGATAATTCTTTGTGTATGTTTCAAATGTATATTCAAATGAATGGCCATTATTTTTTACCAAACTTTGAGGTCATTCTAAAAGTATACTTCCAAGAAAGTTTCTGCCTAGATCATAGCCACTCTTTTATAATCTGGAAATTGATTTGTATCAGAGTGGGGGATGGAGACAAGAATAAGACTTAACACACCCTTGATACTCAGTCTGACCAGCTGTCAGAGCTAAAAGGAGGGAGAGGTGAGAAAAAGTGTAGGAATACCAATCTCAGAACTCTTAAGTAATAACAACATAGTGTTACATGATATTTCTAAAAGAAGGTTAGGAACATTGTTTTGTGCACTCTAGAAAATTCATAGGAAAATAAATGCTGACTTCCCTGGAGGCTAAAGTTTGGTATATCTTGTTCCTGTCAGTGGCTCCTTCCACCAACCTGGTCATCAAAGGGACATCTTTAATACCCAACCACAGGGCTACTCTTCCATGTCAGATTTCCAGTGAGTAATAAAGGTGGCTGTTGCCTACCGACCTCAGTTTATATTGCTACCTTTTTGGAAGGAAGATTCTTGAAGTTTGTGGACTAATAAATCTTTTCTTTTCTTACAAGTAGCGGACGATTTAATCCCCTGGCTAAAAGACTCTGAGTACCTTATCTTACCAGAACACCAAACTGAATTCTGATCCACAGCCAATGGGAAGTTTAGAACACAGTTTCTCTAGGCAAAATTGGATTTACAGAGTTTGGTTGCAAAGTCCCTGGCACATTTTGGAGGTAGTATATCTGTTCACAGTCTCTTTCTAGATAGACCATCCCAAGTCCTGTTGGCTCCTAAGCTTATTTGTAACTCTGCTTCCATATAAGCCGATAGCTCTCGAAGCTGGCGCTAAATTCAGATTTACCAGCGTTGTGACTGATAGCCTGAGCTAAGCCTACTACTGTTTAACAAAGGACAAGTGACACTTCTGTAACTCACTCTACTTCTCCTTTGTAGTAAATTACTGAGTTGTTTTCCTGTATGCAATCTGGTATATTTTTCCTCTGCATTTTTGAAAAATAGCTTCTTGAAGAGAATATATCCCAATGCCATGTACTACTGAACTCTCACCTTTGTTCTTTCTTTTCAACAATTAGCCTTAGGGTTTTAGCCCTGCCACCGACTTCATTATACTGAGCTTCAGCTGTCACTGAGATGACATATTAGAAACTTACTGGAAGATTCTAGACACCAGGTGGTCATCAACAGATGGGAAGGAGGAGACGGGCAAGGAGAAACGATTTAAATCATTACAAAATATAAGATTTGAAGAGACCAGTCAGAGAAACTCCTTGACACCACTCATTACCGTCTCGAGTTAGGGGCACTATAAGAAAGCCACCATTTAATATTTAACTGAAGAAAAATGAGAACACAAACACGTGTACTGAAGAATATTTTAAAGGTTTCAGAACAATGTTAACATGGTTGAATTACAGTTAAAGACGGAAAACTTGTAATAAAAAGTCTTTATGTAGCTTGGCAAATCCATTCCCAAGGGCAAAAAGAAACTCCACCCCCAAGTATATCAGCTGCCTTGTTTTGTTTTGTTTTATTGAAATAAAATTGACATAAAACATTGTATTAATTTAAGGTATAAAACAATGATTTGGCATATGTATATATTGCAAAATGATTACCATATAAGTTTCGTTAACACTCATCACCTCTCATAGTCAATTTTTTTTCTTGTGATGAGAAATTTTAAGATTTACTCTCTTAGAAACTTTCCAATAAACAATACAGTGTTATTAACTATAGTCAGCATACTGTACATTACATCCATAAAACTTCTTCATCTTATAACTGGAAATGTATAACTTTGGGCTGTCTTACTCATTTCCCCCACCACCTACCACCCACCTCTAGCAGTCAACAATCTGTTCTCTGTTTCTATGAGTTCAGTTTTTTAGATTCCTCATATAAATGGAATCCTACAGTGTTTATCTTTCTCTGTCTGACTTATTTCATTAACATAATGCCCTTAAGGTCCACAATGAACATAGGGGTTCAGAGATCACTTCAAGGTACTGATTTTATTTCCTTTGGAAATATACCCAGAAGTAGCATAGCTAGATCATACGGTCATTCTATTTTTAATTTTTTGAGGAATCTCCATACTGTTTTTCATAGTGGCTGCACCAGTTTACATCGTTACCAACAGTGCACAAGGGTTTCACTTTCTCTACATCCTCACCAACACTTGTTAACATGATGGTAGCATTCTAACTGGTGTGAGATATCTTGTGGTTTTGATTTGTACTTTCCTGATTATTAGTGATGTTGAGCACTTTTGCATGTACCTGTTGGCAATTTATATATTTGGGGGGATAAATGTCTATTCAGTTTCTCTCTGCATTTTTAAATCAGATTGTTTGGTTTTTGCTGTTGAGTAGCATGAGTTCTTTCTATATTCTGGATATGATCCCCTTATTGGATATGTGATTTGCAAATGTTTGCTTCCTTTCCATTGGTTGCCTTTTCATTTTGTTGATGATATCCTTTGCTGTGCAGAAGGTTTTTAGTCTGATGTAGTCCCACTAATTTTAGCTTTTTGATTTCTAATGGAAACTTGATAAATTTAGTTACCCAGGTGAAAAAATGGTTTCCTCTTCTGTCTTTTCCCCCCACCTCTGAGAAGTCTCACGTTCCCCCATCATAAATTATGTTTCTTTTTCATGTTATTATGTAATCTGATCACAGACTATATAATTTGTTCTCTCTAGGTTAAAGGATATGTTCAATCCTTTCTTATATAAATTTTATCTTTAGGAAGGAAATGGAGGTGTTCACTCATGTGTACATGAAGTTTGCATGCCATGTGCATATTTTAATGCATATTCTTATCTATGTGGTTTTAAAAATAGAACTGCTATTAAAAATGTTATTTTTAGTAGGAAATGTTGCTTTTAAAACTCGTTAATTGAGATCAATTCAATAGTGTCTTGGCAGGAGCTACCAGCTTCCCTGCTGGAAATCTATTTCTCAGCATAGATTTGGGCATGCTAATCTATTCACAGCCATAAAGAGAAACTGGGAACTTTATCAGAATTTCTATGGCAAGTGACTCTAGTAATAAAACCTAAAGAAATAGGAGGGCAGGCATTCCCAGGGTTAGAAGTTGCCAAATGTAGAGCATCGGGTCCAGTGAGACCCATAGATATTAGTTACTTGCCATTATATAATTGGGTCGCTTTCTAGCTGCTAAGCAACAAGATCTAAGGACACTGATTTTGTCATAAAAATAAAAGCTGCTATACAGTACAGGACCCTATATTATACTTTCAAACATATTTCTAAATGTGAAAACTTTACCTCAAGCCAGAATGAAAGAAACAGCAGTCTGTCGTTCCAGACATTTGGAAGATAAGTAACTAAAATTATACCTAACTAGAGGCTCAGCTTGGCTCTGTGGATAGAGCATCGACCTGCGGACTAAAGGGATGTGAGTTTGATTCCAGTCAAGAGCATATGCCTAGGGGGTCCCTCAGCCTGGCCTGCCCCTCTCACAGGGGCAGGAGGCGACCCAGCTATCAGGGGAAGGCAACACCCCCATCACACCTCTGCTGCTGCCACTGCCAGGAGAGCAAGCCTCAGCCAGCCCTGGTTACCTGAGCCTCAGGCAGCCCAGGGTTGCTGGGCAGCTGCCATCCAAGGCTTGCCTGCACCTCGGGCGGGCCCTGGGCGGCTGGGGGGCTGAGGGCAGGTCCAGCCGCACCATGTGCCTGCTGCCCCCCCCCCCCAGCTGGGCTGAAAGGACTGGGGGACTCTGGTGGGCCTCAGGGGACTGGGTGCCGCCATCTTGTGGCTATGGGCACCACCATCTTTGTGATGGTGTGATGGTCAATTTGCATATTCACTCTATTAGATAGGATTCCTAACAGGCTCTACAAGTCCTCCCTCTGAGTATCTCAGGACTCCTTTTCTTGTCCAAACCCAGAGATACTCCTCTAGTCTAAGCCTCCTTCACCATATCTTGTTAGGACCACTATAGCTTCTTAGACAGACACTGAAAAATGAAATGAGCCCGCCAAAAATATAAAATAAAATAAAACAGGTGGAATGTATAATAAAGCAATTAGACCATGTGGGAAGAGGATGCATCTTCTAAAGCAGGCAGCCTCTACTCAAATCCAGAACACCATTGCCACATAGTTGATTTTATTTTTTAAGAGAAGTTAGAAAGCTCCAAAATGTTAAGAGTTAGCAATAAGTAATGTCTGTAGGCCACGCCAGACCTCTAGGTCCATGTTTGGCAGCTTCTGACTGACAGCTCCCTAAGTTTAGGTGTTTCTGTCTTTGGTTGTCAGCTCTCAAACATTGATAGATAAATCTTTCTAAAACTGGCCCTTGCATCATATCTTGCTGCTAAAGAATTTAAAGCAGTTTCCATGACTTACAATGTCAAACCAGAATTTTTGTTCCAGTACTCAAGACCTAATTGTCCAGTTTTGATTTTAAAATTATTTGGGATTTGTCTAATAGGAGGTTGAGAATCCATCAAGGGCTTTCACACAGATAGGTGACATGATCAGTACTGCTGGTAGGTTGGCTTTCAACCTGGGCTATGGTATAGGATTGAGAATTAACTTCTAGGCACAGTCAGTGCATCTCCTAATGCAGGCAAGAGAAAGTGAATTAACTATTTGCTAAGTTTAAGATGAGTAGGAAAACCAGTATAGTTAGGAAAGTATCGTTAACTTTGAGAAATAAAAACAGTTTCATTAGCAGAAATCTCAGTAATGAACAGGGTTTGGGAGATTATGGTCTAACTGCTTTCTCTGTAGTCTGGCAATGTATTCATTTAAAAGCAACTCATTTCATTTTTGTGTGCAAGGAATTGTGATATCTATGCTTTTCTATTTTCCATGCATTTTTCTCATTTAATATTTGCAAGGAGCCTTTTGAGTTGGGACAAGTATCATCTTTTTGTATGAGGAAGGGGTATCTAAGATTTCTCTAAAACCACAGGTTTGATCAGTAGTTGAATCTAAAGTGCTACATCTGTTTCCAAAATCCTAGCATAGTAAAAATTTCACTTTACCGGGTCTGTAAAGGCAGGTTCTATGGACACTGTAAACATTTATTGCATTCGTCATTCCATCCCCTAACCTATAACACTCAACACAGCGACACAGAGGTCTCCAATCAAACCAGTGGCCTAGAGTGGACCATTCGTTGTCACTATAATTGATTTTTCAGCAATTAATTCCAGGAAATTATTAGTACTTTTGGAAATGTTTGTCTTTAGTTGATAGAGCTCTGCGTTTTTCTAAATGTTTTTTCTCTGTACTATGTCTTTTAAATATTTTTAGGAGATGGAAATGTGTATGAAGGGGGCGTCGGGGTGTGCATGTGAGATCTAGATCATAGATTAAACAAGATTTTTGTGTGAAATGAGGTCACAAAATGAAAGCATATTTGGGGAGGGCTTAGACTTGCCCATGCATGGGAGACAGGGGATTTGGGGTTCCTTCATCAGGAATGCTGTCTGCAGTGAACTGTCCCTCTGCTGAGCTGCCCCGCCACAGATAGACTATGGAGCTTTATTCCAGATGAATTTTGAAAATGTCCCATTAAAATGCCTCTTTATAGAGGAGACACTTAATGCTGTGAAATTCTGTTAACTATTTACTGGTTTTAATGTTTTGAAGCTAAAGTTGGTCTCTGGGCATATATGTGATTCCCACCAACTTTGAAATGTGTTATCACATTCTCTGACACTCAAAGTGACATTTCTTGGATGTTTTAAAGATAAGGAAAAATTGGGCTTTAAATAATGCAACTGAAGAAGACACAAACTATAATCAATGCATATGTATAAATAAATTGTGCTGTTGATATGAAATGTGAGAAAGTTGAATTAAATATAACAAATAACCTAGAAATTGCAATGTGCGAATTGGAAAAGATTGAAAGAAGATAACAATTCCTAGTCACTGCTTTTGGAGAAAAAACTAAATGCTACTTCATATTTTAGTAAGCTCAAAATAGGCAATTGGCTGTTTTTAACATTTTATTTGCATTTTCAAAAACAAAAACAATAATAGCTAACATTGAGTTCTTAATATGTGCCAGGGCTCATGCTGATCTTTCCATGGGGAATATCTCATTTTGTCTTTACAATAACTCCATGTGTTTGAATTCAGTTATAACATTTTTAATGTGTTTTTAAAATCATATACAGAAAATGTCTCTCATGTTTACAATTTGAAATAGTTTATTAAAATGCTAAATTGTGAGCTAAAGAAATTCAAAGAATGGAGAAGTTAATATGGGCTATTGCTATCAAGAGGTTCCTAATCAGGAATTGGAAAGATTAATAAATTAGAAAATATGTTTATTATTTCTCACAGATTTTCTTCCTTATTTGTGTAGTCTCTCTTAGAGCATCATCTAAATTTCTAAAAGGGATTTCTCATTAAAAAATAACTTTGGTAATCTTTACCAACAACAGAGTAGATTTATAACCAATTCATTCTAATAACCATGCCCTGATTTTTCCATTAAAAATGGAATACTGCCCAACCAGTGTGGCTCAGTGGTTGAGCACTGACCCATGCACCAAGAGGTCACCAGTTCACTTCCCAGTCAGCACACATGCCAAGGTTGCAGGCTTTCTCCCCTGTGGGGGGCATGCAGGAGGCAGCCTATCAATGTTTCTCTCTAATCAATGTTTCTATCTCTCTCTCTCCTTTCCTCTCTCTAAAAAATCAATAAAAACATATTTTTAAAAATGGAGAACCATTCATTTATTCACCTATTCATGCATGCATATATTCGTACCATGTGTTAAGTAGGACAAGTTTGAATGTTATTCCTGCTTTCAAGGTACCCAGATGACTGGCATTTAGATAGAAATTTTTCTTTAGTTAAATTAGATCTCTGCTGATTTTGCCTCGTCAAATGATTGATTCTAAATTTATAGTCCTTTGCGCACATTTGTTTGAATGAGATTCAAGTATCCAAATGTGGAGAACAATCGCTTTCCCATTTCCTAGCTAAGAGCAGTGGAAACACAGAAACCCTTAGATGGTGGAGAGATAACACATATTCTTTGGTCATTGCTTCATCAGCAGCATTGTGCCTTGGAGCTAGCTGTGCCAGTCATGCTTTTCATTTTAGATGCCGTTTTGAAAGAGGTTCCCTTTTCATGACTGTCATTTCCTTTCGAGATGGCTTATTGTATTCATGAGAATCTAGGTTACTTTTTATAACCCTGAGTCTCTGGGGGGCTGGGCAGAACAAAGTGCTCCCTGACATAAAAGTGCCAACTTGGCTAGCTTCACAGAATTCATGCTGGATGAGCTGAGAACTTTCTATGCCAGCTCACTGGACACCTGGAGGACCTGATACCCGCCAGGTGCAGGCACAAAGCCCACCTACGCATAACCCGGCCCTAAGGAGGGTCCCAAGTTGTGCAACATGGTCAGATGCCAGACAGGAAGGGGAGTCATTCGCAATCACATTTCTCAACAAGAACAAGAATAAAATAACGTATCTCTCAATATCTTCCTTATACTGCTGTGTCAGAGGCTTGCGGGCATCTTGCTTGGACAGGGCAGTTCATATGAGAAGCTCGAACGCGTAAAAAAACACGTTGGAGGCAGACAGGGAAAGGATAGATTCCGGGATCAGCTGCTTACCAGTTGATTGGAGCAGATATTGTAACCTCTTTGTACCTCTAAACCTTCATCTGCAAAACTGTGATAATAATACTTGTCCAGTAGGGTTATTTAATATGCATAGAAATGTCTGGTTGTTAAGAAATGCCTCTAGGTAAATAACACTTGGTGGTGGTGGTGGCAGTAGAGTGAAGTTTATCTAATGAGGTAATATGTGCACTTTGAGGGGTTCAGACATTAAAGTCCTGCATACAACAAGGCAATCAGCCATGAAAGAATTATTCTAAAAATTGAGGTATTCCATAAGAATGTCAAATTTTGTTTTCATTTACTCAGGAAAGGGGGGATTTAATATGAGCTACCTATCTTGTCTTCCAATAAATGGCCATTTAATCTGGGCCTCAAAAGATTAACTTGTGAAAACAGCAACAACAACATTTGTTGACTCGTTTTTCCCCCACACAGACCCAGGCAAAGCTAGGATATGAACGTAGGCTATCAAGATCTGTCTATGACACAGAGCATTGGTCTGTACTTCCTAGTAACTCTCTTTAACCGTTTCCCTTTAGTGATTGCTCTGAGATTCCCTTAGTGTCAGTAATTTGTCTGAATGTGTCTAAACCCTTCCCCATCTAACAAAATAACCATTTGTGTTAACAACTGGAGACATGAGGAAATCCATGGGAGTGACATTAGATGGTGAAAGCATCTTCTAATAAAACCCAGAAAGGCTTTCTTGATAAAGCATTTTTAAAAAAATACTTATTGAATGGTTCTCCTGGGCAAGTCACTTTATCTTATAGAATAAAAATTCTCTGAGACAATATAAAAATTACTCAGTACTTTTAATTTGCAAGGAATCTTGCTTATTATGTGTAATCATTATAGTGATGATGATGGATGTTTTGTGCTGATTTACTATTCATTAACTATCAAACTTGAGAATTGTATGGAAAAAAACACTTCAAATAAGCTTAGACTTTTTTGCTTTAGTATAAGAATACAAGTGCCTTATTATCCATTGGCAAGCAAGATGTAATTTAAGCAGTAGAGGCAAAGCTGTGGCAAAAATTTTTCTATTTCTCACCTGAAGGTATTCTGTGAGTCTTTTTAGAAAAAAATATATTTGTATTGATTTCAGAGATGAAAGAAGAGGGAGAGAGAGAGAGAAACATCAATGAGGAGAGAGAATCATTGATTGGCTGTCAACTGCACAGCCCCCACTGGGGTTTGAGCTGCATCTAGGGCAAGTGCCCTGACCCAGATGCCCTAACCTGGAATTGAACCGTGACCTACTGGTACATAGGTTCATGCCCAACCACTTAGCAACACCGCTGAGCTCTGTGAGACTTTTTATACCTGTAGTATTCTTTGGTTCCTTCCTTGCTTTCTAATAGGATAAGATACTCTAGACCAGATTGTACATTTCCTGCCCCAAACCGGGAATGAGATATTTTTCTAAATTGTCATGGTTCTTTTCATTAAGAAATTATGGAGACTATAATCTAGGCAATAGGGGTGTTCATTGCTACAGGGTGGTCATTTCTGAGGTGTGTTTAGTGCTCAGGCCTAGGAAATACATATTCTTTCAAATATATTTTTTTTCATCTGTGGCTCTCTTCTACCATAATGAATATCCCAGTTCTCAATGTTTCTGACTGCTTATAAACCAAAATAAGGTTAAAAATAACCGAATCATAAAATTAATATGAGTATTAAGAAGTAATTTAAAGCATTTCATTGTGTTTGGTATATGGCAAAGTTTAAAAAGATAGACTCTTGTTATCTTTTGTCATCACCATCATCCTATTAGATATTCTAATAAAAACATATCTATCCCCCTGCCACCTATACCCTGAGAGAAGTCTTGTGCCTTGAGAAACTGTGTGTGTGTGTCTGTTTGTGTGTGTGTGTTTGTGTGTATGTGTCTGTTTGTGTGTATGTGTCTGTTACTGTGTGTGTGCGCGCGCGCGTGTGTGTGTGTGTGTGTGTGTGTGTGTTATATGTGCCTTAGTTTCTTTGTGCTGCTGTAGTCCTACTGTAGCCTATGGGGCTGATAAACAACAGACATTTATTTCATATGGTTCTGGAGGTGGAAGTCCAAGTTGAAGACACCATCAGATTCAGTGCCAAGTGAGAGCCCATCTTCTCGCTGTGTCCTCACCTGGTAGAAGGGGTGTTGGAGCCTTCCTGGGTCTCTTCTAAGAACACTGATTCCATCATGAGGGCTCCACCTCCAGGACTTAATCACGTCCCATGCGAATTTGTGAGCAGAGGGACATTCAGTCTATAGCAAGATGTGACCTTGTGCTCTTGAAGGGTATTTCATTTCACACCTAGGCGCAATGCAGTTTAAAACAATAAAGCAAATTTGAGTTTTATTGAAGTTTATCAGTGTTGTTATGCAGAGGTCCTAAAATATGCATTATATTGTCAGCACTGCGTAATAGTGAGGGAGTGGGGAAAGGACATGGGCAAGACAAAATAGCATATATTTTAAAAATTGTCTTTCTGAGTTTGGAATACATATGTATTTTTTCTAGTACATCTAATTTGAGAACAGTGTGGACTAAGTATGTTTAGCTATGATAAGACCACTTAGGGTTTTTTCCCCTTCCTGCAAAAAATAAGTAAAAGAGAGAGAAACACATAAAAGTTGCCACCCGCAGGTATCCCAGGAGGCAAAACTGTCTCCATGTAATTCCATATTCTGCCTAAGGCTTTTTGGATACAAAGAAAAAGCCCACTTACACCAGCTCAGTAAAGGACACTGACTGATCTACCTTTAAATTCCTGACCACAAACTTCAGGTTAGTGTTTAATGCTATTAGATAATAATATACCTGCCTGGTTCATTCATTCTTCCTTTCTCCTAAACAACGCCTTCATGCCTTCTCCCCTGTCTGCTCATTTTCTCTGTACCTTGTCCTGGATTCTCAATCTCAGTTAATATCCTTGCTTTCCACCTCACTAAGAAGGCTGAGTCATCATAAGAAAACTTAGAATATTCCCACCACCACACCTCCCCACCTTCCAGCTTGCACACTCACACTTCTCTGCCTTCCCCCTGCTGTTGCCATGCTTCCATCTAAATGTAGCTCCTTCATCCTGCCCACTCCAGGGGACGACTGTACAATCCGCCCTCTCTTTCCTATATCACCGCTTCTTCCCTTTTACCTCTGTGTTGATCACTCCCATCAATACTGCATGCTTTTGGGATTTCTTCCAACTTTAGGAAAATAAAACAATGTTTCCGTACACAACAAAGCCTGCTAGCTACCATGCTACTGCTCTTTCCCCTTTGGTAGCAAAATTCCTTTAGTCACCTCTTCTCTCATTTTATCATGAAACCATACCATTAGGCCTTTCCCTTCCACCTTGCCACCAAAACTGGGTTTGTCGTGGTTGCCAATGACCTTCACATTGCTAACACAAGTGGCCAACGCTTCAGTTCTCATCTTGTGAGATGTGTTACTGCATGACCATTTGATTGCTCCCTTCTTATTGCATTTTCCTCCTTGGATTTGATTCACCACACTCTCTCTAGGTTTTCTTCTTCTAATTTTTCTTCTCAGACTCCTTTTCAGTTTCTTCCTCTTCGAAATGAACTATCTTATTTTATTTATATTTTTATTCTTACCTGAGGATATGTTTTTATTAACTTTTTATTGACTTAAACGCGAGGAAGGGAGGTAAAGAGAGAAAGGAACATCAATGTGAGAGAGAAACATCCTCCTGGCTGGTGTGGCTCAGTTGGTTGACCATAGTCCTGTGCACCAAAGGGTCACTCATTGCTGATCAGGGCATATGCCCAGGTTGTGGGTTCAGTCCCCTGTTGGGGTTCCTGTAGGAGGCAAACCAATGTTTCTTTCTCCCTCTCCCTTCTTCTTTCTCTAAAATCAATAAAAACATATATTTTTAAAAAGAGAGGAACATCAATCAGTTACCTCCAGTACCTACCCCAACAGAGGATTGAACCCATGACCTGGGTAGGAATTGAACCCTGACCAGGAATTGAACCTGCAACCCTTTGGTGCACAGAACAATGCTCCAAACATCTGAACCACACCAGCCAAGGCTCTTAACCTGAATTTTTTTTTAAGATATATATTTTATTGATTTTTTACAGAGAGGAAGAGAGAGAGATAGAGAGAAACATCGATGAGAGAGAAACATCCATCAGCTGCTTCCTGCACATTCCCTACTGGGGATATGCCCGCAGCCAAGGCACATGCCCTTGACCGGAATCGAACCCGGGACCCCTGAGTCCGCAGGCCAATGCTCTATCCACTGAGCCAAACAGGCTAGGGCACTCAACCTGAATTCTTAACACAAGAGCACACTCAGTTTTTGGATTTCTTCCTTCAACTAGCTCATAAGCTTCATGGCTTTAAATATCATCAATATGCTGATTACACCTAAATATTTATCTCTAATCCAGACTTCACTCCCAAACACCAGATTTTATATAGTCACTTGTATGTCCCTAACTGCACTGCTTATCTTCTTGCCAGAATTTGTAATGTGTGAGTTCTTCCCATCTCACTTAATGTCAACTCCATCCTTCCATTTGCTCAGGGCAGAAACCTTAGAATACAGTTGTCCATTCTCTTTATTTCACATCCTACATGAACTCCTATTAGCTGAGACTTCAGAATATTTGTAAAATTCCACTGCTTTTCACCACCTCTTTTGCTTCCACCATGCTAGAAGGTACTACGATCTCTCATTTAAATTACTACAAGAGGCTTCTGGCCAGTTTCCCTAATTCACACATTACCAGCCCCATATTGATTATTGTCAAATAGAAGCTAGAATCATTCCCTTAATATACATGCCAGATCTTGTCCTCTTTTTTTTTCTCAAAGCCCTCAGAGTAGAAATTAATTCCAAACAATAACCTGTCTGATTTTATATTATATGCACCCCTCCCTCAGTGCCTCTCTGACCTCATCTCCTATTCATTCGCCTTGCTTATTCTGTTCCAGCCTCACTGAATTCTCATTGCCCTTCCCATACATCACTCATCATCCCAGCCTGGGGCTTCTGCACTGTCTCCTCTTCCACAGATAGGCTCAAGGCTCATGCCTAGGTTCTCCATCAGCTTTAAGTCTTTGCTCATAGGTCAGCTTTGCCATGAGGCTTGCACTATCAACTCTATTTAAAACTGCAACCTACTAGTGGATGCCTTCCCAAGACTCCACATACTTCCTACCTTGCTCTACGTTTTTGTCCATAGCATATAAATCGTGTTACTTTCTAGCATAGTATATAATTCACCTGTTTGTCATGCTCACTATCTGTTGCCTCTGTTCTCCTGCTAGAATGCATTCCCAGTGAGGACAGGTGTTTTTTAATGTTCTTTTTAAAGCAATGTGTCTGCCCGTAGTGCTGAGAACATTTATTGAATGTGATGCATAGTTCTCAGCACATATGGCAGGCATATCGCTTTAAAAAGAACGTTGAATAAGAACACAACAAGCAATCTCAGAGATATCTCACCCTCCCCCCCAAAAAAAAAAAATAATTCCAAGATTATTTGTGAAAATACAAGATTCCTGGGTACTGGGACCTAAACTAGGCTTTAGGAACCAGAGTACCTCTCTGTCCATGTCTCTCTCTGGCTCTCTGGGATTTTTTTCTCAGGAGCCTGATGAACTTTTTCTCTGCCGTCAGCTTCATTGTTCTGTGTCTGCATATTGACTGTTTCCATTTTTTTAATAGCTTGTTATGGTATCTTTGTTCTGAATTCTCCCCTCTCTTTCCAAATCATGACCTTTTCATATTCTAATATTTAGATTCCAGATTCTTAGCAAAGGAACACGATTGATCCAGCCTGGAGAAGACATGCACCAAGAATAATCAGCTCTGGCTGGGGTGGGGGGTCCAATCCAGGCAGAGGAGGGGCTGTGGAGAGGAGCAGTTCCCACTGAGGATGGCTTTGGGGGGCAGAGACCCTAACTTTATCCACAATAGTCATCCTTTTTAATATGCCAAATTTCTAGCATAAATTATGAAGACATAGGAGCCAGATTCAAATCATAGAGGATATCCCAGTTCAAGGTCACTCCTTTAAGAAAACATTAAGTTATTCTGGTGGTTCTTTATTAAAACAAATCTTAAAATACGGAGTCCAGTTAGCCTATTCAAAGACCTATTTGCTTAAATTTGAGTAGGTTTGAAAAATCTTTAAATGTAACAAAATATCAATTTTCCTTTGACTTCATTCATCTGATCCTATTAGTGTGTTTGTCTCTAAACTGTTTTAATTTCTTTTTAAATATTTACTGTTGAAAGTATTACATATGTCCCCTTTGTACCCCAAATGACCCCTTCTAGCCCACCCCTACCCACTGCCCCAGGTCTTCACCAACCTATTGTCTGTTTACATGGGTTGTGCATATATGCATACAAGTTCTTTGGTTAATCTCTTCCCTCCCACCCACCCAACCACCCACACTCGCCTTCCCTCTGAGATTCCACAGCTGTACCTTCTACTCTGTTTTAAATTTAAATTCTGGCTTTGAATTTCACTTACCTCAATTTTGCTCCTTTTATTTTAAAACCATGTATCCATCACCGTGCCCTCTTATGTTGGTGAAACTTGAGGATGATAACAAAATAAGGAATAAGAACTAAAGTAGTATGTCAATAGGTTAATAACAGAAGTCTGTTGTTGAAGACATTTTCATGAGATAAACAAGACACTTTATAAAAGTATCATCACTGCATAAAGCATGAACCAAGAGGACCTATTCCTTTATAGTGTGAATACTAAATAAACCTCCAAACGCTGTCATATGCTTCACAGAATGGCAAAGCTCCCATCTAAATAAAGAACATCAGGATGTCTTCTCATCTGTGAATTTATAGATTTTAACATGACTTACATCCAGTATTTTTTTTAAGTCAGTTACTAATCTGATAGATTTTAAAAGACATACCTACTGAGGATGTTTTCGGTTTATTTTGAACACATGCAGATAATGAAACCAACGTTATCTCATATAGATGCTAATCAGCAGGGTTTATTTATTCATCCAAAAACATTTATTTAGCATCCACTCTGTACCAAACAATAACCTAAATGTTTTCTATACCACAATGAACACACAGACATACTCCTGCCCTATAGAAATGTACATTTAGTGTAGAGAGACAGACAATGGAATAAACAAATAGAGATGCTCATTCCTGAATGATCAACTATAAAGAAAATTAAACAAGGTAAAAATGGAGAGAGTGACTGTTGTGGGGAATCAGGGTGACAGCTCAGCTTACGATAAGGAGGCTAGGCTCCTTGAGAAGGCCATTGAAGCCGAAACCTGCACAAGGAAAAAGAGACATCACAGGAGTATGTGCATGAAGGGAGTGCAAGGCAAGTGCTAAGACCTTGAGAATGAGAGAGGCAGGAAGAGATTAAACAAAGAATATAAATGCATAGCCCATGGAGACAAACAATAGTGCAGTGAAGGCCTGGGGTGGGGTGGGGTCGGATGAGAGCGGGGTGAAGGGGGGCAAAGGGTAAACAATGGGAAACATCTCTAAACTCTCAACAATAAAGTAATTTTAAAAATAAAAATAATAAAGAGCAAAGAGGAAGCCAGTGTAGTTTGGCTGAGAAATGTAGGCAGGCCCAGAGTCGGGTCAATACGGAGGTTGTTTGTTTTATCATAAGGTGAAATGGGAAGCATGGGAAGATTTTGAGCAGAGTGGCATGGTCAGAGTTATTCTTGTGGAAGATCACTGGCTACTCTAGGTTATGGGGAAATAAAGGTGAAAGCGGGGAAACCAGTTAGACAGCTGTAGCAATTTTGCAGGCATGAGATGTTGTAGTCATGGTGAGAGAGGGAGAGTACAGCCCACGGAACACGCTAGAGTTTTATTTCAGACATTTAGACAGATTTAGGTAGAAATGCTTCAACCAAAATAGAGGTCCATTATGTCAGATACAGACTCCAAGATTACAGAGTCTCATAGTTTCCAGGATACCCCACATCTAAGAAAATATAAAGATGTGTATCCTCTAAATCTAGAACATTCTTGAATTTTTTAAAATATATTTTATTGATTTTTTACAGAGAGGAAAGGAGAAGGATAGAGAGTTAGAAACATCAATGAGAGAGAAACATCGATCAGCTGCCTCTTGCACATCCCCTACTGGGGATGTGCCCACAACCAAGGCACATGCCCCTGACTGGAATCAAACCTGGGACCCTTGAGTCCACAGGCCGATGCTTTATCCCCTGAACCAAACAGGTTAGGGCCATTCTTGAATTTTTAAAGGAATTTTTCAAACTCTTAGAAAAGGTATTCTCTCCATGCATGAAAGTGTGATCATATATCAGAACCAGCTGGTACATTTGTTAATGTACCTACACAGTTGGATGTCCTGTAGGGAGGGCTCGGGAACAGGTCCTGGAGTAAATGGTTGGCTCACTAAAATTTGAGGACACTGCTCAGATGAATCACTCTTTAAGTCATGGGGATATTATATTAAACCAGAGGCCCAGTGCATGAAATTTGTGCATGGGTAGGGTCCCTAACAGCTCCTGGCCAGGGCCTTCGTACCATGCCGCCCCCTGGTGGTGAGTACACATCATAGTGAGCAATCGAACTCCTGATTGGTTGAACTCCTGAGGGGACACTTTGCATATCAGGCTTTTATATATATAGATACCAATCTGCTGTGTTGGTAGTATTAGATCTTTATTTTCTTCCTCCTCATCCTAGAAACCATTTTTACTGTAAAATCATAGTTCTATAAAGATAACATGGTTTGGAGGAAACTACCCTGGAATTTGAATATTAGTTGAGTTTTGTTCCAGTCAGAAAATTGCTCCATTATCTGAAATTGCATGTTCCTTAGGGACTAAGGAAATAAGCTTTAGTACTTAGGGTTTTTTGTTTTGCTTTATTAAATCTTTGAGGCTAGTGTGCTTTAATGTAGGATATTAAGGAATAATTAAGTTACCAATATGCAAGCTACTAATAAAAAAAAGTCGATTTGAATTGGTAGGATCCGCCTAAGGCACTGGCTACATTGGACTTATCCTCTGTCAAATCTAAGGCATTGCCTGAGTTAATTATAGATATTCAGGCAACTTGTCTTAGACAAGCTGAGTTGCAAATATTCAATGTGCAAATGCTAGACCTACAACTTAGGAGTCCTACCACAGCTTGCAAAAATCACCTAAACACCCCACCATCTTGAAAATTGTTTGCTTTTGGTATTTCCTGGTTTGATATCACTGACCTAATTATCTTTAGGTTAGAATAAAAGCAAAGCTTCTATGTCTGTTGATAACCAATAGTGGAAAGATTGGTTTACCGAATTTAGAAAGCAAGGTACTGGCAGAGGTGACCAACAGCACATGATGACTCTATAATTATGGAAATTGCCTCTGTCATCTTTAGGATGTAAACTCATGGATTCGGGTGACATTTTACTCATAATTGCATTTTAAAAATCAGTACAATGTTGTTATTTCTGGTGTTTCTACTTGAATTCAAATTATTTCCAATGGGTTGGGGAATGCACTCTCCAGTTCACCACTATCAGGACTTACATATCACCCAGTTTGTTTGGCATCTGAAGCATTTGATTGACTGTCAAACATTTTAACCCAGATGCTGGTTGTGCAACTATTTTCTAATTCAAACTGAACCTAAAAGTGATGTTTTAAAGCTTAAGTTTTAACTATGTAAAATTTAAAAAATAAAAACTTTGCTTTAGCTATAGACATCAGTAATCAGAATGATATTGAGTAGTAATCATTAAGCCAGTGTACTAAGTGCTTTGCAAGTATTTTCTCTAGTTCTGAGAACATAGAAAACACAAGTGGCATTATTTGCTTTTTTAGAGTACTTGGGCTTTGGAGACAGAGTGGGAAGTAGGCAGTATGTGAATGAAACTGCTGCTTGTTTGTTATACTAGACCATGCCATTCCAAGATAGCGGGTTTATTAGTTATTTATTTCTGGATAACAAACTACCCTGAAACTTAATAGTTTATAAGAGCAGGCATTTATTAGCTCATAGTTTCTGAGAGTCAGTAATCAGCTTTGTGGTCAAGTTGATGGTCAGGGCCATGGTCTCATCTGAAAGCTCAACTGGGCAATGGCCCATTTTTAAGCTCACTCAGAGTTGTGGCAGATCTCAGTTCCTCACATATGTCTTGTTGAACTGAGAGCCTCGTTCCTCTATCTATTGCCTGGAGGCCTCTCTCGGTTCCTTATCATTTATGACTCTCCACAGTGCAGCTCATGGAATCTGAAAGAGAGAGAGGAAGAACTCACCCAAGAGCCTCAGTCTTTTTATAACCTAATCTCAGAAGTGGCATCCATCACTTGTGCTGTTTTCTGAGTCCTAGAACTACATCACTAAGTCTGGCCCACACTCCCGAGGAATTAGTCCCCACCATTTGTGGTTAGGAATAGCATAGAATTTTTGGACATATCTACATGTCATGTATTTATCTTTCATGTCAATATTTTTACAAATTATTTAAGGAATGATTTTTTTTCTCAACCCAGGAATATAATTAGTACTTTAGAATAGAGCAGATTTGCATCAACATTGTTTAAGGCTCTAGGTGTTATTTGAGCTTTTTTCTATATAACTTTTTCTTTAAGAGGAAAATATCTTATTACATGTAATAAGCTCTAATTCTTAGCTTCCTAAGCCTGCACTAATGAAGTGACTTTCAGAGTCTGGTATAGGTATTTAGAGGCCAAACAAAGAGAGTTGGCATTTCACTTTATTCACATATGTATACCTTTCACCAGGTTGATAGTATGATATAAATAGAGAATAGTTTCAATTGTGTACAAATGCTTTATGGTAGTTCCTTTGCTAAACACACAAGTTTTACTTCATCAGAGAAAAAACCAAATGATATATATATATTTTTTTTTTTTTAAATTTCAAATATATAAGTGGGGTGGTCAAAAGTAGGTTTACAGTTGTGACTATGTGAAACAGAGTTTTTCTTGTATTATTTATTAATTACTAGAGGCCTAGTGCATGGATTCATGCACAGGTGGGTCCCTCGGCCTGGCCTGTGCCCTCTCACAATCTGGGACCCTCGGGGGATGTCAGACTGCCGGTTTTGGCCCAGTCCCCGCAGGCCAGGCCAAGGGACCCCACTGGTGCATGAATCTGTGCACTGGGCCAGTTTAGGTCCGATCCCCACAGACCAGGCCAAGGCACCCCACCAGTGCACGAATCCATGCACCGGGCCTCTGGTATGCATATAAGATCTTTGGTTAATCTCTTCCCACCCTCCCCCCTTCCAACTTCCCTCTGAGATTCATCAGTCTGTTCCATGTTTCCATGTCTGTGCATTGAGCGTCTGCCCCCTGATAGTCAGTGTGCATCATAGCTACCAGTGGAATGGTCACTTAGGCTTTTATATATATACTAGAGGCCCAGTGCACAAAAATTTGTGCACTAGGAAGGGAAAGGGGGACCCCTCAGCCCGGCCTGTGCCCTCTCGCAGTCTGGGACCCCTCGGGAGATAATGCCCTGCTGGCTTAGGCCTGCTCCCAGGAGGCAGAAGGCAGGCCCAATCCCTAGGTGCAGCCCCTGGTCAGGCTCAGAGCAGGGCCGACTGGGGAGTTGGGGCGCCACCCCCGGTCATGCACAGAACAGGGCAGATTGGGAGGTTGCAATGCCACCCTCAGTCACGCTCAAGATAGGGCTGATTGGGGGGTTGGGGCACTGCCCCCTGTCACACTCAAGGCAGGGTCGCTGGGGAGGTTGCGGCGCACCCCCTGTCACGCACAGAGCACGACCGATCAGGAGGTTGAGGTGCTGCCCCCTACCATGCACAGAGCAGGGCAGATCAGGGGGTTGGGGCGCCGCCACTGTCACACTCAGGGCAGGGCCGATGGGGAGGTTATGGATCTACCACATCACACACAGAGCAGGGCCTGTCAGGGGGGTGGGGGGCATTGGGGTGCCACACCCTGTCACACACTGAGCCACAGGGCAATC
This sequence comes from Myotis davidii, assembly GCF_000327345.1. Classification (NCBI taxonomy): domain Eukaryota; kingdom Metazoa; phylum Chordata; class Mammalia; order Chiroptera; family Vespertilionidae; genus Myotis; species Myotis davidii. Next base: position 9,365,596 of record NW_006292696.1, on the reverse strand, counting down.
AGAGGTTGGGGAGCTTCCCCGTATCAGGCACAGAGCAGGGCTGATCAGGAGGTTGGGGCGCCTTCCCCTGTCACGAACAGAGCAGAGCAGATAGGGAGGTTGTGGCCCCACCCCCTGTCACACACAGAGCCACAGGGCAATCAGGGGGTTT
>NW_006292696.1:9348783-9365183 GCF_000327345.1 Myotis davidii | reverse complement strand
CCCCCACTGGGGGGCCTGGCCAGCCTGGATGAGGGCATGATGGCTGTTTGCAGCTGGTCACACACCCTTCAGGGTGGGGGTCCCCACTGGGGTGCCTGGCCAGTCTGGGTGATGGTCTGAGGGCTGTTTTCAGGCTGGAGTTCTCCCAACTGTGCCTTTTTTTCTTTTTTCTTTTTTTTTTTTTTAATTCTGGGCCAGCTTTAGCTCTGGCTCCAGCTCTGAGGCCTCTGCTACTGAAAGCAGGTATCTGGTTTGTTTGGGTTCTATAATCGAAACAATGTATAACTCCAGCTCTGAGATCCCGGCCAGCTGAAAGCGGGTTTCTGGGGGTTTGTTTAGCTTCTATATTTGTTACAGTGTTTCAAACTGCAAGCTCAGAGGCCGGCAAGGCAGGCGGGGAACGTTGGAGTCCTCCGTCACTGAAGCCAGCAAGCCTCATGTTAGTTTCAAGCTGCCTGGCTGCTGGCCGCCATCTTGGCTGGCAGTTAATTTGCATATCGCCCTGATTAGCCAATGGGAAGGGTCATGGTCGTAAGCTAATTACCATGTTTCTATTTTATTAGATAGGATAGGTTGTATTATTTTACATAAAAACAACTATAAACTGACTTTTTCCCACCCCTGTATGTGTATATGTTTATATATACTAAATCTATGGAATAAAACTGATTTTTAAAAGTCCTAATCGCTGTACACAGATGTGAACATTAGACAGTAAAGAACGCAGATAAGGGGGAAAAATGATTCATTTGAAGTATGGTGTTGGAGGAGAGCTCTATGGATACTCTGTACCACCAGAAAGATGAACAAGTGAGCCCAAGAGCAAGTGAAGCCTGAAACATTGCTGGAGGCATAAATGACAAAACTGAAGCTGCCCCACTTTGGGCACATCATGAGGAGTCAGGGTTATTTGGAAAAGACGACAATCCTGAGGAAAATAGAAGGCAGCAGTTAAGGAGGAAGACCAAACATGAGATGGATTGACTTCATAAAAGAAGCTGTGGGCACGACTCCTCAGGAGTTGAAGAGGGCTGTTGAGGACAAGAGGACAAAGTATTGTGGACATCACTCATTCATAGGGTCGCCAGAAGTCGGAGCTAACTAAACAGCACGAAACACACCAAGGTCCCCAGCTATTCAAAAGCAAATTGTTGTTTTTGTTTGTTCGTTTGTTTGTTTTATGTTTTATTGATTTTTTACAGAGAGGAAGGGAGAGGGACAGAGAGTCAGAAACATCGATGAGAGAGAAACACCAATTAGCTGCCTCCTGCACACCCCCCACTGGGGATGTGCCCGCAACCAAGGTACATGCCCTTTATCGGAATCGAACCCGGGACCCTTGAGTTCACAGGCCGACGCTCTATCCACTGAGCCAAACCAGCTAGGGCAAGCAAATTGTTTTTATTTCTACTAGAAGAGACAAGATTGCTAGTTTTGTGTAATTTGTAATAATTTTAAATTAAAATGAATTATTTAGAGCTTTCCTTAAATTCCAAATTAGAGATCTCTAAAGCAGTGCTACTCAAAGTCTGATCTAGGGATCCCCGGAAGCTTCCTGGGACGTTCCAAAAGAGCTAAGGGAAGTTGCCAGGCCTCCAGTAGCCCAAGCCCAAAGCTGGCTCACCTTGCTTTCTCTTCCTTGGACCACTAGCTTAATTGCTTCATCTCTCCAGACATTCGAAAGAAAGATTTAAGGAACACTGTGTAGCTAAAAGTGCAGACACAGCCACTGGATCGCCCTGCTTCCATACGGAGACAACAAAGCCTGAGACTTCCATTGAAATTCAAGTTCAGAAATGATCTATAAAGCACAAAATCTGACATTTCACTTGATTATGGCTGATTTCCTATTCTTTCACATCATAAGATTTGAATTTGAAAATAGTCATAACACAAAAAGTAGGTCATCTTTGATGTGGGATGAACACTGGGCCATTACTTGATGGTCCTCACTAAGATGCCACTAGGTAATCACGTCTGCCTCACCCTCGGCCGATGATTTTGAGCTGCTCGGGGTCTAGAAGTGATTTGACAGCACAGAAATGGTGTCCAGCAGGCCATGTAAAGAGCAGAGTGAAGAATAGGATGCAATTACGGAGTCAGGGCAATCACGCAGTGTCTTTGGAAGGTTTGCATTGCTGAATTTAAAGAGTTGTGGCTGACAAGTGCTCTCCTGAAAACTCCCTGCACGTTTCATCGGCCGTGGACTGCACTAGGTGTTGCTCCTTTGCACAGCACACAGGCCCCCGCCTGGAGTGGAGTGGGTTCTGACTGTGGCTGACAGACTTCTAAGTGGTCGCAGAGTGAGTCATAAAAATACTCACTTTCTTACATTCAGTTGTGCCACTTTCCAGAAATGTCTGTCTGCCTTGCTCCATTAAAATACAATTTGATCGCTGTTGTTTGCAAATGTTTTTTAGAGGAAAAAAATGTTTAATCCACTAACGAAGCAAGATAAGTTTCTGGGGAACAGTGAGCCTTCTCAAGGGCTTACCTGGCTTTTCGGGGAACATTAATTAAATCACCCTAAAATGTATGAATACCTCCAGCAATTTATGGAACACAATGGGTGGGTATGTTTTATATCCTAAAAAAAAATAAAGTAAAACAAAATGCATATGGTCAGTAGGTTTGGGAAATTCCAGGGGTAAGTAAAGTTAAACAGATTGTTTATTGCGGGATTTCCTAAATTCTGTTAAATGTTTGTAACTATAAGAGGGGGCCAAAATATGCAGTGACTCAACAATATATGGACTATAAAAGCCTTTTCCATGAAGCACATGACACAGACTTAGTGTTCCTCAGAACATAAATTTTTACTAGTAGTTATTTAAAAACCAATAGAATTTTAAATACTAATAAGGCAGTAATATACTAATTTTTTTTACAATGAGGTATTCAATTCAAAAACATTTTTAAAGTGCTGTAATAGAAATATAAAGGGCAGGGAATTTCAGATAAGATAGTTCTTAAAAAATATAAATCATCCATGACTAGTGTAAATTATTCCCAACCCATAATTCTCAGTTGTCAGAAGTTGGTTGTGATGACTGAGAATTAACAGGTTAAAGCAACTACTGTGTTATTGTATAACTATTGCTATGTTAGCTGCAATGAGAGATAGATAACTACCCTACAACATTCAGCAGTCCAATTGAGGAACTAAGTTTAAATAAGTAGCAAGAAAAAAACAAGTCACTTTAATTTCCCCCTTTAAAAATAAATGTCACCAGCCACCACTGATTAATTTTGGGGGAAGTTCATATCCTTTGTACAGTAAAATTCTTCTAAAATGAAATATTTACTTAGTAGATAACAAAGTAGACATGTAGACTGACATTAAGAGAGAAAAAGTTTTTAAATGCCATGTTATGTAATAAGAAAATGTCATAATTGTGAGAACCTGTTCAGTTATGTGTTTTTAAAATGGCATTTTTACTCCTTAGCTCTCATATACTAGATGTTTTTACCAATATTTGAAAGACAGCTTATTTATCATTCATGTCTTATGAAAATTTGCATATTTATATATTTATCTATCCTGCTCTGAGACTTGTAACATTTTATACAGTTTTTAAGTCCTCCAAGTAAATTCCAATAAATTTGTATTTTGGATTATTCATAGGCCGTCTGAATTTATCTGGGTTGTGGTTTTAATGATAACAATACAATAGAATTTAATGACTAAGTTTCTAGAGTCCCATGAATAAAATATAAAAGATGAATTTAATTTGCAAGACATTAATGAGGAGTTCCTGTGCACCACCCCCCTTCTGATATCTTTTACAAGAAATCTAATTATTTTCACTCATTATAATTATGAAAGCTGTAAAAGTCAGGTCATATATATTTGCATATGTTTTATTTTTTAATCACTTTGAGGGACTGCTAACTGTTCCTCCAGAGAAAATTCAAAGAAAAAGAAAACTAGGTCTGCTTTCAGGTAATCCACATGGTATCTGAGCTTGCTTTGAACTCGACTACCATTGCACTGTCAGGGATTTTTGGTCTTTCATCTTCAGAAATCGATGATGCAAGCACATCTGTTTCCTTTCCATTTGCAATATTATATACTTGGTTAAACCAAAATGAAGTCAAGAACATTGGGGTTTTTAAGACCAGCACTAGCCAAGTTGTATACACAACACATTGCTCTCTGGTGTCAGATTCCAAAATCCTAAATATCAAAATAAACTTCAATGTTTTATTATAATTTCCAAACACTTTGGAGAGTTCTGTAAGTGTCCTTGATTGAACAGCTGGGTTTCTCATTGTGCACATCCTTGTATTTGCTCATGAAATAACAGCAAAGGTATTAAAAAGAAGGTACTTGCTAACCTTGTTGAGCATTGTATTTTACAAGTAGAACTCAACTTTTTTGCATAAAAACTCTATATCATCATCATCATCATCATCATCACCCCAATTTACAAGTGAGAAAATGAAACATAGAGAGCAGTTAGGAAACTTGCTCGGCTATTACATAAGGAGAGCTATATAATGAAGAACCTTTGGATTATTCTATGTTGTTATTGGGTGTCTTTTTTATTCATTCAGAAGATGTTTAATGCCAGCCATGTGCCAGGTAGTGTGACAGGAGCAAGAGACAGAGGTATAAACATGATGAATACCTTATCAATGCCAAGCGTCTGGATAAACCACCATTGCCCAAATCCACCTGTGCATTGCATAATTATTTTGTTAATTCTATTATATATTCAGGGTTGAATATATTCGCCCTAAAATGTATGAATACCTCCAGCAATTTATGGAACATGTCTGGGTGGGCATGTTTTATATCCTAAAATAAATACATAAATAAAATGCATATGGTCAATAGGTTTGATAAAAGTCTGGGTTTCATAATAATGTTTCTATCTATTTAACAGCTGCTAGGCATCTCCTATGCAACTGTAGAGCAGTGCCATAGCTGGTGCCTCTTGCCTGCAGAGAGCTGCTGTTAGATTTGTGGTGCTGGACAAAGACGGTAGATACTGGAGAGAGGAAGCTGCAGGACCAGAAACACACCCCTCACTAGGTTAGACTTAATCCTCTATTGGAAATGGTGAGAGTTTCCTCTCAACCTCTTCTTCTGAAGATGGCTGCATTTGACAAAAGCTTTTATAAGAAAGAACACATACACACACAATTGCCTTCTGGTTTCATAAATACCTTTATTTATGCTTATATACCAATTTTGCAATGCATTTCTAACTATCGAGGTTAATTCTCTAAGCAAATTTCTTTTATCTTTCCATTTTAAACTATTTTATCAAAGGTGGGATTGTCATTGATTTAAAACAATTTCATAACAGAGATGTGTGCAAATAACAAATGAGAAATTAGGTTATATTTGAGATGAAGCTCTGAACTGTGAGGGTCCCCAGGGTCATATTAGGAAAGTTCTCTTTTAGGACAGATACCGCCGTCCTGAGGATAAATTAAAGAATATAATGAGGTAGATTAATGGGGGGTGAGAAGCTCTTTTCTGAGAATCTGTTTCTTATGCCATTCCCTTGAACTTTTCTTTAAAATCAAAGTTTTATATGCAGAAAGACATTATCTAACAAAACAAAGGGCTCTAAGTGAGATCACACTAATAAAAATGTCGGTGGTTTATAATATAATAAAACTACAATTTTGGTTACAACATAATTTAAGATGTTCTCAACTAAACAAGCCTTTTCAAAATCATTAGCTATTATCCAGAAGCCTATAGATGCAAAACCAGAAGTTCAAGTCTCAAGAATGCTTGCAAAGAACTGTATGACTGCATCATTGCACCTATGAATGAGGAGGACTGCAAATTTCTAGAAAAGTTAAGACGCTGCCTGAGCTGTGCTATAGTTTATATAAATTTTCAAATCAAGGGCATTGCAGTTCTTTGAAAAATATTTTTTTCCACTTTTATGGATGTCTTTCTCTCTCTCTTTGAAGGCAATGTTGTTTCTTCAAAACCATAAGAGCTAAGAGTCAGAGGATTGTAATTATAGACCTCAGTGCTACACTAGCTAGTCACATGTCAAAAGGCAAAGAACTTAGGCAATCTTTTTAATTTGTTTCATTGCTTTTGAAATTGGGGGAGCAATATCTGTCCTGTTTCCTATACTTTAAAAATTCAACTATCGAGATACAAAAGTTCTTTGAAGAGATAATTAGGATACACAAAGATAATATATTCTTTTATGGGAGGTTGTGGGGGATTAGTTCATATAATATCAGTATTCACTGGATTTCATTGCATGCTTCCCTGTACAGCATTGTTTACAATCTAATATGTGGTTATTCGTTGCAGTTACTTATTAGAATATATGTGCTTATTCTACTCTGCCCCACGGATTGAAAATATCATTATAACAGAGGACATGTCTTTATTGTACAGAGTCCTATCCCCAGCATCTATGCATTGATGAGCATAGTACATGCTCAGTAAATAGTTGTTGAATGAATGGAAGTATACCTCCTAAATGCACTGTTCATTGATAGTGTACACAATACATTTGTATTTATTTCTTGAAACTATTAGAATCAATGTTGTTTTGAGGTTTGTTTTGGAGAGAATTTTGGAATTCAGATATGCTACAAAATCAAATTTGGAGGTCATGTCGATGAATATTAACAAATTAATGACTCCCTTAATAATCATTTCTCTTCTGACTTGAAACTCAAATATCTTCTATGGAGGGGAGAAGTTTGATAGTATTCAGTGCTGTATTGATAACTTAAATGATATTCCTCTTCTTTCGTCTTCTCTTAGAGCGCCATCAGGGTTATGTAATAATATGATAATGTTTGAGAGAATGAGATTCATACTCAGATAAATCTAGGTTCAAGTTCCAACTATGCCACTTCCTAGTTGCAAGACTTAATGTGAGCCGTTAATTTCCCTGAGCCTGTGATTCCTCTTGGGGGCCTAATTATGCTTCCCTCATGAGTTTGTTGTGGGGATTAAATGTGCTAATATACTTGAGGTGCTTAGCATGGTACCTAACATATAATAATGCCCTCTAACTATAGCTATTGTCATTTACATAATTCATCTACTAACCTTATTCTGTCTGTTTTTCATTTTGTGCGTCTGTATGTGCGTGTGTGTTTTCTTTACAGATGGGTATACCACTGACGACATTGAGTTTTACTGGCGTGGGGAAGATAAAGCAGTAACGGGAGTGACAAAGATTGAACTTCCACAGTTCTCTATTGTAGACTACAAACTCATCACCAAGAAGGTTGTTTTCTCCACAGGTTTGTATCAGGGAAGAAGGTTAAGGTAAAAGAGTCATCATCGTTTATAAACAGGGGTCACTTATATCAGGATCGGGTCCCAGGGAAGGATGGTGACTCTAGAAGACGGATCTGCTGAAAACCCGCAGGTCCCCAGAAAGCCCATTGCTCATTTGCAGCCCATCTGGTTACTTTCCTGAAGGCACCCCCAGCAATGCTGAGAGACTTAGCGCTGTCTCTCTGATTGGCCAATGAAGGGACTAATTGTTGTGCACAGGATAGAGAAAGGAATGAAGACCTGGGTCAGTTGTTCCCCTGATTGTATGCATCTCACAGAATTGATCGTCATTCTTTCAAATACGCTGGGAATAACCAAGTCACAGTTCACTCAAGTCTGACCACAGTGAAGTTCTCTGAAGAGAGTAGGGTAGGAGAATTTCACATTTCCCTCGGAGGACGGGAATTGCTTTATGTAGTGTGACTCCCTGTTTTGCAGGTAAACACCTTTCCAGATCCTGAGGTTATCCTGATGCCTTTGCTGCCCTTACCCTGCTAGTATTGAGGTTTTAGGTTGTCAAACTTGGTTTAATCAGCACCAATTTTTAACAAGAAAGCCCAGTAAAGTGGTAATTTGCTACGTCACTCATTAAGAGGGAAAATAATCAGCCCACAGGAATATGTCTCATTGAAGTGAATCCCGCACATGGAAATAGCTAGCCCTATAACTGTAAATTTTGAGTTTCCCCTCTGATTTGGGTACTTCCTGTCCCTAAAAACAATTTCAGGCAAGAGTTGCATGACTTAGTAAGAATACAGTGTAGGCTTTGGCTTAAAAAAAAAAAGATCAATAATAACAGAAACTTTTCGTAAGTATGAAGTCTTTTGAATTGCTGAAACTCTATAGAAATGAGTTCCTACTTAAAATACTCTTACTTTCATATCAAGACACTATTTATCAGTGTGAACCATTTATGTTCTAAGGCTGTGCTCTGTTACATATATTGTCTAAAGTATAAATCCCTGATCACCACAATCAAAGGATCCCGCTTCAGGAATGTGATGGTTTAGTTGTATCTCCCACAGATATTGCTCAGGAATAGTGATTCTCCATCTCTGAGTAGGTCAGGGATCCCTTTATGAACGGGGTGGGGAACCTTTATTTCTGCCAAGGGCCATTTGGATATTTATGACAGCATTCGCGGGCCATACAAAATTATCAACTTAAAAATTAGCCTGCTCTATTTGGTCAAACTTAATTAACTTGCCACTAATGCCTTGGCAGAGCTAGACCAAATGATTTTGTGGGCCTTATGTGGCCCATGGGCCGGACGTTCCCCACCCCTGCTTTAGAACTTGGATGAATACACTGATTTTAGAAAAAAAAAAAATGATGCCTACACTTGAAACCCATCCTGAAATTTCAGGGAGTTGCGGCATTGTCTGAAGTACAGCCATTGACCCAGACTTAAAACCATCCTGGGGCTTTGTGTGTGAAGAGCTAGCTATCTTTTACTAGCATCAGAGTGTGCAACCTGATTCTTATATGCAAAACATACCTTAACGGGTGGACTAGCTAAGAAACAATTGAGGAAAGACAAAGGGACTGTCCCAAATTGTTTTGTCATCACAGTTTTAGATAATGAGTATTTTTTGATCCAGTACCTGAGGCCGAGCAGAGAAAACCGGGAATTCCGTTAATGATGAGAATGGGATGTAGTCAACATGGAGGAACTCCTGTCAATTAAAAACCCAGTGTTCTCAGACATCTTTTGCAGAAGAAAGTGTTTACTCTTCACCAGGAGCTAAACTTGAATTTAGGAAAATATACAGACTGTTTAGGGGCCTTTAAAGGAAAGTATCCTACAAGTATTGATTGGTAATGATTATCTAAAATTGCCTTTCTAGGTTCCTATCCCAGGTTGTCCCTCAGTTTTAAGTTGAAGAGAAACATTGGATACTTTATCCTGCAAACGTATATGCCTTCCATCCTGATCACTATCCTCTCTTGGGTCTCCTTCTGGATTAATTACGATGCTTCAGCTGCAAGAGTGGCATTAGGTAAGCCATTTTCTGTCTGCTTGCGAAGTTGACTCATGCATGCGTGCGTGTGTGTGTGAGTGTGTGCATGCATGTGTGTCCAAAAATGCACTTTCTTTCCCTGGAATTTGTAACACATGATGAAACCAGACTGCACACATTACAAGGATTTGACTCTGAGACTTTGGGTGATCTGATTCAGCGTAAAATCAATTAAACACATATTAAAGCTCTTTCATGTCAAAATTAGTTAACTAGATAGCTGTTGGTAATGTAATTAGCCCCATCCGTGTGATATTTTTATTGAAGCATAATTCATGTAATATCGCTTGATAATTACTAAATTTCTATCTGTGCTTCTTTACCTGGGAAGATGTCCCTCCCATCTTTTTGTTTTCTGAGCAAAAAAACAGGAAATGTAGTGTGTAAAAAGTAGCTAAGCAGAAAGAAGTCTAAAGTCTTATGAATATTTTGGACTGGCATGGCAGGGGACAGGAAAAAACCAAGCAAAAATTTTGGGAAATAATCTATGGCATCAGATATCTAATGCTTGATTTTTCTTTTGTTATAAGACCAAAGAAAGAGAATAAATTCTATTTCATGGACATTTTTATGATGCTAACTCCAGATATGGTAAATTTATGACCTTTTACACAATCTTTATTACTCTGAATTCTGACTAATTCCTTTCAATTTTGAAATGTTAACTCCTCCACCATGAGATCTCAATGCAACTGTTACTTCCTTGGGGAAGTCATTTATTTATTCATTCAACAAGTACTTGTTGAATGCCTACTATGTGCCCTGCCAGATACTCTCAGCACTGGAGATGAATCTGTGCCCTTCTGGAAGTTATGTTCTAGCAGTCAAAGATAGACAATAAATTGAATAGCCATGCAAATTATATAATATGGTCAGTTTGTTGAGGGAAATAAGCAAGGGGGAGGTTAGTTATGCCAGGGGGTACAGTTTAGAATAATCAGGGTAGGATTTACTCAGAAATTGTCAATGGGACAGACTTGAAGAGGATGAAAAGCCACAGTTACCTGGATAAGAATATTCCAGTCCATGGCAGTGAGGCAAATGCAGAGAGAGTTCAGGAGCTAGGATAGTGTGTGTGCGCGGGGACGGAAAGATTATGAAGTGGTTTGGGGGCCATAATAAAGGCTTCGCTTTTATGCCGAGCAACACAGTTATTGAGCAAAGAAGTAACATGATTTGATTTCAGTTTTGAAGGAATCACGTTGGCTGCTGTGTTGAGCTTAGACTGTGGTAGTAAAGGAAGGAAGGGAGAAGTAATGACCTCCTGTTCTGAGTCCAGTCCCTGTGCCTTAACCTCTTAAAGTGCTAGAGAGCCCCCCTCTGTAGGGCAGCCACTGTTACGCATTCTTTTGGTTTATGATGTCATTTTCCTCCTGGTACTGGAAGATCCTTTGGAGAAAGGTCAATATCTAATTTTGCTTCCATTACATCTATAGTGTCTCTCATAGAAAATGATGTTCAGTAAATATTTGCTGAATAAAGGGATGAATGAAATTTGTAAATATCTTATTTCAAAGTGAATATTTGTTATCTATTTTATGTCTATTACATGAATAATAAGTAATATATTTACTTCTTTATATAAATTTTATTTTATTTTTTCCATCCCCATTTATCCCTTCTATACCCTCTTCCACCCCCGCCCCCTGAAATCACCACACTGTTGTCCATATTCATGAGTTCACTCTCTCTCTCTCTCTCTCCTCTTTTTCCCCCAATTCATCCATCTCCCTATGTGAACAATTTATTACTAGGTCAGAAATGCCTTAAAATGAGATTTAGATAAATAGTAAAATCAGCGTTGTCAGTTTTATGATATACATGCCATACAGGATAATCTGTGGTTGACATAAAGAAGAGAAAAATGAAATTGGGAAATGTTTCAAAGAGATTCATATTGTAATAAAAAAGAAACATCTGAGAACTGTAAGATACCTAGCTCTAAAGCAAGGCCAGGCTTTTTCTGGTCATGCTCAGAATCAGATGTTCAAATTTATTTTTTCTGCTGAGCCAGTGTTGCCCAGTAGTTGAGCATCGACATGCACCAAAATGTCACTGGGTCAAATCCTGGTCAGGCCAGAGGCCTGGGTGCTGGGCTCGATACCCAGTGAAGGACATGCAGGAGGCAGTTGATAGATGTTTCTCTCTCATTGACATTTCTATCTCTCCCTCTCCTTCCCTCTCTGTCTAAAATCAATTAAAAACACACACATATCTATTAAAAAATTATTTTTTCTATATTTGTTTTAGGAGCATGTATACAAATAAGATAAAAATTATGATCTTATTAGAGAGAGAAAATTAAATCAGGAAACGTATGTTCCAAAAAAAATCACAGAAATGAAACGTAACTTCTGGGATGTGTTATTAGGTAGTGTTTAAGGACACAGCTTTCTGAGTTGGAGAGGTCCCAGTTCATATGTAGACTGCCTAACCTCCCACCTGCGGGATCTTGACTCTGAGCTCTGCCTATTTTCACAAGGAACTTATCCTACCAGGGACTCTGGACCCCCGTGCTTTTTCCTGCATAGCAATGTCTATCCCTCCAATCATACCTTTGAGGGAAACTACTCCCCCAGTTAGAGGTGCTTACATAGCTGGACGAATAATTATAATTATAAATGCTATTGCTTAGTGTGGCATTTTCCATAAGGAATCTTGCAATACTTCTGTATACTTTATCTGTGTATTATATGCCTCGGTGCCCAATTTAGAAACATGAAGGTTAGGTTTCAACTTCTATATTATCCTCCATCTGCAGTTTCCACATTTTTACAATCATTTGTCCATATCATCTATAAAATGCATTATTGATTTTTGTACTGTTGTAATTATTTTATTTCCCCTTCCTAACAGATTATTCAGGGGGCAGGGGGGAACACTTTTAAGGAGTATTCTTTATTCCTGTCTTGAATGCTTCTCTATACCTGCCCCCATAGCTACCAGAGTGACTATCATAAACACAATTTGCCCCTTTATCTCCCTGCTCCAAGCTGGCCAGTGGCCCCACATTGCCTATAATTTCAAGGTCAGACTCCTCATTAGGCTCTGTACATATGGCCCTCCATGATGTAGCTCTTACTTAACCGTCTGTCTCCTTACCATTCTTCCCACCATATCCTCACGTACCCACGTTGACTTTTTGGGAGTCTTTCAGTGAGCTGCATACCTTCACCCCACACAGAAAGCTCTCTCTACCGCCAATGCCCTTATGTCTAACTTGAACTTCACTTTTGACCTTTAGTCCTGGGTTGGCTGGGTCACTCACACTCATTCTTCAAAACGGAGCTCCAAAACCTGTGTTTCCTCTATATTCTCAACATACAGCCTACAGGTATCTACCACAGCAGCATTTAAATCACTTTTCAACCTCCTCCCATTAGATATATAACTGTAATATATAAATATAACTAAAGAAGGATTCTAAATAAGTAATGTTTATTACAAATAGATGATTTGTGCATATCTCCAGGGCCTGTCGCAGAGCTGGACTATAATAAGTGCCCAGTGAATATTTTGTGGCATATAGGAATGACTAAAAGAGTACAGTAATCTTTCCAGCTGTAATGAGAGCAGCGAGGACACAGGAGCATCATTATTCTAACTCTCTTTTTTTTCTTTTCCCAGGAATTACAACGGTCCTTACAATGACCACCATCAACACTCACCTCCGGGAGACTCTCCCTAAAATCCCCTACGTGAAGGCCATTGACATGTACCTGATGGGGTGCTTTGTCTTTGTTTTTATGGCCCTTCTGGAATATGCTTTGGTCAACTACATCTTCTTTGGGAGGGGACCCCAACGCCAAAAGAAAGCAGCCGAGAAGGCGAGCGCCAACAGTGATAAGATGCGCCTGGATGTCAACAAGGTAAGTGTGGGGGCAGGCCTTCCTTGCTTCTTAAACTCATAGAAGAATGCCAGCAATATAGGTCAGAGGTCTTGTTTAACAAATGAGGAAACCATGGCCCAGGGAAGAGAACGGGTAATTTTCCACAAATCGTGAAGATAATTAGCGATGGAGGCATAATTACAGCCCAAATCTGTGACACAACATTTAGATGCCCTTTACCTTAACACTAGGGTTGCCCAGACCACAGTCACCTGAAAACCACCTTGGTGACTTTTTCAATATATGAGTATGATATGTGCTATTATTTACTTTATATTTCTTGAATTTTACTCACATTATTTAAATTTATTTAAAAAGGAAATTTTGTATCACATAAATCAGTATTACTTGCTAAAAGATAAGCTTAGGTATAAATAAATAAAAATTTTAATGATGTTATTAAATACTAGGTTATACTAGATGAAGGCTCGGGGCCTGAGCTCTGCATGCTCTTGGATTTAGAAGGGAGATAAGCAAGTACAGAGATGTATTTAAGACTTACTAGCAGCAAACTGAGACTTTCTCTTTGAAGTCATCAGAAGGAGGGGGGGGGCGGGGGAGGGGAGAAAGGAATCATTTTCTCCTTAAGTGACAGATAATTACTAAAGGCCTTGCACATGTGCCACTTAAAATCACTGAAGCATTTGAATACAGGAGGCCACTATCCTGCTTAAATCAGGCACAAGCAAAGAATAATTCCCAGTTATAAACTGGTTCATTCTTTAAGGCAGTAATTCTCAGCCTTCAGCACCTGGTTGAATGACTGGGAGAGCAGTAAAAATACTGAAGGCTGGGTGTCTTCCCCAGATATTCCAATTTGATTGCCCTGAGGTATGCCTGGGCATCCTAGTTCAGAGTGCTGGAACTAGGAAGACAGTAATCCTTCTAAACCTCTGGAACTGTTACCCATACCACTGATTATATAACTGATGTTTTAATATTTCGAACGTCAATTTAATTCCAAGGATAGAAGACCATAAATAACATCTATCATTGAGTTTTATTTGGAGCAAATCCAGTGAAAGCTGCTGGCTCACTAATGTCTCCACGTATCCATAGGTCTGATAATTGATGGGCTATTCTCTAACCAAAGGCACTCCTTTCCTGGGATATGTTATTTGTAAGGATGCAAATCTTACATAAGGCCCTTGAAAGCCAAGGAACCAAGGCCTGGGAAATTGTCAGTTTCTTTCTAGTGTCTGAGGCAGTGGTTCTCAACCTTTTGGCCCTTTAAATACAGTTCCTTATGTTGTAACCCAAACCATAAAATTATTTTTGCTGCTACTTCATAACTGTAATGTTGCTACTGTTATAAATCATAATGTAAATACCTGATATGCAGGATGGTCTTAGGCGACCCCTGTGAAAGGGTCGTTCGACCCCCAAAGGGGTCACGACCCACAGGTTGAGAACCGCTGGTCTGAGGTTTCAGTTATTGAAAACTGTCCATAGATTCCAACGTAGCATTGAGGCTCTCGGGCTGGGCTATTTGAACCCATTTTATGATTGCCCTGATACAGAGGCCTTAATAAAGGAAAGGAAAGGAATAAATAAATAAATAAATAAATAAATAAATAAATAAAAGCTGTCTCATATTCTTGCCATTTGAAATGAGTCTAAATCAATTGCCTAATGCAAAGCTGACTTAATACCATCTGATCTTTTTTTTTCACTTTCATCTCTCCAATTTTTTTAGACCAATTTGCATTTAAATGACAAATTTAAGACCTAGAGAGTGGCATGTTGACAACAAACTGATGGTTTTAAATTCAGGGTACTGAGGTGGAGGTGCCCTGTGGTGGTGAAAAAGCTGGTTCTCTTGGCTGACGGTGGACCCACAATTCAGAATATAGAATACGAGAGAACAGCAGACATACCTACACTTCTTCTAGTGCAGTGACCAAAACGCAGGCAGCCATGCCCCAGGGATCTCTGGGCATGCAGACATTTCAAAACAGGGGGGAGGGGGTTGCTTCTGGTACTTAGTGAGTAGATACAGGCCAGGATGCTGCTGAACAGCGATGGTGCATCATGCAGCTTCCCCATAATAAAGAATTGTCTCTCCTAGAATGTCAATGTCACCCAGCTAAAGACCCCTGCTCTAGTCCAATTCTCTGACTTTAAGTAATGAGAAGCTGAGGCCCAGAAACAGTGTTTGTCCTAGTCTTAAACTCTCTAAGACAGGTGGTTTCTCCACTTTCATTGATCACCAAGCATAGCATTAGAAGAGCAGGAGTTACCATTTAGCACAATGTTAGTGAAGAACTATTTTGAGGTCAGTCAAGTGCAAGACTTACTCTCCGTTTAATAGTTGTGTGACAATAAGCAAAAGAAAATGAGTCTCGCTAACCTTCAGTTGCCCCATCTGTAAAACAAGGTTAATTCCTCTTTCATAGTTTTTTTATGAAGAGTGTTTGTGATACTGTATAGAGGGTGTAACATAGTCCTCAGTACATGGTATGCACTCAGTAAGTGGAAAATATTAGTAATATATTAAAATGTTATACACAGTAGACATTATCCATCTAGACCTGTTGGCAAAGCTTGCTTGTGTATTTTACACGAATAGCTTATAACAAACTCGGCTCATGAGCCACATGCGGCTCTTTGGCCCCTTGAGTGTGGCCACGAAGTTTCAATCGCACTGTATGTGCGCACCCGCACGTGGTATTTTGTGGAAGAGCCACACTCAAGGGGCCGCAGTTTGCCGACCCCTGGCTTATAGGATGCACTTCCATCCCTAAAAGAGGGAATTATCTGCGGAGAAATGTTTCAGGTCAGAAGTTGTAAAATCAAAGCAGGGAAATCATGTATCATCAACAGGTATTAGCTTTAGAATCCATAGCACATGTACTACTTCAAACGGTATCAGTCATTTCTGAGGTCAGAATATTGAAGCTCCTTGATTAGATTAAGGCCTGAAGGTGACCAGCAGCCTTTCACATGCCCCTGGTTTCCTTTTGACCCCAGCACGAAAGGTTAGGGGAGACCCACCTGGGGTTCTGACTGCACAGAGCTTTCTTTGTGCGAGTGTCATGATAGTACCACCCTATTTTTTTTAATCAATGATGTCCCTTTTTTCCAACTGTAATTCTTAAGTTATTTTTTTGTTGTCCAAAGATTGGGCACATCTAATCAGCTAAGTATTGTTGGCTGCTTTGGAAAAATCAGCCGGTAGGGAGGGGATTGACTTTTTCATGATCCTTT
>NW_006292696.1:9330329-9347986 GCF_000327345.1 Myotis davidii | reverse complement strand
TTCTTCTATTTGTGTGTGTGTGTGTGTGTGTGTGTGTGTGTGAGAGTGTGTGTGCATGTTTCCTGATAGAATTTGCTTTGGATTAATGTTATGTACTTTTCTTGCTTATCTCTTCAAGTTTTCAGCCCTCTTTATGTTGTTTTCTTATTTATTTGTCTGCTAATAACTGAATATATACATTTTTGAGAATTTAGTTACTCCTGCCTTTCCACCACATTGATTCTTGCATACCTGAAATTATTTTGGGGGAGATCCATAGCCACCAGTTTTCCAAGGAAAGCTGCACCAAAAATACCTCTATGTGGGAGCATTCTTTATTCTGCATTTTCTGCATTTATGGGTATTGTGTCTATATTGTCTTTATCCATTGTGCCTAAGTTTGTGTTATACAAAGCCACAAAGATCTTTTAAATCTATTTATTTCTTGTGCTTGGAATTAGTTTTTTTTAATACATTAAAAAGATACAAGTGAATAGAAGTCCTACTCTCTGTGATCGTCAGTCTTTCTCAAGACCAGTGGCATTTATCTATATGTAGTTTACTTTAACCACCAATCTTCATCTAGTGGCATCAGTCAATTTAATTAGCACATTCTCTACTTTGTCTTCCAGATTTTTTATAAAGATATTAAACAAAATGGGACCCAATATCGATCCTTGTGGGACCCAACTGGAAGCTTCTCCCCAACTAGACGGACTACCAATTACGATTTCTCTCTATATACGGTTAGCTAGCCAGTTTTTAATCCATTTATTTGTATTTCTGTTGGGGACAATTCGTTGAGCTGTTCCCTTTAAAACATTGTATGCGTTCTTTGCAGATAACCAATGGACTTGTACCCACAGAGATGTGGGAATACGTTAAATGTTTTTGTGAGACCCTAATGGGGGTTTCCCAGGTTTGCTTTTGTAAAATGCAGCGACGATGAATCTAAGCTTCAGTGTTCCACTCAGTCGAGATTGTTTGTGCTAGAGAAAGAAACCAAGTGGATCATCTCTTGAGATTCCTGTTCATTTGTACTGAGAAGGTAGAGTGTCATCCCGTATCAGTCATTCCTTAGTGCCCTTGTGTGTCTTTGGGCTAGTGGAATAGGTGAAGAAGAACTGTGCATTTCTCCTGTTGGTTGGCTCAGAACTGAGGAACTTGTTTTTGTCCTAGATTATGAATTTGTGCCGAGGAATGTTATGTTTGCATCAAGTCCTTGTTGCTTCATTGTTACTTATTTTACAAATAGGTATTACCTTGGCATACCCAGCACAATCTTGTTGATAGAAAGGAGGCAGTGACTGACATTGTTCTGCATCAAAACTCTTGAATGAAATTTTCCAAAAAAAAGCCAGTAGTAAGGCTACTACTTAGAGTTTAGTTTCTAAGTTTCCATGCTTGCAATTGTTAATTGGCAAATTGTCATTCATATTGACCTCCATATTGGAGGAGGAGGAAGAGGGGGAGTAGGAGGAGGAGAAGGAAGAAGAGGATTGTGATGATGATGATGATGATGATGATGATTGTCACCATTTTACCTTATCACACACTACCTGTCTGACTCCAGGTTTTTTTTAATTTCTATTTCTTGGTGAGGTAGTGAATGATATTAAATGCTTGTGAATCTTTCTTATGAGGACTTGGTGCCAGATGAGCTGTCATTTTTGTATCTTCTGAGTATCATGTTCTTCCTTAATTTTATTGCCCTGACCTCAAATTCCTCAGTACCCATTATTATTGCTCTTGGGGTGGGGAACAAGGATGGTTAACCTATTAAATAACGACTTTAAGTTGTTTTATAACTTGGTTACTTGTTGCCTTACATATAGTAACAGAGTGTGATAAACTAGATTCCAGGAGATGTTTTAACTCTGTTTATCACTATTTTAGTCCTAATCCCCTAAAGATCCAGTCCCTACTATGTCTGTTCTCTCAGGCTCTCTCGTTTGTGTTGTTCTTGTTTTGAATTCTAGCTACTGTATTTGAAATTGAAGTAGACTGACTTGATTGGGCTGTATTCTGGGTAGAATGTTAATGATTTAGAAAATGTTCTACAGCTGGAGTTTAGGTTTATGATGAAAACAGTTGTATTTTTTCAAAATCAAAATCAAAGTATACTACATGATTGGTCTAATGACTGAGTAAAGTTACATGAGGATATTTTAAAGAAAGTGTGTCTCTTTGGTGCATTAAATTGTTCAGTTGATAGCTTGAAAAAGTTAATGATACCCTGTGACATGTTAAAGAGAATGCTCAATTATTTACATTGAAATATGAATCTTAATGTCTTCTGCTTTTTAAAATATTTATTGTTGAAAGTATTAAATATGTCTCCTTTTTTCCCATTGGCCCCTTCTAGCCTGCCCCTCCCCATACCCGAGGCTTGCATGGCCTTTCATGAGCCATGTGCCATTAGATGTGTTTAACCTTTCCATCCCTCAAGTTCCTCAACTGAAAAATGAAACACTAATTTCTGCCCCATTGAGCTACTGTGAGCATTAAATTAGATAATTAAGGGCCTTATATGGTGCCAGGCAAAGAGCACTCGATAGTTGCTATATTCTGGAGGTGATAGCAGGGAGTCTATGTTTCTCAAGGAGTTCCTTTGTTGCTCTATTACTATTACTATTTTTCTGACTATAAAACTAACTCAGGATCATTATTTTTTATAACAAGTGCAAAAGGCAATGTAAACAACCTAAACCCCCACACCTAGATATAATCATTGTCAACATTGCCTTTTATTCACAATTAGTGATGTGTTTATATACATAATTTTGTTCTACTATTGTGTATACTGCCATTTTCCACTTAACCTCTTTGTATACTTAAAGTATACATCATTTCTAATAGCTACAAGACATTTTATTGAACTTATGTACCATAATTTATGGAATGAGTACCTGTTGTTAGATATTTGCATTGTTTCTAAGTGTTTTTCTATTATAAATACGTCTAAAATAAGCATCCCTTTACTGATTTGTTTGTACATGACTGACTCCTAATCTATTTCTTAACATGGAATTTCTGGGTCAAAAAGTGTCTTTAAAACAGTGATCCACATTGCCAAATTGTTCCCCAAAAAATTTCTGCTACAGTGTACATACCTATTAGCACCATATGAGAGCATGGCAGTACACACACACACACACACACACACACACACACACACACACACCACCCAGCCCTTAAAATGACAAATAGAAAACTGATGTCTGTGTCCAGTTGTCAAAAGTCTTAGAGAAGTGGAGATAATGTATCTAAAAAGCCATGTGCACTTTTTCTCCTCCCTGTCCAAAGCCATAGAGTAAAACAGCAATAGAACAGAACAACACTCAACTCAAACTGAGGCTCTGCGGAGAGGCAGAGATGCATAAGCAGAGCCAACGTTGCTGCAAGCAGAGTCCAAAGAAATCTACTCAAGCTGTAGTTGAGTAAATGGGGAGACCTGATAAGAAGGTCCACATCAAAATGAAGCATCTAAACAAGGAAACAACATGGCAGCCCTTCAGGGAAACTGCCAATGAGTCCATTTTCTTTTTCTCTCTCTCCCTTTCTCTCTCTCTCTCTTACCCTTCCTTCCTCCTTCTCCTCACCCTCCCACGCACCCCAACACACATACATGAGCAACAGAGTGAAACTCAGCATGCAAAAGACAGATAATGACTCTTTTATGGGGGGGGGAAATTACTTTTTGATAAATTAAATTTTTTCATAATAAATGTGTTTTTTTTTTATTTTTACCAAAAATTGAAAGAGAATATAAAACAAAAGGTCAAGGATGAGATGATAAACAAAAGGTAATTAAGGAGGCAAAATGAAAGCAAAACAGTCTTCTTAGAAACTAATAACTAAATCTAAAATAGTAAGAAAGAGAATCAGTATGGCAAACATCAAGGCATTAACACAAAGTTCAGGCTATAGAAAATAATGCCAAATGCAGAGGAAAAGAGATGTAGAGATATAAACCTCTTAGAGTAAACACAGTAAATAGATAGGACAGGACAGTGGTTTAAACATGCCGAACCATGATGTCAATGAAGTGTAGGTGGAAAAATGGAATAGAAAAAATACAGCCATGTGCCCCTTAACAATGGGGTATGTTCTGAGAAATGCATCATTATGTGATTTCGTCACTCCACGAAGCTCGTGCACTTACACAAGCCTAGTTGGCACAGCCTACTCCACACCAGGCTATAGAGCAGAGCCTATTGCTCCTAGGCTACAAGCTGTACAGCATGTTACTGTACAAAAAAACAGCACAAGATTAAATCAAGCACAAGAGATAATGATGCAATCAAGAGACACAGTAAACAGGAGGAGATGTGTGAGGCTGCTGCTTGCATAACACAGCCTACTATTTTGCAGCAAGCTGCTTTTTTAATAAGTAGAAAAAGTGCACTCTAAAATAGTAACAAAAAATATACTATAGTGAATACACAAACCAGTAACATAGTCGTTTATTATTATTGCATAAGCATTAGGCACCATGATGATTGTATGTGCTATACTTTTATATGATTGGCAGTGCAGTAGGTTTGTTTACACCACCATTACCACAAACATGAGTAATGTGTTGCCCTAAGACATGGAAATGGCTGTAACTTTATTATAATCCATGGAAGGAATTTCCAACCTTTTTTATCTCATGGTGTACACAAACTTAAATAGTAAAATTCTGCACCATACCAAAAAATATATATTTTGTCCAACTGACAAAAAAAAGTATAATTTTGATTCATTCACACTGGACAACTATTGTCATGTTGGCTGTTGTCATTTTTTATTTGACATTCTAAAGAAAAAGAGGTCACTGCCCTTACCCAGCCCATGTGGGTCAGTGGTTGAGAGTCAACCTATGAACCAGGAAGTCACGGTTGGATTCCTGGTCAGTGCACATGCTTAGGTCGTGGGTTCAGGAGGCGGCCAATCGATGATTTTCCCTCATCATCAATGTTTCTATTTCTTCTCTCTATCCCTTCCTCTCTCTGAAATCAGTAAAAACACATTTAATTAAAAAAAATAGGTCAATGCCCTTGTGTTGCATATTTTAAAAATTCTTGTGGCACACTGGTTGAAAACCGCTGATCTATGGAATTATAAAATGTGGGCCACTGTTGACTGAAAAATCATTTTGTGGCACATGACTGTATTTATATCTGACATCAATAACTAATTATAATAATCATACTAATATGTAATTCTTGAATGCCTTCTCTGTGCTTAGACATTTTATAAATATTATGTCATAAGTCCCTAGTATTGCCATATTTTATTATAATTTCACAAATGATTAACTGACACCCAGAGAGTGTAATTAACTTAGGGTTAGACAGCTAAGAAATGGTTGAACAGAAAATATGACTAGAGGCTACACTCTTAATTGCTATGCTATATATTATATATTTATACATTTCTGCAATGAAATTAATGAGTAGGCCAAAAGGATATACTGTATTCCAAGATTAAAAATTAGACAATCTCACTCCCTCCTTGTTATATTCTTCTGAAATTGCTAACCTTCCATTCAGAAAAAGTGAATGAGCTACAAGGAAGAAAAAAAAAGTCTCAAACCTTTTTAGGTCTCAACTACCCCATAGCAATATTAAATTTGGTAAGACAACGGAAAATGTGGCAGGATTCTGGACGGAAGAAAATATAACCTAAGAATATTATTATTGACATATAAAGACAAAAGAAAGACAATCTTATCCTCAACATTCAAGTCCAAGTCCTTAGGGAACATAGCATCCATGAGTCCTTATTTTAAAAAATAAAATAATAGTTAAATAAAAAAGTCTAGCCCCTAATAAAAGATAGTCAATATGAGGAACTTTAAAATAGGAAAAGGCAGTATACTAGCTTTTAGAACTAAAGGTAGCATCCAAAACTGAAGCTATACAATTCCAGAAGTTAAAGTTATAGAATAAAAAATAATTAAAATATTTTTAAAAATTAGATACTAAAGATATGTAAAAAAGATAAGGTTGGGTGTTGTTGAGAAGGGAGAAAGTGTTTGTTTTCTAATTTATAACAAGGACTTAATATTTACTTTTTCATTTTTAGAGCTTGTGAATCAAGAGGTTGAAGATGAAGGATATGTTTTAAATTAACATGGATAACTACTATGACAGTATTTCTCACTGGGTCTACCATAGACTGACTACACCAGGGTTATCTGGGAGGCTTGTGTAAACCATTGATTCTACCTGAGACATTATAAACCAAAAATTTTTGTGGGGAAGCTGAGGGAGCTACCTTTTATTCTCTTAGATCTCTGTGGTATACACTAAAGCATGGAAGACTGAGGACCGTTATGGTAGAAGAACAAAAACCTGACAATCATCTTATAAAAACCTTTGATAATAATAAAAAAAAAGAAGTAAAAAAAGATGCAGATACTATAGCTAAAGCTAGACATCAGAAATAAGGATAAAGACATTTTAAAAGCAAAGTTTGAGCAGAAATTAAAATTTAAGACCAAGCTTGTTTTAACTGTTATAATTAGAGCAAATTATCAACTCACCTATCAAAATAATATTTTAAAGTTGAATCAAGCAACTAATCCCCACAAATGCTCTTTATTAGAAACTAGAGGCCCATTGCAGGAAGATTCTTGCAAGAATAGGACTTCGATTCCATCTCTGCCGTTCCTGCCCTGCCCATCTCTGACGCTCCTACCCCGCCCTTCTCTACTGCTCCTACCCTGCCCTTCTCTTCCGCTCCTACCCCGCCCGTCTCTGCCACTTCTCTCCCTCCCATCTCCGCTACCTCAGCTCTGTTGCTTGGCTTCCTTCTAAGGTGTCTTCAATCTTCCCTCCCAGCCAGTATATGCAAATTAGCCGCAATCTTTGTTGGCAGTTAATTTGCATATCACTCTGGCCAATGTTGGGTGTAGTGAAGGTACGGTCAATTTGCATCTTTGTCTATTGTTAGATAGGATACTTCTAAAGTAAAGGTATTGGAAAATATTCTAAGTCAAGTCATATCCAAAGAAGATTGAAGATTGAGCATTATTACTGTATACAGATGAATTGAAGAAAAAAATTTTAATACAGATATATTTTATAAAAATTGCAATCCAAAATAAAGATATTAATTAATAAGTCATATGTAATTAATAAACTTCACATTAAAATAGCCTCTAAATAAATCAAAATGATAAGAAATAAAAAAGATAAAATGACAGAAACATTAGGTAAGTAGTATATTGAATAAAGTTTATTAATTTATAAACTCATTCTTATACAACTTACCTGTCAAAGCTACAATAAAAATTAAATTGAAGAATATTTAGAAAATAATAGCAATTTAAAATGTTAAATAATTCTAAGGAATGTGGTTGAAATAGTTCACAGTGAGAAAGTTGTAGCTTCAAATACCTTTGTAGCAAATAATTTTTAAATGAATTAAATGCATAATTCAAAAAGTTTAAAAATGAACAACAAAATATCTAAAAGCAGAAGAAAGTATTAATATCAAATGAGAAAATCAAAACAAAATAATGTAGAAATATGTCAGTTCTTTCCAAAGAAAGCTGAGTAAAATAGGGAAATAAATGATCAAGAAAAAAACTTATTAAAGTAACAAAGGGAGCCAATATGGATACACCAAAGTAAAAAACTGTAAAATAATAATTATTATTATATAGGAAGGTGACATTAAAAGAAAATGATGCAGGGATCTTAGTAAATGTGGATAAAATACATGACATTCTTTGAAAATATAAATGACCAAAAATGACCATAGGAAAAAAAATAAACAGACCAATTACCAAAGATAAAACTAAAAAAAAACAGAAAAATGTTAACACCCTCATGAAAAGGCCATATGGACAATTTTCGATGGCTGTGCCACTGCACACTGGTGTGCCCCAAGAATTTTTAAAACATACAATACCTTACCACTTAGTCAGGGGTACTGACCTCTTTTTCCCTGGAGTGTCAAATAAAAAAAAACATCAACAGCCAACACAACAACAGCTGTCTGGTGTGAATAAATCAAAATTATACCTATTTTTTGTCAGATCAGCAAAAAAATAATTTTTGGTGTGCCACAGAATTTTAGTAATTGGTTTATGTGTGCCATGAGATTGTAAATCGCTGGCCTAGAAGGTTTCACCAATAAATCAAGTCCAGCAGTAAAAAGCAAATACTTCCAGTGGTATTTTAATTCTTGCAGATCATAGCAGAAATAGGAAAACTTCCAAATGATTCTGGAAAGTAGCATAATATAAAAAAGATGCCAAAGCCAAATGTAAAAGAACAGAAGTACATGAAGGAAACTGGGTTCACTTCACTAACAAATATCACGGAAGGAAAAAAAAAATTCTTAAATAAATCTACCAAGTTGAATCCAGAGAATACTAAAAGCAAATAACAGTATAATCACAATGTCATTTCAGAAGAGAGTAATAATATATTTAACCTTATAAAAAGATTTGATTTGTATATTTCTTTTTCCTTACCATTCTCAACAGGTAAAACTTTTCTTTCCACAATTACCCTAATTAGAGGGGGTGGGGGGTGCATCCTTACAGTTACATCTTTAAAGCACAGGGTTATTTTTATTTACATATTAAAAAAATATAAAAAAGTAAAATCCATGTAAATCCTACCTTTCCCTGAAGAAAGAGACACCAATGCTATCTGGTAATTATTTTGATACATCTATTACATCTATTTATACATCTATATGAACAGCTTCTCTCTCGCACTTTCCCTTCAGCAGTATTGATTGCTCTTTGCAATCTATGATGTTTATAATGTTATTTTTGCTTGTATTTCTCACATTTCTTAAACAATTATCTTTTCATATGCTATTGGATTTGACTTCCCTTTGAATTGCCTATTCTTATTTTTATCCCATTTTCTTTGTTGTCAGTTTCAAGAGTTGTAAGTATAATAGACATATGAACCATTTGTTCACATGTGCATTGCAGACAATTTTCCAAGCTCTCATTTATGTCATACAAGTTTTTATTTTTATATTGTCTAGTTGTTTGTGCTTTTGTAATTTGTGTCTTCTGAAATGGATAAAAATTTCTCTTGGAACTCCAAGATAAGCATATGGTCTAATTTTTCTCAAAGTTGTTCTTTGTATACCCAATTTATTGTTTCATGCTTTCTATTTAATCCATCTTGAAACACCAATATGTTGGTGCAAGATAACGATCAACTTTATATTTTTCCAAGGGTAAAACCAGTAGCACAAGCATTATTGCACTATTTTTTAAAATCTGTGTTCCTAGTATAGGAGAATGGGATGGTAGAAGCACTTCTGTTTTTTACTTCATATCTTTCTGTAGTGTTTGAACGGTTAAGATGAGTATGTATTATGTAAAGTTTAAGATTTAAGAAATTGGTATGTGTATACATATTCTCACCTGATTTTTTTCTTTTTTCTCCCTCTTTCCCCCTGGCTGTCACCACACTGTTGTCTGTGTCTATGTGATACACACACACACACACACACACACACATACACACACTTACTATACCTCACTATACTTTCCACACTCTTACACATACAAACCACACACAAACATGTCTTACTTTTCCCATTTCTTTTTTTTTTTAATATTTTTTAATATATTTTATTGATTTTTTACAGAGAGGAAGGGAGATAGTTAGAAACATCAATGAGAGAGAAACATCGATCAGCTGCCTCCTGCACACTCCCCACTGGGGATATGCCCGCAACCAAGGTACATGCCCTTGACCGGAATCGAACCTGGGACCCTTCAGTCTGCAGGCCGAAGCTCTATCCACTGAGCAAAACCGGTTTGGGCTCCTATTTCTTCATGTATCACTGAACCAGAATAACCCCAGATAATTACATATAAATAGCTCATGTTCATTTATAATAGTTATTGCTTATATTATACTAGAGGCCCAGTGCATGAAATCTGTGCATGGGTAGGGTCCCTAGGCCTGGCCGGTGATCAGGGCTGATCTGTGGGGTGACCAGCAGGGCGATCAGGGCCCCTTCACGCACCTGCCTTGGCTGGCCTGGTGCAGCCCCCTCGCTGGCCCTGCCTCCCACCACTGCCACCAGTTGCCTCCCTCTGCAGGGAGACCTGTGGGGCATTCGGGGAGTGGGGCACCGCTGGCACCCGCCTTGGCTGGTGAATTGGCACTGCCTGCTTGCCGGCCCTGCCCCCTGCCGCCACTGCTGGTTGGGGCCTGCGGGCAGCTCCTGCATTGAGCGTCATAGCGACCCTGGTGGTCAGTGCGCATCATAGCAACCAGTCATTCTACCGGTCATTCTGCCATTGGGTCGATTTGCATATTAGGGTTTTATTATATAGTATTCTTATAATTATTGTTGTCTGAAAGAGGGGAGGAGAAGGGAAGGAGGAAGGTAGGGGTCAGGAGGAGGAGAGTGATCTGGACTGACAGTAACTGTTCTTTCCTGGGAGCAGTCAAGCCCATGCTGTTCAGCTTTCGTACTGAAGTTGTCACCAGAGTCAAGATTCCAGTGACACAGTTGGACAGAGACCCCATATTCTTTTCCAAGCTGGGACATCCCTATGAAACCACTGCACATGGCTCCCTGCAGGTATAGGTCCCCATGGAAAACCAATACTTCTCTAACTCAGTGCAGTAGATTGAAACTCAGGAGACTCAAGATTCAAGTCTCAGCTCTGACATTCATAAGCCATATTTTTAACATCAGACAACTCCACGCGTCTTGTCATCTCTACCTTAAGCATCATTGAACGTCTACTGAATCATCCTTCCTGAAATGTGTTAGTTCCATAACCTCCTATCTATTAAACGTACTATAATTTATTTCTACTATACGCAAATTTGCTCATTAATTTAAAATTTACAAACACTTGCACAGAGCATATATCCTACTCTGTGATTAGGAACAATTTTTTAACAAGTTTTCTTTTGGAAAATATGGGAAAAAGTCTATAATGAGAAATACTATCAAATAATTTCCTGGGTCAAGGACACTTAAAAGTACTTTGGACCCAACTCTTACTCTAAAAATGGCTCATCCAAAAACATATACTTCTTACATTGTCAATATTAGAAGATAAATTAAATAGTAACCTGTAAAGTAAGTAGTAAATAACCAAGCTGACAGGCCCATTAGATTATGATAATATTGGGACTTGGTGTAGTAACACTTAGAGTTTTTACATTGTTTTACATTAATACCTCATATAATTATCTCAAATCACCAGATAAAAGGGAGTGTTGGGGAGGGGAAGAATTCCTCCCACTTACCCTCCTTTAGTTCTTCTGGCTGGGCTAAAATAAAATTTATAGGAGACCTAGAGTAACAGGGGGAAATAATTAATACATGCACATGGGACACTCACAATATCTAAGATCATCAATTGAGACTCAAAGAAATGATCAAACCAGGCACTTTTTTATACATTTGAGACAAAGTAACAATACATTTCTGAGGAAATTGACAGGATAGAGAGTTAATACCCATTAGGAAGGAATCTAAGCAAGGTCTGGGCTTGGGTAGTAAATGAGTGAAGATTGTACAAGGCTTGTTTAGATGGGCTTTTCTGATCTGGATTCTCTCAACTGTGAGAGAGGGTGTGTGTCAGCCCTCAGTTGTAACCAGGGCACCCATCACATGGGAGACTCATTTATCTCCTGCTTTTCGTGGGAAAGAGAGGTCAGGGTTTTCTTCTTGCACAGGCTGTTTCTTAAGCAACTTTAATTCAAAATCATCAATATGCCAATATGCATATTTTGGGTGGCCTGTTTTAGGTCCTGACAGTAAATATAATCCCCATTTCATAGATGAGAAAATGGATCATCCATGAAGTCATCATGAGACCCACTTGCAGGACCAGCCCTGGAAGCTGCCTGACTGCCCTGGGTTACCACCTGGTCAGTTTCTCTTGGAGGCCCTCCCATGCAGTAGGGTGCCGCCTCCTGTCTGGCAAGAAGGCAGAAACATGCTATACCTCCCAGAATGAGAATCACAACAAAGGAATTACATTTGGAAAATATATTTATTGTCAGAATATCCAGACCATCACCATACAAAACTAGTAAGCAGCAGAGAAAGTTTATATGTCATACTTTGTGGTTTTTATTATTTTTTTAATCTTTATTGTTGAGAGTATTACAGATGTCCTGCTTTTCCTCCCCATTGAGCCCCTTCACCCGGTTCCCACCCGACCCCAGGCCTTCAGCACCCTACTGTCTGTGTCCATAGGTAATGCATATATGCGTACAAGTTCTTTGGTTAATCTCTCCCCCTCCCCTTTCCCTCTGAGACTCATCAGTCTGTTTCATGTTTCCATGCCTCTGATTCTATTTTATCCACCAGTTTATTTTGTGCATTAGATTTCTTTGTGGTTTTGCACAGCACACAGCAATACTTTGCCCCTTCGGATGCTCAGTTCCATTCCAGCATTTCAAATACATCACCACTCACACAGATGTGGTTACATCAGGTCTGGGTTCAAACCCACTTTGTAGTGGGTTGCTAACATAGTCACTCGGGAGAAATGTGTCCTAGGGTTCAATTTTAAGACAATGATTCACCGACTTGTAATGTTTCTGATGTTAGTGTAATACTTACATATACGATAAACATTTAATATCTTTTCTTCTTTATAAATATCTGCCAATAAGTTGATGGTGTATTTTGCAGTTGATAAGATCTCAGCTTCTACTCAATTTAGTAACAGCCCTAGTATCATGAACACAGTGATTCCTGAGAAAACTGCAAAGATTCTGAACTCTCGAGAAGTATAAAGTCCAAAAGAAAACTGTGTGTTCCATGGGCAGCTTTGGGAATCAAAGACTGGCATTAAATTTTTATTCCCCATCTTTCCAAGAATGATAAATTATTTTGTAAAACAACAAACACAGCACCTCCAGCATCCTGGTGTTCCTAGAGAAATTAGGAATTTTTTATGGCCTCTGCCGAGAAGAGGTTTGCAGGATATTTGATGCTTGTTTCATTTTGGCGAAGGGCACCCGGGGAACCATAAAAGTGGACCCAGACATAATTTTGAAATCTCCCTTAGCAATAAACAAGCTGTCTCTGCCTCTCAACACTTGTAACTGCTGCCACAGAAATTTCTGGAAGCTAGATTAGCCTCAAGGGCACCATAGCCAGTTCCTCCACTGAGGACACCTGCTGTGACTCG
The DNA here is from genome assembly GCF_000327345.1 of Myotis davidii. Classification (NCBI taxonomy): domain Eukaryota; kingdom Metazoa; phylum Chordata; class Mammalia; order Chiroptera; family Vespertilionidae; genus Myotis; species Myotis davidii. The sequence goes on along the minus strand of NW_006292696.1, from coordinate 9,334,860 downwards.
CCACAGGGGAGTGAGCATCTCTGAGTCAGTCCTGGAGGACAAGCCTGCCAACCCCAGGTGCCACCCTGCGGGTGCCCTGCAGGAAGGAACCCTCAACAGTGAACACTGCTTCCCGCAGCATCGCTGGTTTCCTCAGCCGGGATCAGGTTGCTTTAGTTCAGCAGTTGAGAATGTTGGCCCCTGAAGCTGTAGTCACTGGCTTCATCCCTAGGATAGTCCTTCAGCCTCACTTAGCTCCACTGCAGGATAACACTGGGCTTTTCTCACCAGGGATGCAGATTTGGAAAGAGCATCACCAATGGGTTGATCACTAAGCAAGTATTTACCAGATTTCTGCTCCTGGAGACCAGCTCACTGGTTAAGAGCACAGGCAGAGTTCGCTTAGTCAATCCTACTTGATTTTGCATTTGAGACAACCTGGAGTCCAAGCCCCATGACTGTACTTATCAGCCATGTGAACACAGGAAAGCTCTCTGAGCCTCAGTTTCTTCCTTTGGGAAATGGGCCTTACAGTTCAACCCTCAACAGATGGTCTCAAGGATTGCAGGAGGCAGGACGTAGACAGTACTTGTCAGGTAGTCAGCATTAGATAAACCGTAACCCTGAAGTTGATGTCTACCATGGAAGGGACCACAAGTACCGAACTCGCTTCACACAGTACGAGGTGCATTCCATCTCAGAAGCAGGAGCAAGGAGCAAACAGGGGATTTAAGCCCAGATCTTTCTTTTCTGTCAGAGAGAGAAGATTTTCAGTATTTTACACAGAATCTAGCTGATGTTTTATTCTTCAACAAAGCATCCGATCAGCAGTTGGGTTTGCTGTCCTTTCCTGTCTTCCTAAATTCATAATTTTCTTCTTTCCTTAAGTCAGCCTGTAGCCTGTACTTTGTAACATGCAGTCACTTTCCCTTCCCGCCATCTGCTGACCTCAGAGTTAGTGTCAAAATGGAGCAGACAGATGTTTGACAAGGCTGTGTCAGATTAACAGGAGTTCTCCTAACGAGAGTTGGGTCGTGAGAGCGGATGGTGCATTTGGCATGTTCTCGTCTGGGTAATTCACCGTGTAATTGGCTAACTGCACAGAAGCCATCAGCCCACAGCTGCACAAGGGATCCCTGGCCGAGGTGGATTTTATGGTTGCTGCTCTAGCTCAGTCTCCCTGAGGGTTTAGCTGGTTACCCCGGTTGTGAATAATTCAGCATTTCAAAAGGGGAGCACAAGAAATAACCAATTAACTCCTCCACCCCTTTATTACATGGAGGATGGAGATTTTGTTTAGCACACTTGGAGAGCTACCCAGTGTTCATTGAAAATTCCTTTTTTAAAAATAAATTTTACAGTCGACTTTAAAAACATCAAAAGATCTCAGAGATCATTTTAGCCAGTGCTTCTCAATCTTGAATGTGTGTGAAAACTATCTAGGTATCTTGTCAATGGAACCTTGTCAATGGAACCTTTATTCAGTGGGTCTAGGTCAGTGGTTCTCAACCTGCGGGTCGAACGACCCTTTCACAGGGGTCGCCTAAGACCATCGGAAAACACATATATAAATTACATATCGTTTTTGTGATTAATCACTATGCTTTAATTATGTTTAATTTGTAACAATGAAAATACATCCTGCATATCATATATTTACATTACGATTCATAACAGTAGCAAAATTACAGTTATGAAGTAGCAACGAAAATAATTTTATGGTTGGGGGTCACCACAAAATGAGGAACTGTATTAAAGGGTCACGGCATTAGGAAGGTTGAGAACCACTGGTCTAGGGTGAGGCTTGAGATAGTAACAACTCCCTGGTGATGCCAAAGCTGCTGAGTTGACCTCCACACCGAACACATGGATGTCACCCAGGGAGCACCTCGGTGAGTTGCACCTCGAGTACCAACCCGGAATGACTAGTGGTTGCCTTGACAACTAACTATACCGCGAATTCTGTAGTTGACTGGGTCCAGGGGGTCAATTCACAATGCCTATCACAGGCTTAAGAGTAGGAAATTTTACTTGAAAATATTCTCTTTTGTTGTTGTTTTTAATTACCTTTTACTTTTTTTACAACATTTTGTTAGTTCCTTAGTTTTGTGGGGTTTCTTGAGGTATAATATAACATAATTCTAGTTTCAGATGTACAATGTTATGATGATATTAGTATATATTACAAAATGGTCACCACAATAAATCCAGTTAACATACACCACCATACATGGTTAACAATTTTTTGTGTGATGTTTCATTTTTATGTCCAGACACTAGAACCTAGAAAAACCAGCGGTTTGCTCAGGATTATGTAAGCTAGCTAGAGGTAGAGCTGGGACTAACGAAAGCTGCCATGTAAACCTAGGTTTCTCTCTCTGGCTGCACATTTTTATAACTGACTGCATGTGAAACTGTTTTAAAACAGCTTTCTTCAGTTCTTTAATCGGCAGAACCAGCCACAGAGTCCAGTTTGGATTCAAAGAGCCAGGGCACCGAGCCTAGGTCAGCCTCTGAAAAGTCCTGCAACTTTGGGGAAAGAATTTCTCTGAGATGAGGAAGTCTATGCCTGCTCTTTCTAATTCATTCTGAGACAAAGGATATGAAAGCCATTTGACAAATCATAAGTGACTTAAATAAATGGAGGACATTTTCATGAAAATTGCTGCAAGATAACATTAAACTTTCCCTCAAGATTATTGATTTTGAAAAGAAAAATTGTATTTTTATAATTATAAATTATACTTGACGTTATCATTGTCATAGGTTGAATTTTATCTGAGACCGTTAAAAATGGCTGTTTTGAACTGTATTACAGGAAATCAGAGGTCCTTCTGATTTCCCACCCACCTGTACTGTACAGAGCAGAGGCATGGGTGGGTGGGGGCTCTCTCAAGCCAGCCAGCCAAAGTCTTGTTGGTGGTTCCTTGTTCTGAGATGAGATGGCTGCCAGGAGCAATGAGGCTTTGTGTTTCCTCGTTCATATTCAGAAGGAGAAGTCGGGAGTTTTTCAATCCAAAGGCCTCCAACAAACCTTTGCTTTCTTTTCATTGGTTGAGTTGACTTAAGCCTCCCACCTCTGAACCAATCCAAGGCAAGGGGAGGGGAAATGCCAATGTCAGGTCCACAACTGGAAGAGGGTCAGTCTCTACTGTTGTTGCAGTGGGTGGGGTAGGTTTAACTACAACACCCCCTGCAAGGGACTACCTGGAAAATGTAAAGAGTCAGTCTCAGCTGCCTATAGAAGTCAGTGACTATCATAGCAACTCTTACCTTCTGTCATGCACCTAATTGTATGCCAGACGTGATGGTAGGCTCCTTGAATAACTTGTCTTAATCTTAAAACAAACCTGCATATAATGTAGCTTCATTGTAAAGAAGAAGAGGCTATGTACCCTCATTTTAAAGATGAGGAAACTGAGGCTCAGCTAAGCTGTGGAACTTGCCCAAGGTCACCCAGCCAATCAGGAGAGCAGCTAGAATTTAAAGCTGATTCCAAAATCTCCTCTTCAAGACTTAATTAACTCTGTAGCTGTTCCTATCCACACCGGAATTCATCTATGAAATGTAATTTCATATTATCATTATCGTCATAATGAAACTTTCTTTATAGATGCATTTAATTTGGAGAAAGAGAGGCAGAGTTCCCCTAAGTAAGTGAAGCGGGAAATAAATCTGAAAAGCTAGTTTACTGATGGGTGCAAACTCTCCATTCTTAAACTTTAACTCATCCTGTAGGCAAATAACAGAATGGAACATTTTGAGTTACTTCTTGCCTCTGCCCACTACAAGGATAAAGAACCAAGCAAGGCCCCGGAATGAAGCATCAGGAAGAAACGTTACTCACTGTCTTTTCTTAGGCATGTGAATAATGAGGTGTCAGCTTTAGATACTTTCCTGGGAGACTGCAACCAGAGGAGTCACACAGCCTAGAATCTGTAGGAAGCTCCCTGCCACCTGGCTGCAGCAAGGAGAAGCATTCATGTTTCCTAAGAGTGACTGACCAACTGCTGTGTCGCCCTCTGTCACCACATCCACAGCAGTTTAAGTGGAGAACTGGGTTACCATCCCAGCCCTCTCCTGATCCTGATACAGCACAAGTCAAGTTCCTTCGCCTGCTTACCTCTACAACAAGCATGTCAAACTCACGGCCTGCGGGCCGCATGCCGTTTTTATTTGGCCCGTGTTGGCCTTTGAGTTTGATATGCTTGTTCTACAATAATAAAAGTTACTGTTATACCAATTTGACAGTTGAAAAAACTAACGCTCAGAAAGGTTAAAATTTCTTGCCCACGATCACAGGGCTTAGTGACCTTGCCTTTAACCCTGTCTGCTTTTAACTTGGCTTCAGAGCCCACTATAGCCTCTGCCCAAAAGAAGGCGAATGCTTACAGGTTTACCCTGTGAGTTCCCACAGCCTAGAGGTAAAGACTTTAGGTATAGTGGGAGCCTGTTTAAAATAGAACCTCTTATTTCACAAGGTGGCTCTTCCTAAAATGCTGACGTGTACTATGTGGTTAGGTCTATGGTGGTTGCATCTGTATTGCACATG
>NW_006292696.1:9326014-9330264 GCF_000327345.1 Myotis davidii | reverse complement strand
CTACACAAAATGCAGTACAACAACTACTTACATAGCATTTACATTGTATTAGGTATTATAAGTAATCTAGAGATGATTTAAAGTACAAGGGAGGATGTGCATAGATGATATGCAAATACTATATCATGTTATATAAAGGACTTGAGTATCCATGAATTTTGGTATCTGAGGGGGAAGGGCTTCTACAACCAATTCCCCTTGGACACTGAGGGACCACTATACTTTTAAGCTTGTAACACTGTATGTAATAAAGATAAAATAACTGATGCTAATGGCAGTGTTACTATAGCAAATATAATAAAAGCCTAATATGCAAATTATCCCCTCAATGGGAGTTCAACCAGGGAGTGGAGCCTGCTGGCAAACCAGGGGAAGGGAGGCCGTGGCCAGTAGCCGGCAGCCACTAGGGACTCAACCTGTGCACGAATTTCGTGCACTGGGCCTCTGGTAACAAATATAAATGGCAAATAATTACAACAGTATTTGTAAGCGCCAGATAATTTCTTAGTAGAAGAGTGAGAAACTGCAAAAATCCAAGAAATCTTAACTCTGCGATTCCCACTTACTATCACTAGTGTGTGGGTGAGAAATCTTCTCTTCTCTCCCATAAAATGACATTGTGACCTGAGTAACTTGAAATGTTAAGGCAGTGAACTGTTAAGCACCTGGGAATATCCAGAGCATCCTTTCCAAAGGAAAATACCTAGTGTGCACTCAGTATTCTAAGAGGTGAATAAAGATAACGTTCACTCAACCACAATATAACATGGGGATTCTAGGAGAGCAAGAGAAGGCCACCAACTTTGACTTTTCAAATCCCTCCCCCAAAATAAATGGAGAAAAAGTCAGCAAATGTGGAGTTTAGAACTGGAATGTAAATATAGGTGAACTCTGTTGCAATACCCAGGTAACTGCAAGAAGGTGGCCATTTTTAAGAAACGCCAGTAGAATAAAAAAGAGCTGAGATAATTTTCACTCTCTTTTGTTTGTTTGTTTCTATTATGCTATCATAAAGGTCTTGAAATATCACAACATATTATCAGGATAGAGTTAGTACTATTAGCATTTCATAAACAATCCTTTCCATCAAACCCCAGAAATTCATGGATAGCTAGAAGCTAATTAAGTGCCAAAGCAGTAATTTAAATGTATGTTTGCAGACTCGAACCTTCAACTCTTTCTAGTAAATATTTTCACTCTAGGGTGAAGCCCCAATGAAGTGGACACCTGTGGCTCTCAGATATGAACAGCCTCATGTTGTTGTTTTGGTTTTTGATTTTTAAATTCACGTGGGTAGAGCACATTAGTACATGTCTCAAGGTTTCCTTAGTAAAATGATTCCCTATGAAGGGATTGAATTAATGAATTCATTCATTATAGACCGGTGACCTGCGTGACCCTACTTTATTAGTCATTACAAGAGAAAATACTCTGCTTCAGACACCCGCAAAAAATCACTTGGCTTAGTGGGTGAATCACATGAGCTTGGTGAGGTTTTAGGTTATTGTTCTAGTGATAGCAAAGTTTTTAGAGGTAGATCTCAGAAGCAGAAAGGGAGGAGTAAGGTTTTTCCTCTCTGAAGGACCCCAGAAGATACAGTTTTTCTAAAGGTCATGATTAATACAGGATCAGCAGTGTGAGGATATTCAATAGCATGAGCTGTCCAGTGAGTGGATGCGCCTGCTCTTTCTGGTCCTTCTTTGGGTCCCTGCCTTTCTAACCTCCACAAGCAGAGTGGAAAGAACACTGACTTCAGAGTGAGAGCCGGCTCTAATCCTGGCTCACCCTGAGCCCTGGTGTCCTTCATGCAGAAAATCTAGGTGGATTTAGGGAAGTTTTTGCTGACTCCCTTCACCAGCTTCCATCCTGTTGCTATGACCTCACAGAACCTTCGTTCCCTTGTGATGGCAAATGTGGACAGGGACTATCCCCTGTTGCTGTGTATCCCTAACACTGACCACTACAGTGGGAGCAAAGAAGCATTCAAAATAGAACTTGCTTACATGAATTCATATGACCCAATCAGGCTGTGGAGATGTAATGGAAAGCAAGAAAAAAAGTTGGCCCTGTAGTGAACTAGATTGAAAAATACAGGCCTACCCAAAGGACATTTAAATCCAGATTTTTAAACATCACTAAATAGTGGTCAAAATCACATATATTTAAGCATTCAGCCTGCTGCATTAAATTTCTTTTAGATTTAATTAAGAAAAAGTGTGCCTTTTAGTTCCATTCAATGTACAATTACCAGTCACTTTAAAAATGTATGGGGTAACAGAGGAATGATGGATAAGGAAAATTCACCAGGCAAAAATCTTGTGGTCTTATACCTCCCTTGAAGATTGTGATCCTAATCCAGTACTGGGATTGTGAATGAAAAAAATAAATATACCTTCAGAATTATCTCACCTGACAAATTTTGAATTTCATAGAGAATGAAACAGAAACTCACCAAAATTATACAAATTATTCAGGAATCATTTGTTCTAAACTTAGAACATTGCTAAACTTCCCTTAATAATACTCCACTGCTCCTATTATTTTATTATGATTATTATTATCAATTTACATTTTTCCCCAGTCATATATTCATAAATGATCTTATTAACAGTTGCCCAGCAGAAAAGCAAATATCCTGGTGCTTAGAGAGGGAGAGTTTCCCAAATATCATCATGCATAGTAGCCAAGGGAGATTTTCCCAAGTGGCGATTTCTTAGGTAGTTAAAATAACAGCTAACAACCCAGAGCATAACAGAAAGAGAGCGATCTGAAATGACAAGGGGTGGAGGGTTCCTATTCCCGTCAGTCTCACCTCCTTGAATTTAGAAAGTCCCAGTCATCTCCCCCCACCCCAAGCTTTGGACCCTGATGATCAAGGTTTGGGTTCCAGCTCTACCATTTAGGACTTTGGGCAATTTGGTGCATGACTGCACTTATAACCTAGAAAAAATTTCTTTCCAAAGGATGGTTTTGAGCATTCAGTGAGACTTTCTGCAAAGGACTGATACACAGTAGGCAACTTTAAATATTCCTTTCCTCTGAAGGGCCATCAAACCCATCATTAAAGCTATTACCTGGCCTTTTCTTGACCGAGTGTTTCAACATTTATTGGGCTTAATTTCCAAATCTTATAAACTTTTAAAATTATTTTTACAAATATATTTGTTTAACATTTCCACTCAGCAAAATACTACCATAAACCAAACATAGAGAATATCTATCAGTGGGCAGAGATTAATTGCTCAATTATTATGTTCCCACATGTTTTATAGCCTCTATTTCTCAAAAGAGTTCAGATTTGAATTTATAATGCAGGGTCATTAAACCACATTTGAAAGCTAATTGATAATATATAATCTCAGCAACATTCTTTTTGCTTTCTGCATAATTAATGAAGCTCAGAGCATTATATCTTCCAATTAAGTGTTTGGTTATATTCCTTGCTTCCATATATCATCAGTTCCTATCATTGGCCATTTTTCTTTTATTTTGTAATTTCAAAAATTTTACTGGAAGTTGGTATATCCTGATTCTCCACCAAAATAAATATAACCTGCTATTAAGAATAACGTGCTGTGGCTAGGTTTTATTATCTATAGCTATTGGCCCTCTTAAAAATAAGACACAAATTGTCCCTTCTTTAAAAAACATTATAGATCACTCAATCTTTGGGAACCATGCTGTCAGTATTCATTCTTTACTTTTAGCGTGGCCAATAAGAAATCTTCCAAGAGAGAAAAGGATCCCCCTATCAGCACAGCCACCTTAATTCTACACCCTGGGCCCAGAATTCAACTCAGTACACCCAACTCTTGGCTGACACTCTTCTCGAATCCTGCCTCCTTCCTTTCCCTCTCAAGTCAGTCCCTCACCCCTCACCTACTCACCATCCCACCACCCACAGTCTGCCCAGCTGTCTTTTTTCAAGTTTCTTATTCTGAGTTCTATTGCATTTTGACAAGTCACAGGTTGCCTGCATTTATATTGTTCAAAATTCTTTTTTTACCTTATTCATATCGATGCTACAAATTTAAGGTGGACATCTTGTAAGTGTAGGTGTTAAGCATCAATTAAATGAAGTTACACAAAAATATTCCTGGTAAATGCTTAATAAATATTACCTACTGTTTTTAGTTTTAGTTTTATCATAAATTCATCTGTAATTAGGCTACTAGCATGAGCACTGAAATTTAGTAATTAATCCCCTAATAGTATTTATATATCTAGTACAGCTTAATATTTTATGTACT
>NW_006292696.1:9285293-9325788 GCF_000327345.1 Myotis davidii | reverse complement strand
ATGCTCAAGTTCCCTATAAAGTGACATATACATCAATGCTGCAGTTGAACCTCTACATCTACAGACTCTCAACCTCAGATTGAAAACAATATTGGTATTGATTGAAAAAAAAATCCATATATAAGAGGGCCCATACATTTAGAACCCATGTTGTTCAAGGGCCAACTGTACTACCTAAACTATATATCATAATGCCCTTCTATAATAAGCATCTAAAAGGCTTATTGTCTTGATTGTCTCATTTGATTCTTCTCTCTTGCAGATGGACCCCCACGAGAACATCTTACTGAGCACTCTAGAGATAAAAAATGAAATGGCCACATCTGAGGCTGTGATGGGACTTGGAGACCCCAGGAGCACAATGCTGGCTTACGATGCGGCCAACATCCAGTATCGGAAAGCCGGGCTGCCCAGGCATACTTTTGGCCGAAATGCCCTGGAACGACACGTGGCACAGAAGAAAAGCCGCCTGCGGAGACGCGCCTCCCAACTGAAAATCACCATCCCCGACTTGACTGATGTGAATGCCATAGACCGGTGGTCCCGCATATTCTTCCCAGTGGTTTTTTCCTTCTTCAACATCGTCTATTGGCTTTACTATGTGAACTAAAACATAGCCTCCCTCGGGAAGCAAGGACTAGATGCCTCCTCAAACCAGTTGTACAGCCTGACGTAGGACTTGGAAAACACATCAATCCAGGACAAAAGTGATGCTAAAATACCTTAGTTGCTGGCCTAGCCTGTGGTCCATTTCATACCATTTGGGTTGCTTCTGCTAAGTAATGAGTACACTAAGGGCCTTGTGATTTTGCAGTTAAAATGCAAGTGATTTGTACACATGCTGGCAAGACTGAGTCTGAGTGTTCCACTTCATCTGCTTAGTGTGCAACCGACATGGAGGGGAATTATTTAGAAGGTGTTCTTAGAAGGCTCGATAGCACTATCAGTCATTTCTCTGAGAAGTCATAGCCAGATATTCCATCTTCCTTCCCAAGGGTGGCATGCTGCTGAGAGGACACCATGCTTAGGAAACATTATCCTCAATGCCATGCGAACATGCTTACAGAAGATGGTCTCTGCCCATCTTATTAAGGTGATAATGGTGCCCTGGGATGAAAATTCCCACTGGATACTAGAAGGTTCTCATGTAGTTCAAACAAGATGTGGGGAGTCAAGACAGAGATTCAGGAAGGCCAGTTTCAGATTGCTTGAGCACTGGGAATCAACTATGACGTCTTCCATTTTGGCATATGGAGCCCAGGAGAATTCTAAACGTTATGATGCATGATGACCAAAGAAACTTTTCTAAAACTCTATTCCCTAGGTGGTTAAAAGAAGAGTTAAAAACCCAGAGCAGAGTGGGAAATCCAGAAATGACTGTTGGAACAAAATTGAAGCAAGCAAGTATCATGACCCTTATCAATCCACTCAGCTTCTGGTTTATACATATTATGGTCAGTGGCAAAGGTAGAATGAGAGATATTTTTGTTCCAACTTCACAAGCTTTTGAAAGCATGCCTATAGAGGCTTATATAATTTATTTAATTAAAAGACACCCACAAAAGAGAAAAGTTAGCCAAATTAGCATCATCTTAGATGCAGGTTAGATTGAGAGTTATCCAATATGTGAATATAAAGCGCAAACAGGTTGCTATTCTCACACTACATCAGCTGTCTCTGCAACATTTTTCCCTATAAGTTCATTTTTGACTTAAATAGGGTATTTCCAAAGAGGGATTTGTTCGCTTCTTTAAAGAATTAATGTTCCTTTCCAGCTTTCTTGCTTCTGAAATTCTGATTATATTCTTAGGAGACAGAAGAAGTAAGGCTTTGGAGAGATTGAGTGAACTCTATTTCCAAATGTGCAATGAAATTCACCTTGCTATTTTTCATAGCAAACAGTACTTCGAAGATTATGTGCACAAGTAGAGCTAGTTTGTGAGTTTATTAGGTTTTATTCTTTTAAGGTTGCTTTTGTTGTGTATATTACAATCTCTCCAGTCAAGGAAAATATGATAAGAGTGGAAAATAGGATAACAAAGCCACATTAACTGATGAAGGATATGGACCTCAGTTGATACTGCAGAAAAATGTCTAACTGATAATCAGGTAGGCACGATGTATTGTTTTATTCCATTTTCAAATTGTCATTGTACTTTGTTCTATACCAATTAGACAAATGCATTCATATGTTGGACAGTAAGAAGAGTAAGCTAATATATTTTTATTTCTATTCATGTGAGGTTTACATTTTGCTTTTTTCATTGAGAAAATAGTAAACTGCTTAATTTCCCATAAAGTTTGATTTGATTGAACTTCCCTTTGGAGCATGACTTTGCTATGTCTATTTAAAAAACAAAAACCACTTCTTTTCAGAGTAACATTTCCTAATTTTGCATAATAGCCAAGATCATTATCTGACTGTGGATAAATGTTATGCTTTTCCCCCCTGATGATTTAGCTGCTTGGAATAAGGTAGGTCCTATTGTCCTTCTATTTCAAGTATCTGACAAGAAGAAGGAAAAAAAGTTTAGTACTTAGCCTTCTGAATTAGATGATATTTTTCTCCCCACCTGTATCAGGGACTGTGGCCCTTATTTCTTGATTATACACTTGAACACCTCTGAGTATGATCTGTGGGCAGAATCCATCCAAGCTTCCGCCCATGGGCTCAGAGTAGAGATTCTTTAAGCTTCTCCAGGGACACACTTCCACGTAGGCAGCAATCTGGGGGCACCACGCTAATAAAAGTGCCTGCCCCTTGTCACCAGGGGTTAGTCTGAATAGCATATACCAGGAAGGAGCATATTAATAACTCAGGTGCACAACTCCAAAATGCCATTCTGGAATGGTTTTTCTAGAGACAACCCTGAGCCCAAGTCAAGAAGTGGGCTCTTATTTGTAATTATTGTAAAAGCCATAAAAATCCTTGGTATTGTCACGTAACAAATATTTGATATCTGAAGAAGTCAACAGAGTAATCTAAATCAGAGTGGAGAGAAGCAACCTCTGAGCATGAGCGTCAAAAGCATATAACCGGGGATTCATTTCTACCCCCAGTGATAAGCAGAATCTGGAAAAGGAGAAAAGATGGAAACTGGAACAGATGCCCTAGAGCAGAATCCATATGTTGGCATTCAATAACCACGTAGTTAGAAACAACTGACTCATCTTGCCCAGAGGTAACAAATGGTAGATATAGAATTTATTCTTTAACTATATGTTTACTGTGGTTGAATTGGTTTGCGAGGACGGGGTCGGGGAAGGGTGTTTGGTTAAAATTAGGGACCACAAAAGTGTGTTTTGGCAATTCTGATATTCTATTGCCATCAGCTTATACATTTATGTACAGGTTTTTTTAAATTATAAAACAGCCAGATAGCCAGCGATTAAGGTGTTTTTTCATCTTTGTGATATTCATAGGCGAATTCTGACTCTAAAATTCACAGTCGAAATGAAATCTTTGATCTCAATCTGTATATATATACATATTGTACATGACTGCTAGTAGGTATGAAATGCATTTTCAGAACTGAAAACTCATGCAACAACATCATGTGTTTGCATAGGGAATGTTACAGTTCTTTCCACTACAGTTTTACTAACGGGAAAGACATAAGATAAGCAGTGCCGTCTAGACATTTCCTCTTCTCATTTCTTCAAAAGCAGTGCTCGGTTAAAAAAAAAAATAATAAAATAATAATAATAATAATAATAGTTTATGAACCAAAAGACTTTACATTGTAGCTTTAGTAACAACAAAGATAAGATATCTGTCAGCTTTAAAAAGCACAACACATAGAGAAAGTTCAGTAGAAAGCATAAAGGAGAAATGAATCATGCTTATTTTAAGCCAGACCTGCATTAAATTGGCAACTCACCCAATTTTCATTTTCTATAGATAACAGTATTCCAGTCTTATGATTAACTTCATACTCAACAACAAAAACAACCAAGCAATCAACAAACAACAGGTCATACAACAGTGTACATGTATATATGTATATAGAGAGATCCATATAAACACACATGCATATATATGCATTCATACATTGGAAAACAAAAGGAATAAGCTAATATCTTCTATTTCCTTCATTCAACCAGTGTATGAGTGCTTTTAACTTGGCAACACAAATCCACATATTGAAACAAGTGATACAGGGTACTGAGCATTTCTCTATCAGCAAATAATGCCTACTGTTCTTAGGAACCATTGCACAATCCGACACTACAATAGTGCTGTACCTCAGAACATTGGAAACCACTAGCTCTCGCATTGCTTGTCTACTTGCTCTTTTTCAAGGAAACAAATAACATTATCCATTGGTCATTTAAAAACAAAAATGTCTTAAGAAAACAGAAAATGATTTTTAAAAATCCTTCCAGGAGGAGGAAAAAAAATAACTAAACCTCACCATGTTGGTTAGGGAAAATATCTCAACTGTAGCAATCATGCCATTTTGCTAAGTGTACAGAGTCTACGTAATGTGAGCAACCATAACTTTCACTGAGTGTGTGTAAATATTAAAACGGATTTCTTAAATATTTTTAACTTCTAATTTGTATTTTATGGTAAGGCAGTGTGAGAATTCTGTGTATGGCTTATGTTGATGTGTTATAATAGACTGTAAATAATTAAATATGCTGTAAATCAAAGTCAATAGATACAAATAATTATTTCATTTTTTCTCAATTTTTATTTCTTTTTTACTAAGTACAGTTACTGCAGTGCCCCAACAGAGTAATTGAAACATCCATTTTGCATAAATGGTTTGGGATCCCAGATAGAAGGATTTCAGTTTGATAACACACACACATCTACACACACGTGCTCACTCACACACACCTGCACACACTCACTCATAGACTCATACATATCTACACATACACACTCTCAGTCACACACATCTACGCACACGCACTTGCTCACACACACACATGCATCTACACACACATTCAAACACAATATTCTTTCCCTTGCCCACTCACTCCCACTCTTACTCCCTCTATGGGAAACACACAGTATTCATGTAGTGAATGTAACAAACCAAGAGAGAGCCTTAGAAATGGCAATTGGGAAAGCAGAAATCATCATCATTTACTTGAAAGGGTTTTTATGTGTCAGAATTCAAGAAACCAAAGGTGTAACTTACATGTCAATTTTCAAAGAGTAAAAGTTTCTATTGACAGCACTACGGGAAATAAAATTGCTTATGATGCATACCTGCTTCAGAAATTTGTTACACACAATACATCCTAGAAGTCCTTTTTTTTAAATAATAGCATTTTGTCCTTAGATAGCATTCTTTCTTTCAACCAAAGATTCCAGTTATTAAAAAACAAAAAAGGAAAGAAAAAATGAAAAATGAGGGAAAATAAAAAAAAGACACTGCTTTACACCAAAGGTATGAACACAATTTTCCAAGTAGACTAGGAACATTGTCAAAAATAGTAAAGAGCCAACATAATGCTAATTAAGATACTACCCTAAAGAAATCATTTAAGAAAAAAATACATAAAAGCAGCAGTACTCTTAAATATCTGTTGTTATTTGGATAGGGAAGTAAAACATTTCTATAGATGTTTGGAAAATTGTAACATCAGATATTAATTTGTGCAAAATTGTGACATCAGATATTAATTTGCTTTGAGAAGTTCTTTTGTGACAACTATGATCCAAAATGATGAAAAACAAAACTTTGTGTTTTTTAACTTTCAAAAGCAAATGTCTCTCTCCTGTCTCATGTCCACTAAGCTGATGCCCGTGTGTGTGTCCTTGCACTGTTTTTCCCTTTGAGGTTCAGTAATTTGTGTTCACCCACACTCCTTTTTAACATAATTCAAAGTTGCAAATAATTTAAGTTCCATAACATTTTTTAAATTTTTATTTGCATGGGTGTTTAAATAGTTTTGTTATGAATATTGTCCCTGCGCAGTTCTGAATTGTCCTTTTATAAAAAGTGATATTCTAGTTCCTTCACAATGTAGTATCTATCCGCCTTACTATTTACCTTGTAGCCTTTCTTAATATGCACATAATGCAGATTTTCCAATGGCTAGGAAATGCAAACCACAAGTGGATATCATCACATCTATTTTTCATGTCTTTCTAAAAACAGGACTACTAACATCTCTGGGATACATGAGATAGTAACACATGAGGATTACAAATGAGTAGCACATAAGAATTATTTTCTTGAATTTAAACTTATTGCAGTCAGTTTCAGCATGTAAATATATAATAATGTTGGCTAGTGTGTAATTCTTGAACTAAAAAATATAAATAAAACTTGAAAGGATGTGTGTGTGTCGTTTCATTGGGCTCAGAAATTTTTTTCTCTATTAGTATGGGTTAGGTTAAGGAAGGAAGGCTTTTATGAAGAGCAAGGAGGAGCTTCGGAACTTGGGACCAGCTGTTGGGCAGACTTGAATTTGAGCTCTGAATTATAATATATTAGGTATCCTAGAGGCCCGATGCATGAAATTTGTGCAAGAGTAGGCCTTCCTTCCCCTGGCTGCGGGCACCAGCTTCCCTCTGGCACCCAGGACCCGGGCTTCCCTCCTGCCACTGACAGGCACCTGGGACCTGGGCTTCCATCACAGCCCTGGCTTTGTCCAGAAGGTCATCCAGTCTAATTAGCATATTATGCTTTTATTATTATATAGATGATTATGCAGCTACTTAATCTCAGTTTTCTTATCTGTAAAGCAAAGATATCATTGTAATTGTACATCCTTCAAAGGGCTATTGTGAAGATGAAATGAAATAACCCGTAAGAAGTTCTTAGCACAATACGAGACACGTGATAAGTGGTGTGTAAACAGTAAGTAGTATTGTTGTTCCTCTTAAGTATCGTCATTACTAGAATATTCAGTACATATATCACACAATCTTATTATGCTCATGATTATTAAATGTTCTGGTAGATTAGATATTTTATATTGAGGATAATCAAGAACTTGGCTTCAATTATGAAAACATGGTAAATATAAGGTGCTCATTCATTTAACATTCAACAGATATCTGCTGAAGACATTATGCTAAGTACCTTGCAAATTTAATATTCATCTAATCCTTACCATCTTCCTAAAACTTGAAGACACTCAAGATCAGAAAGAATAAGAATCTTGCCCATGAGCATGAAAGAACTGGATTTCTACCCAGCCTGGAGTGAAACCTCAAATCCTTGCAATTTCTTCCCATCTCATCATTAAAAGTAAGTGACCGGGCTCATTTAATTCTCATGATTTTGGTCGTTTCTCAAGAAACGTGTGCTGAGAGCCCACCATCTGCCAGATCTCATGCTGGGTTTGGAAAGATAGAGGCCTGACCTGGATTACAGGGCAGCTCTCTAACACATGGGAACTCTCCCGAGACTGGTGAGTCCACTGGTGACAAGCCTGGTGTCTTTCACTCTGAGAGATTTCAGAATGTCCAAGTAGTTGCCCCATTTGACTCTGTCAGCTTGAGCGAGGTGACCTGTCAGGATAAAATTGCCCATTAAAGTCAGGATTTACAGGAGATATAGCTACTAAGGGCTGACCACTGATAAGACTCACCTGTAGGAAGAGTGCCAACCCGGTTCTTCTCAATCTTATGATGTAAATTGCAAATTGTATAATCTAGAAGTGTAAAGTACATGGACATTTGACATCCTCCTGCTACGTTGTCAGCCTATCTATCCAACAGAATATGCTCAAACCCCTGAGCATGTGAGTATGAGCCTATGTGAGTGGGGTATGGTGAGAGGTCTGTTGCTTACCTTGGGAAGAGAATATTCCTTGATATTTCCCCCAGCACAAGAAGAGATTGATTGGTAATTAGAAAATTCCCCCACTCACATTCTAACTACTACAATTTCCTAAAGTGGAGCTTTCAATATCTTGCTCTCCTCTGAAATTTGTTCGAATTCTGAAATACATGTGACATTTTTCATGCTGAATATTTCTCTAAGCCACAAAACCCACCTCCCAGGATAATACCAGTTTAGTGGGGAAAGTACTCAGGGATGATAGTAGGCCCAATCAGTCTGTAATCCTTGAGTTTTTAAAGCAGGCAGTAGCAAAATAATGTAAACCCATTTTTGTCCCTAAAATTGCGGTGTCAGAGCACTAGCCAATATGCAAGCCCTCTGCCACCCTACCCACCATGGCATCACTCCTCATGGTAGCTTGAATCAGAGAATAATCTGGGGTGACAAGTTTCAGACAAGCCCCAGAATGATTAGGCTTCTTTGAACCAAGCCTGATTGAAAAAAATGGAAGGATTTTCTTCACCTAGTGTTCTTTACATGCTTAAAAACACAATTGGAGGGATTGAAGACTCACTTGAGGTTGGCAACCTTTCAGAAGTGGCTTTCCAAATCTTTATTTATGCATTCTATTTTCTATTCCACTTGCCAGAAATTCTTTTAGAAGATCTCTCTCTCTCTCTCTCTCTCTCTCTCTCTCTCTCTCTCTCTCTCTCTCTTTCTCTTTCCTTCTCTCTCTCTCCATCTAACTCTTGATGCATGCGAAGTACAACATGATTAATAAATAAAAACTGTTTTACCTGTTTTAAAAGCCTTCATCTAAAATTAAATTACAGGGATCTTGCCAGTTTGAAGTAAGCTTTTCCCATTTCACCGTTGGCAGATATTAAGGGTGCTGGCTCCTGGCTCTGGTTCTTGTTCCAGGAGAAGTCTCAGAGCACTTGGGATGGCCCCTTTGGGAGCCCTGGTTTGGAGGGGACAGGAAAAAACAAATGCTCAGAAAGCTCCCCAAGCCCACACAGCATATGCAGACCTGGTGAGGCCTCCTGCTTCCAGTATCCTCTTCCCAGCTGTATTAGTCTGCATTCTCCAGAAAAACAGAGCCAATAGGAAGTGTGGGTAAGTATAGAGAGAATTTAAGGATTTTGTTCATGCAATTTTGGAGGCTAGCATGGCCAAAATCTTCTGGGTTGACCAGCAGGCTGGAGACCAGAAAAGATCTCATATTGTGGTTCAAGTCCAAAGGTTATCTGTTGGCCAAATTTCTTCTTGCTCAAAGGGCCTTCACCTGATTGGATGACGCCCATCCATATTATGGAGGGCAATCTGCCTTACTCAAAGTCCATTGATTTAAACGTTAATCTCATCCAGAAACAGCCTTATGGAAATACCTAGAATAACATTTGATTACATATCTGGGTATCATAGTCCAAACAACTTGACATATAAAACTAACCAGCACCACAAGCCCATGCCCAGATATCTAATCATGTCATGTCCCTTTATGAAACCTTCGAAGTTCCTACCTTAGCCTAAGGAAAGCCTAAGTTGATCATGATACTCAAGGTCCTTTGTGATCTGTTTGTTCTTCATTTTTAATTTCTAGACCTTGTATTCTTCATCCTGCCCTTGAATCCCAGGCTCCCACTAGGTTGAATTACTTTCAATTCCATGGGGACACTGTTCGCTCCCTTGCCTCTAGCGTTTGCTCTTACTGTTTCTTCCTAAGGTACTTTTCTTCATCCCCGAAACTCACTCCCTTATTAATTCCTATTCATATTTTCCAGGTAAAAACTTAGACATCACTTCATTTGGGAGAGTTCTCCTGACTCCAAAAACTGATGATTAATCCCAGCAGTCGGCACCCTGCTTAGCACAGCATCTGCTTAGTAACTGTTTGTTACATAACTGAATAAAGTCTACGTGTTCTGCAGAACCAAGAATAATCCTGAGTATGAGTAAGTGTAGTGTCAGGTGACAGCCTAAGCTATTTAACAATGGGTACTTTTGCTCATGGAACCAACGTTCTTAGCACTCTCTGGATTTTGCTCCCACTTCTCAGGGTCCTTTGCTGATTTCTCATCTGCTTGACAACCTCTTCACACTGGAGTGCCTCTAATTTATATCTTCATTCCACTCTCCTTTCCTAAACTCCAGTCATTTTCTTGACATTATATTTTGGATAGCAAATGGACATCCCAAACTCAAAATGTCTTTCCCCCCAAATGGGTGGCAACTTCAGTTACTCTGACAAGAAAAACCCTGTAGTTATTTTTTATTCTTCTTTTCCTCTGACCTTGCATCTAATTCAGCAGAAAAGCATGGTGGCTATAACTTCAAAATGTATCTTGACTCCTCACCCTCTTCCCTGCACCATCCTTGTCTGAGCCACCACAGGCTTTACCTAGACTATTCTGAGAACCTGGTCTTCTTGATGCTGCCCTACAGACTGTTGTCAACACAGCAGCCACACTGATCAGTTTAAAAGGTAAGTCAGATCGTAGAATTGCTTTGACCAACTCCCTAACTGGTGGCACCTTAGCCTTTGGGAGGTTGGACAAGTGAATGCTTGCTTTCATTTTTAATACTTTACTATTAAGAGAATTGCTAAGTCAAATTATATGGACCTTTTTGAGGCTTGAATGCACACCATCACTTTGTGCTCATCTTCCGTAAATGAGAGTATCTGGTTTCCCAATTCTCTCCAATGTTGTTATAATTTTGTCTCATGTTAAAAAATTTTTCCAATTTATTAGCCAGGAAATATAGCCATTTCATTTTGTATGTATTTGGTGGTTAGTGAGATCTATGCTTATCAGTCACTTTTCTTTCATGCACTGCCTAGAAATGGCAAGTTTGAAAATAGGCGCAGTTCTAGGCTAACAAAGTTGAACTCAATGAAATGACAGGCAGCTTACAATGGAACCAGTACTCCCAAATAATTTTTCCTGAAGGATGTAAGAAAATGTTTATTATTTCCAATTCCCTTTGGTTTAGTCCTTTGCTTTTCTTCTCCTACTAATGAATGACCAAGAACCCAGATGCATATCTTTGTCAATGAGTGTCCTTCATTGTTCTTTTGCCAATGATTATTTATTATGCATATATTATAGGTATATATTTGAGGACACTGAAATGTCCATCTAGGGTTTCTAAATAATGGAAGAAGCTGGGTAAATAGACACATTATTGTCAAAATTATTCCAGAAGAATTCATATAAGCCTGAGGATTCCATCATTCCTTAAGGGAAATAAGTTGCAAGATTCACAAGTGTTGTGTTAACATAGAATAAAAGTTAGGTTCAGGGACCCTTTGTAAGTTCTGCAGTTCTAGAAGGCAGCCATCTCTGATATCCCTCAAGAATATGTCTGAATTGGTATAGTATCAGTTTTAACTTTTCTAAATGCTCCCACAGAATTTTTAGAGATGTAGAAGACTAAGACCAAGAGAGGATTAAAAGCTAGGTCCCCTGGTACTTAATCCAACATGCTATCATTACAGTGTGTCCTTTCCAATATAACCCAGCAATTACAGATGATAATGACCAAATTTCAATCTAAGCAATGGGGGATAGGGAGTGGGACCACATCTAACAAGAATCAAGTTAATTCTTGAGTGGCTAGACCAAGGTTTTCCAAAATGTTGCCTGCTGGTGGATCACTTGTATCTAAATCACAGAGACTGGTCCCATTCCAGTGCTACCAAAACATGGTCTCTGGGATTGGAACCTGAAGAAGCTCCATTTTTTTTTTAACAAGAACACAGAGGTTATTCTGTTGCACAGCATTTTCTAAGATAATCATTGCCTCTCTTTCTTTTTGGGGAAGGCATTAGGATGGATTTGAATTTGATTTCAGCTTCTCACGGATATTGTTGTGGTACCTATGTCTAATTATTTTAATTCAGTTATTAATCTGAGGAGAGTGAGAGAAAGGAAAAAATGATGTGAGAGACTCAGGATGCAGGAACAAATGAACTATTAATGATCCAGGAGTGAGTGAACAGTATTCCACACTCACACCAAAAAAAAAAAAAAAAAAAACCACCAGAGCATTCCTCATTTAAGAGGGCCTTCACTTAACTCTTTTAATAAGAGCCAGTCAACTGAAAAACACCTTGGAACAAATGATAAAGAACACAGTGTCTCATGCATAAACAATGCGCTGTCCTAAGAGGCGGATGGATGGGCTTGCAGCCAGACAGGTCTGGGTATGAATCCCAACTCCTCTCCTATTAGCTATGCAGCCTTGCTTGAACAGTTTAAACACTCTAATCCTCAGTTTCATTATCTGTCAAATGAGGCTCATACTTATTCT
This sequence comes from Myotis davidii, assembly GCF_000327345.1. Classification (NCBI taxonomy): domain Eukaryota; kingdom Metazoa; phylum Chordata; class Mammalia; order Chiroptera; family Vespertilionidae; genus Myotis; species Myotis davidii. The sequence continues at coordinate 9,313,720 of NW_006292696.1, read as the reverse complement.
TCCTTATAAATTTGTAAATATTTTTAAAGTCGCTCACATTCAGTTGACTCTCAGTTAAGCTCAAGATAAAAATGAGTAAGTAATCAAAAATGTAGACTCTGACCAATGCCAAAGAATGTGGTATAACACAGATTTACTGGGTCTTGTAACTGGTAGCTTTTTCTGGTTTAGGACCATCCAAATGTACTGTTTATGGTTTTATTGACTTGAGAGATAAAAACAAACAAACAAGAACATACCTCAATTCTTTTTCCTCATCTCAGATAAAATGTAAGAAACAAAGAAACAAGCACTTAGCTGCAGATTGTTTTAATCTTTTGTATTGCTAACACATCTTTTCACTGGGAAAGATAAGTCTATTGCTCCAATGAAAAGGAAGTCACATGAAGCTATCAGACCCAACTCAACTTCACTTGCTGCCTTTGAATAAACAAATGAAATGGGCCCTATTTTTTGTGTTCGGGTGGCACTACCAATCAAGGTACCTCACATTCCCAACCTCCAGAGTGGACTTTGTGATTTAATCAGCCAGTCCTCCTAAACTCAGTACTGGGATAGGCATGTCACCCCCCAGGCCATGTGGAGTCCTTTTAGTGACACTGATAGGAGTCTAATTTCATTGATCTGAGGAGTTGAGCAAGAAAAACTGTAACCAGCTGACTATGCCCTCCCAACCTCTAATTCTGATAGCTAACTCAGTGGTCTTCAGCAATGGTTTTCTGTCTTCAGGATTTTAAGTAAATGCTCCAAGATATTGTAATTGTTGCCATGATTGTTGCTGTTCTTGTGTTGGTATGAAACTATGAATGTCATAACTCTGCATTTTATCCCATTAATTTTGACCTGACCCTGGAAGATGCATACCTGCAGGCATATGTATTCTCCTGATTCTGAAGCCTGGGTGAGCTTCAGAGCATGCAGTCAGCTGAGAGGGCCGTAAACAAGACTGGCTTTCTGAGAAAGAGCCTGCCAGGGATGCTGCTACAAGCATATTGTGTGAGCAGCTGGCCTCAGCAGCACTGAGAATCTACCAAAAAAGAAGGTAGAGAAATAAATTTGCAAGCAACAGTTTGGGATCAAGGGGGTCCAGAAGGCATGGCCTTTCCTTGTATCCCTACTGCCTCTGGGAAGTTTCCTGAAGAGAGATGCCTCAGCCCATCCATCTGCTGGAATGGAGTTAGGGGTTTGCTGTAAAGCCCATCTACAGTTTTGATGAGATATATCTTATTCCAAACTCCAATGATCATTTACTCAGTGGTTGCATCTCCTCCATGGAATAGGCTGTGCCACCTCCGTGGCTGCCAGGCCAAGTGGAGGGCTTCCAGGTTGCTTTTTTCTCCTGCCTCCAGCCCTCCCAGCCTTGAACCTCTTCCAATCAGAAGAGGTCAGCTAAGCCTAGCCAATAGTCCTCAGAGGTATTTAGATTGCAAGACAGGATGACAACGGAGAGAATAACTTTTGAAATCAGACAAGCCTGTTTTTTTTCCCTGGCCCAAATGGATTTGATCAGGGGACCCCTTCTGACAATTGTCAGAGAGAATGGGGTTGAGTTGTTGACCCCAAAATTTTCTATTATCACACCTCATAATGGTTTCTCATTCTTACCTTTCTTCTTCCGAATAGTAGCCCAATCTGTTTTTTTTCTCTCTAAGCATTTAAAAGAATCAATTCTGTCAGTCTCAACCCTTTCAAGTACAAAAAGAGGGCTTCTGCCAAGAGATGAGAAAGAGTCTGTAGCATTTGGAGGGTGGAAGGCGGGGGGGGAGATCGGGAGAGGCAACCACAGGGCCTGTAATGTGAAAGGGTAGCTTTTCTAGGCTCTGATGAGACGTGTCTTATAAGATAGTGAGGAAGAGCTGTTGTCTCTAGTTGGGCACACTACATTTCTTGAGAGAAACTCAATATTTTACAGATAGTACTGCTGTATTGTCCAATTGTGATGAAGCTCAGATGCAAAGCAAATGAATGAGGTCTGTATCCCATAGAGTCCCTGATGGACAGAAATCCAGTTCATTTACTTCTGTAGTCTGGACGTTCACACATTAAAGTCACTGCTCTTTGTCTGTCTCAGAGCAATGTCCAAATAATTTAATAACATTTCACAGTTATTAGCCTTTTCTAAGTTATTGCACTTTGCTCAGTCCTGGCAAGAAGCCCACATCCTGGAGCAAAATTCAACTTTTAAACACTGTAGTGTTTGTCCTATTTTAAATAATGGATCTGTCAACGGAGACAGAGGAATTTTACGATCCTTAAAGAATTATTCACCTATCTATTTTAAATGTAAGGGGTTTCATGCTCTTGCCTGATTAAATCAAAGTCAGGGCAGTGATTTCTCTACAAGTGTCAGAAGAAATAGTGAAACCACATTTCTGTCTTTTGAGTTCACTGGTCTATAAGGTTCCAGTAACCCAAAAGGAAAATGTTCAGCATAACAGAAGATTATAGCTGTGAAAGTTACCTTGAGGAGCTATGTTTGTGAGGGACAGAGGAAGCATGTACCACACAGTAAAGGGATAACATCTATTATCCTAAATATCTTATTATGGCCCATAATGACATTTGGTCTCTTCTCAATGGCCTATTAGTTCCAATTATATCTGGATAATATTGGGAAAAGTCACCTACCTTTACTTACTCTTTTATTCTTGAATCTCAAAGAAGCATTGGACAATACAGCAGTACTATCTGTAAAATACTGAGTTTCTCTCAAGAAATGTAGTGTGACCAACTAGAGACAACAGCTCTTCCTCACTATCTTATAAGGCACGTCTCATCAGAGTCTAGAAAAGCTACCCTTTCACATTGCAGGCCCACAGCCTCTATCTACATAGGAATTGTGCCACAGAGATTGATACAGTTAGTCTAGGACAAGCAAATGGACAGTCACAGGGACTCCAGGGGCTTCTGGTACCTGGAGGGACAGCTGTGTACCTGTTGATGAGTAGATAGAAAGTTGCTCTTTAGCGGGGAAGAATTAAGCAAATGTCTGGAAGATACAAGTGTTGAGGGAAAAGGGGGAAAGGAGAGAAAATCCCTGGTTTCTTGGCAGCTGTCCTCATGAGGTATGGTTGTTACTAAGACTTTTTACAAGGTACCTAGGTTCCTCACAATACACCTGCTGTACTCAGCTTGAGTCAGTTTCTAGTTCTTGCTATTTTTAGCTTGAGCATTTCCTATTTATGCATCTTGATTGAGAGATGTTAATGTATTAATTGCAGATTCATTAGAATAAAAGAACAGAAATGTACTATGGGCCAAATCAGGTGTCCTCACTCAAAATAACTACAGGCAGAACCAGTAATCATAGCCAAAGGTTTTCACTGAAATAGTCAAATTTTACCTCCCTACTCTTTTATATAAGAAAATTCCTTTTACAGATAAGAAAAAGGAAGCTCAGAAAGATTAAATAACTTCACAACACCATAAATCATCTTTGACAGAAACAGAACTAGCGTGAAGTCTTCTGATCTCCACACCCCTGCTCCTGCCATGGCAGGTGAAGCTGACCATCTCATTAGTTATAATTGACAATCAAGGGCTCCAACAATGTCCTAATTGTTCCCAGCTAAACCAATCACCAGCGTCGGTGGATTCAGGTGGCTGTTTGTTCTCTGGGTCTCAGTCTTCATTTGGAAAATGCACACAAGGCGGTGGAGAAGATTTGAGATAAGTAGAAAGGACCCAGCAAGTAGCTGGCGTCTGAGTAAGTTTTACCCAGTACACTTCCATTACAGTGTGGAACTACCCATTCCAGGTAATGAAGCAAGGGAGAGGTGGACTCAGCGGCATCTGCCTCCTTCTCTGCACCTTCAGGTGTGTCAGTAGCCAAGTGACCCACCAGCAGAGCAGGTAAGTGCTTAAAGCCTTAAGAAGGGCCCCTCTCTACCTAATAGTGAGTGGGTGTTACGCCCTCCAGGCTCTGCATTTTATTGTTTTACCGGTGAGGCCTTATCTTAGCCATATTTCTTTTCCTCTAAGATATGTTTTTATTGAAATCAGAGAGTAGAAGGGAGAGGAAGAAAGAGATAGAAACATCAGTGATAAGAGAGACTCAGTCTTGTCTGCCTCCTGCACACCCGCACTGGGGATTGAGCCATAACCCTGGACACGTGCCCTGACCAGGAATCAAACTGTGACGCTCAACCACCGAGCCACACCTGCAGAGCTTAGCCATATTTTTTCTCATAGCTCCTCCCTTTTGAATGCTGGCTGGGGGTGGGTAAAGGAGTGGAGTTCCTAGTTTCTGCTGCTACTTGCTGTGCATAGCTTGACTTGGGTTCAGACCCCATTTTAGATGAATTTCTGCTCAGAAGGGACCAAGCAGGCCTCTACCTCTGAACTGCCCCAATTTTTCACTGAGTACTTTTATTGACTCAACTCTAGGTGAGTTCCTTTCATGAGTATATTTCTATTCCTACTAAATGTTCTCATTGGTGTCTTCTCTTTCTTTTATTTTGCTTAGTCACATTCTGATCACTTTCAATCCCACCCAAGCCTTGGAGGGATTGGAGAGATTTTCTCTGAAAGTTTTGGACATTTTTCCTTTTATCTCCCCTAAGTACTGTATGTACAAATGTATACCAGGAAAGCATTAAAAGCCTGCCCATTCTCTACCATCTTTCGCTCCCTCTCTATAAATTGCTTGGCTGTTTTTGTGTTGTTTCCCCAGCAGTAACAATTCCCACTTTGTCAACCACCTTCACTTTATTTCTTCTCTCTCTCGTTGTAAAACTTTGGGAACACTTTGTACAAGAGACACTGGATAAAAATAAGTTGAATGGCATCTACATGAATGGCACGGCAACACTCGTCCGGGGTAAATATATGCAAAAGTTGAAGTGCTTAGTCTCTTCAGATCTCTGAGTTCATCCTCAAACCCTTGTGTAGGAACTAAGGAACCCCAGGAAGGGGTGACTGAGGCACTCTGTTTACTGAGTTCTCCTGATTTCTCAGTAGGGCTGCATTATTCCCTCCCAGAAAGAGGAAGGCAGAGTTGTAGTGTTATTTTTTTTGAAAGATAAATCTGAGACACCAAGGGTTTGTTGAGAAGCGAGTAGAAAAATCCTCTTAGTTCTGGTCGCAATGCTGCCTGGCATCATAGCCAGACGTGGAGAAAGCACCCCACTGGCTGAGTTTGTGCTGGGAAGGAGGGCCAGACACACTGACCTTGAGCCCAACCTGAGAACTGGATCTCAGATTGAAGCCTTAAAAGAAGAAATTCATCCAAATAATGTTAAACGTTATTAAGTCTGTGTGTGACCCCCACAGAGTCTTAAACTTGGTGTTCAAGGTCATAGTTCTCTTGTTTGGGGGAAATCTGTCATTGAAACATCTTGGTTTTTCAAAGTCCGGCTGAGAGGCTGTCCTGGAGGAAGAGGTAGGGATGTGAGGAGCCTAGAGTCTGTCTTCACAGGTGGCTGGGTTTAACTCACGTGAATTATTTGATTCTTAGTTGTGCTTCCTCTGTCTACAGAGCACCCTGAGCAGAGAGTGTCGGGGGTAAGGAAGGGGCAGTATATGCACATCTGCAAACACGTGGCAGGGAAGACAGAGGAGAAGGAGGTACCCCCAAGAACAGTGGGCCCTGGAACAGACTACTGAGATCCATTAGAAAGGTTCAAGTTTCCCTTTCAGCATTGCAATTCCTGTGTGTTCTACTGAAGTTTCTAGTAACGTTCGGTTAAACACCATCACCTGGTGTCAGTTGTGCTTGTGGGGAAGATGATGTGTGTTTGGGTCATGAAGAACAGAGCACAGAGTGCTAGGAAACAGGAGACAGCCATAGTGGATTTTAGCAATACGTGGGAGTGGGCAAAAGTAGATTTACAGTTGTTTGCATGGAAAATAATACCATAATTAATGAATAGACTGTTTCTCGTACTCACAACTGGAAACCTACTTTTTGCCCCACCCTGTACTGTCACTTCCAGAGGATTTGCTGAGCTGCTTTGAAGAAATGGGGATGGGAGGAGGGAGAAACGGATGGACTATCTGCAGCTGTGTAGGACGGGGCCCAGACTGTGTTAGCAGACTGCTGAAAACTGCAGTTGCTGGAGAAAGGAAGACTTCTAGATTCTACATGCAAAGTCCTTTATTTGTGTGGCATTGGGTTTCTTCAGCTGATCTTTACTCTTCGTGATATATTACCCTTCCACTTTTACTCGTCTGATAATTCCGCATACCTGCAGTATGAGACTTCACCTCTAAGCAGAATTTTTATCTGTGTCTGCCTGCATTTCTATGGCAATGTTTGGATTCAGGACCCAGTAAGTTGAATCTCTGGGGGAAAAATTCAAAGAAGAAAATGAGGAGGACTGGTAGAAGAAAGAAAGGAAAATTAAAGGAGGAGATGGGGCAAGTGGGGAGGTGGAGGAAAGTGTAGTAGGTTGAAAAATTGATTAAGCTAAACGTTGAAGCACTGATTTACTTAGGATCTTCCAGAGTTAGGACATCACCATCATCTCATTTAATCCACTGTCACCAACTGTCACATGTCATCAATGTGATTCTGGGCAATGACTTTTATTTTTGGCTGCATTATTATCTGGAACCCAGTGGGAACTAACTCTAAATATCACTCCAAAGGGTCATGTCACTGTCAGACCAGTCAGGGCACACAGATATGGGCACAGGGAAATGTGACTTCACTGTACATGGCTACCTGGTGCAGGCACCCGCTTGTGCACAGTGACGTGGTCTTGGCTCCATCCCTTCACCCTTTAATCATTGGCTAATATGTACTGAGCACTTATCCAACGTACAACCACTGAGGAAGGTCAATGCTATAATTACCCATATTTTAAATGGGAAATGTATGGTTTAGAGAGGTTCTGAAACTCACTCGAGAAACCAGGTCACATGGTGAAGAATAAAGATACACATACAGCCCGTGCTATTAACCACCACGCTGCTGGGTTTTCCTTCTCGTTTACAGTGATCTCTTTTCTGTCTCTCGATTCCCTTGCATGTGTTTTACTCATCTCAGGTGACTCTCATTTGTTAAATCTCTGCCTGCTTTGAGTGCCTGAAGCATGGGCCAATACTCGTAATTTTCCACATCTGAACTTTACGCTGCTGGTGTCTTTGCTCTGAAGGGCTTCTGGGTGACAATCAGCAGTCACCTTCCAGCCCTCACTGTCGGTGATGTGCTCAGAGAATGAAAAGTCTCGTTAATAGATCTGAAACCTGGAGATCTAGGGGTCTTGTCAGAACTTCTCACAAAGTGGTTATCCAGAGGGAGCAATTTCTTTAAATCCTTGGGGTCTCCATTCCCTCATCAATGAATGGAGCAGATAGAAAGCTTGTTACATAAAATTATTGTATGAAGCAAATGAGCTAAAGCAAAAAATAGTTCCTAAACTTATGCCTAGTATAGAGTAAGTGCTATACAAATTTTGGCTACTATTATTATTTATTAGGGAATGTTTGAAATCCACATTTAGCAGAGAAAAGAAACAGATCGAGAAGTGAGGTGACATGCCTCAAGTTTTGCAACTAGTGAATGGCAGAGGCAAAGGCCTCTTTCATTCAATAAGCATTCCCTGATCATCTACTATGTGCCAGGATCTGTGAGACATGCTAGAGATGCTCAGATTAATGTGCACAGTGTGACCTGTGATTAAGTTCTCACTTTCCAATATAGCTCATTTCTCTGAATATTTATAAATCCTCTCAAGAAGAAAAATGCTGAGGATCCTAGAGAAATGAGCTATCCTCTCAAGGTCAAATGGTGGATGCTATATACAAAATAATCATTCACACATCCTGACACCTAAGCTGTTGCCCATTCCATTCCACTGTGCTGCCTTAAGCTGAATGTAATTAGGAAAGTATATCTTTAGAAAACTAACACCCATTAGATGAAATGTTCCAACATCAACTATAAATTATTCTCTCCATCAGTGCAGGAAATTGGCTGTATTTAAGCTAGCGGGGGAAAAAAGCATTGATTTAAATTCTACATGAGAATATCATTTAGAAAGTGAGGCCTCCGTAAAAAGAGCCAAGGGCTTAAGAGTGTAGAAAACTTGATTCTTGTCCAGCTTGCTCCTAGCTATGTTGCTTAATCCTATGTTGAATGACCAGGATTTCATGTCTGGTACAAACAGAATGTAAGTGTGAGGAGAGGCTAGACTGAGGAGGTAGGGAGTGTGAAGTGGCTTGAAATGTTTATAGGCTTGCCTTTCCTGCTGGCACTGTATATATGCATTTATATTTATATTTTATTTTATTCTTAGTTCTTGGAGGAATCGCCACTTAATAGAGCCTTTATACCCAAAGAACAAAAGAGGGTGCATTCATATCCACTGGAAGATATTGGTTCCCAGGCTTCCAAGGTGCAATGCAGGGCCCCAGGTTCTGGCAAATGCAACTGAATAAACAGGAAGTGGCCAGCGCCTTCCCAGTGTAAGGAATGGAGCATCAGAAAGGAGCCTTTTTTCTGTCACAGCTTCACCGCAGGTCTTGTCCTGGCCAAACTTAGAATCAGAGGCAACATTTAAAAAAAGGTGACCTCAGGCAACATGAAGCAGAGAGAGAAGAGAAGAAATAGAAATATGACAGATATTGCCGTGTTGGGAGTGAACAATGGATAGTGTCTACCATATGCCAAGCATTGTTCATAAGTTGTTTCTAATACTTTTATAACAAGTTAAATATGACATCTCTATTTTAATGATGAAGCAGTGGAGACTCGGTGGTATTAAATGATTACCCAAGACTAAATGGTAGCTATCAGAGCTTAGATTTAAACTCTATTTATCCCTAAAATCAATTCACTTTCAACATGCTATGTGGGTGTGGCTATGGAATGATTTGGAAAACTAAAAATACTTTTTACTGCCTGCAATATTGTGATTTATAAGACATATATGTATATGTGGTCATTCAGATGACCAAAATATACTTCTTGATATATTTGGTCTTTAGTCCTGGCTCACAGCTCCCCAAATCCTTGGATTCCCTCAGTTTCTGAAAACACTTCAGAAACATAAAGGTGAGATGGGTGTCTTATTATTCATAACAAACCCTTTCCACCGCAGCTTAGTATATGTTAATAAGGTGACATGCAAATAGCCTAAGGATGGGGGCTGGTTGCCAAGGGAACCCTATAAAGGGTTAGGACTTACATTCCCACTCTGGTTTACAGGGAGGAGAGGGGCTAGAGGGTGAATCAATCATGATTAATTAAGTTCATTAATCATGCCTATTAATGAAGCTTCCATACAAACCCCAAAAGAGGGGATTTGGAGCGCTTCTGCATTGGGAAATCAGAAACTTCCCACATGGCACCATCGCCAAGCTCCCTGGGGACAGAAGTTCCTCTATTTGGAATCTCTCCCTATGTATCTCTTCATCTGGCTATTGATTCATATCCTTTAATATGCTTTGTAATAAATCAGTGATCTAGTGAATGAAGTGAGTCCTGTGAGCCATTCTAGCAAATTAATCAAACACAAGGAGTGGGTCATGGGAACCTCTGACTTATACCCCATCAGTCAGAAGTACTAGGTCATGGCCTGGACTGGTAATTGGCATCCTGAGTTGAAATGGGTTATTGGAACCTCCAGTTTATAACCAGTCAGTGAGAAGCACGGGTAACAACCTGAACTCGTGATTGGCATCTGAAATTCTGGGGAGTTTGTGAACTGAACTCTTTTACCTGGGGAATCTGATGCTATCCCCGGGTAGACAGCACCAGGATTGAGTTGACTTCTTGGACACCCTGCAGGTCTCTGAGAATTTCTGCTTGGGGTGGAGAAGCCTCTACAAGTTGGAATTGGTCCAGGAACCCTTTCACTGCCTGGATTCAAACTAAAAAAACTCAGTTTCCTCCTCAGTAAAACAAAGGTTGGAGTCCCACCTGGAAGCATGATTTTGAACAAACAGAAGCTTAACACCCTTTTATATCTGCATTAGCAAAGAACAAATAATAACTCGAAAGGAACCTCATCTAATTTTCAGTAAATAAAATCCACTTTGGATAAATAGGGGAAACAAGATAAGCACAATATTCATGTAAGATCCTGCAACTAGGGATAAATAAGTATAAATAGAAAAGTATGTTTCAGTTTCTCAAGATTTATGAAGGCTAAGAACTAAAACAGAGATAGATCTCTAGGTGTAGTGGCCTGACAGTAAATCATAGAGAGGAATGGTTGGAGGGATTTTTTTAAAGGTCATTTATTCTAGTGCATCTGCTTCACCTTCATGCCTCCAAGTAATCTTCCAGGCTCTTCAGAAATGCAGAACTCACAGTTTTGGAAAATTTTTACATTGAGCTCAACTCTATGTCATGGTAAATTATAGAGAAATATAATGCCTAAATTATTCGTTTTAGTTGAGAAATAGTATTAATTTGGCGCTGTCTCTGGAGTCCTCACAAATAAGATGAAAGAAACAAAGGGGAGGAAAGGATCAAACATTTTGGTGGAACGCTTTCAAGATAATGTGTAATCAAAATAATTAATGCAAGTGCACATGTGATATTAGTTTCTGGAAACGTTTATCTTATGAAATGAGTCATAATTATAATGGCAAGGCTTGGCATTAAAACAAAGGGATGAAAGTCTCTTTACAAATTTTCTCTCTCTTTTTTTTCAATAGGATCTGGGCAAATTACTTGGGGTTGGTTGTTTCATGAGATTCATGACCAAAGCTATTCATTTTAGATTGTAGCTTTTTTATGAGTCCACCTTTTCTTGGATGAGTTGGTTTGATTAAAAGAGGGCATAGCATATAATAAAATAATAGTTGGTCTCATAAAATGTACTTAGGAAGTATAGAAGAAATAAAATTTCTGGATACTATAGACTGAATTGTACCCCTCGGCACCCAAATTCATATGTTGAACTCATATACCCAATGTAACAGTACTTAGAGATAAGACTTTTAGGAGATAATTAAAGCTAAATTAAGTCAGGAGTGGGGCCTTGATCCAATGGGATTAATGCGCTTATATGGAAAGACATCTACATCAGAGAGCTTGCTCTGTCTCCCTTCTCTCTCTCTCTCTCTCTCTCTCTCCCTCTCCCCCCCCTCTCTCTCCCCCTCCCTCCCTTCTTCCCTCCCTCCCTCCCTCTCTCTCCACACACACACACCTAAGAAAGGCCATGTGAGCCACAGAAGGAAAAGATTCCTTATAAGAAACTAAACCCTACTGTGCACCTTGATCTTGGACTTTCCAGCCTCTAGAACTATGACAAAATTATTTTTTCTGTTTAAACCATGCATCTCTGGCATATTGCTATGGCAGCCCAAGCAAGTGTCAACCATAAACAAAAGGTTGATTAGGTATTCCATAAGCAAATAGTATTTATTTTGGAAAAAGAAAGAGTTGTGATTTGGTATATGTAGCCATGGCAGGCCACAAGTAAGTCCCCCAAAGAGCCAGAAGAAGAAAATTCTTTTCAGAGGGAAAGAATAAGTTAAGGGGAGAGACTGTAATAACCACAGAGCTCTATTATAACCACAGAACTCTTCTAATAGGGCTTTAGCAACCTACATAGGATGTGAGGGCTCCTTCTATAGACCTCCCAATTCCTGTGTTGTTAAGTTCTCTGTCATAAATTTTGACAGAGGGTATCATTGTTAATCACAGTTTATATATTTTCCCACACTATACTCTCTGATTTCCTCTTGTTTACCTCTCTAGCCTCACATCTTACCATTCTCCATCCACACCATTCTTGACCTCCAATCAGACTGAATTATTTTTAGTTCACTAAATCCATACCCTTGTCTTCCTCACTCCTGACTCCTAATGTGCTCTCCACAGTAACTCATGTCATCTTTTAAAAATCAAATGCAATCATATCGCTGCTCTGCCCAATTCTCAGTGAAACTTTATTGCAATTATGTTCAAGCCAAAATTTGATCCTCAGAACTCTGCACAGTGGGGTCTCTGCTCATCTCCCTACCTCATCTTGCAGTGTGACTCCAGAGCTCCCTCTTCCACTCATATTGATCTCTTGAGTGTCTCTTCTTCCCCCTCCCTTGTCTACTAGGTCTAATAATCCTTTGGAAAAATAAGCAGAAATGAGATAAGCCATCCCTGTCTTCTGTGATTTTCTTTGTACTACTCCTCTCCTGCACTCATCACAGTTTGTAAGTATATCTTATATTTTGATTACTCTTGGGCTTTCCCAATCTATAGAAAAGTCAGAGACTGTGTAACTTGGTCACCACTGTATCCCCAGTATGTATCACAAAGCCTGGCACATAACCATTTGTTCAATGAATAATCTCAGTTAACTTCTTTTACCTCCTTTACTCTTTCCTCTCTACCTCAACCTCTGAAACCTTCTTCAGGTTCTTATCACAGAAAGCATTCTTCTAAGACATCCTATCCTTCTCTCATCCTAAAACTCTCTTCCTGCCTCTTATCATCCCCCTGTCTGCATAGCCCTCCCTTCCATTAAACTGTGATCTAAAGCTATGGGCCATACTTATGGACTCCTGTAGCATCAGAGCTGTGCAGTGTGTCAGGGTCTCAAAATTATTTACTTACAAATGACTAAACTATAGAGCCCAATGCTGTCCAGTGGATATTAGCTAGCATGCCAGTTATTCTTAAAATAATCTAAGTTCGTCTTTTTTTAAGAAATGCATCTGTGTACATGAGTGTGGGTGTATTTGTGTCAGGAGAAAGCTGGTATTGAGTGGAGTGTGTCCTTGGTGTTTTCCATGGAGTCAGCACAGTGGTCTCAAAAAGTACAGGCAGCAGAGAGGGGCTCAGCATGGCTCTAAGATGCTTGTCTGGATGGCTTCATTTTAACCACATTGATTTATTATTTGAGCATCACCCAGCTGTGCAGTAAGCCTCCTCATTTGCTTCTGAAAAGTGCAAGTAGCTCTGGCAGGAGTTATCCTCTCCCCTTCTCCCTGAGATGATAAAAATGGGAAAACCTATTTAGGGAAGAATGTGGATGGGAAATGATCTTTTTCAAGCTGGAGTACAGCTTGAGAGGCATCATACAGGATCTATCTGGACTATACCCACTCTAAATGGCCTCTATGCATGGAAACCAGAAGGGGGAGTTCATGTCTTCTTGTGCCAAACATATAAACCCCATCTCCCCGATAGATGTTATTGGATCCAGTGTTTGACCTCCATGGGTTCATTCCAGTTCCTCTCCTAGAAGTTTAGAATTGGTGTTTCCAGGTGCTGGCCACCTCTTCCTTTTGCTTGAGTTGAGGAGACATATGCTATGGAATACAGAGCATTCATTTTGCTGCACAGGCAGAGGAGAAAGAGAAAGTGGGTTCTGCCAGGAGGAAAGAATGACAGACAGAGGAAAACAGGGATGACAGATAATGTGGCTCAGGAGGGACAGAGACAGCTACACAGGTGAGGACAGTATAGCCTGGCATGTTTCCTTGTTCCCACCCTTTTGAAGACTGGACTGCCCGTGTTTCCTGTGGTTTAGACTTTTGCTTCTTTCTAAGTTGCTCTCTTGGTATAATATAGTTTTAAGTGGATTTCCCTTACTTGAAACCAAAAGTGTTTGAGCAAGACAAGCATTTTATACTAATATTGAGTCTTAAGGCTTAGTGACTTAAAAGTGACTTCCAAAAAAAAAAAAAAAGGTGGAACTGAGACCTCTAGGGAAGTGAACAGGCAGGGAAATTGGACTGAAAAGAGGTAATTTGGGATTCAACTGGGCTGATAAGACAGTTTTCTATTCTTCTATAGAAGACATCAAATAAGAAAGAGAATCAAAGTGGACTGACTGTTGCCTCTGTATTTGTTTCTCAGAATTGTAGAGAAGCCAGCAGATGACTAGAAAGCAATGCTCCAAATGGCGTGGAAAATCAAGTCAGTTGCTAATTATTTATTGGTTAAATCACTGAAAGAAGTGCTTGTCTCCCAGGCCCAAACATTCTGTTTTCCTGGATAATTCTCACTCTTTTTGAGTCACAAAAAAGGATTTTTTAGGCTCCAAAGTCAATTGAGGACACAATGGTTTGCAGTAAATGAGGTGTGAAGACAATTGTGCCCTCTGAAATAAACCCTGATATCTGTGATTGTAAAAACAAAATTGTAAATTGCTAAGGCTGGCTTTCCAACAGGTTTATTAGCTGGTTCTGTGGGTCCCAATGGTGACTGAGCTCTAATATTGGGGTAGTAGCAGCAGCATTGGAATAAGTGTAGAACTATTCAAAAGGGATATCCTTAAAGTTTATCCATACAATAAGTTTGCAGAAGGTGTAAAGTAATTGCAATACTTTAGAGTTAACATGCAATGCAAACATTTCCCTATGATGTTCTGTTAGTTCCATCCCTTAACACAGGTAATGACACTATAGCTACCATTTTTTGAAGTTTATTGCATGTGAGGCACTATGCAAAGGACTGCATGAATAGTCATTTGAGCCATTCAGCAACTTTATGATGGACATAATTTTGTAAAAAATACTGTATGTAGATCAGAGAGAAGAGAGCATATATTTCAAGAAACTACATATTTATGGAGATTTGAACTAGTCTTCATTCTTAATAAATCATTGCAATATATCAAATGCATGTAAGACCAAAAGTACATTTAAATGGGTTTGGTTAGATACCTTAAGGGCACATCTCAGAGGAATGATCAGAAAAAAATATTTTAACACCTAAAATCCCACATCTAAGTAAAAGTGTAAATTTTCAGGATCTCCTAGAGCTTCAGTCTTCTTTTTTTTCTGAAAAGATCTACTGTTAAGTATTCCATGGAGTCTCAAGTCTTATTTATCTTCCAATTGGAAAAACTAAAAGAAAGGGAGATTTTATTCACAAAGCAATTACCTAAAATTATTTCCATAAGTTGAAGTTTTTCTACTTTGGTAATAAGCAAAAAATATTATTTATATGTAATCACAATGTTTGTCTTCCTCAATGCTTATAATGTTCCCTCGTATGTGTGTGTGTACGTGTGTGTGTGTGAATGTGTGTGTATGTGTGTGTTCTAGATTGAAAAATAACACAAGAAAGGTTTAAGAGATCTAAATTATAGTTCTACTGATAGGGGCAGAAATAGAATATTGGGGACCAGCTATAATTGTAAGAAATATTAATCATGCATTGTTTTTTCTGATTAAAGAAGGCACATTCTAACCTGGCTGGGGATGCACATGGGACCTGGGAGCTCACCTGGAAATACAGATTATCATGGAAAGATTAACAACCTGTTGTGGAAACCAGAGCCTCCAGCCCTTTGCATATTGCCAGCCCTTTGAAGACCCCTGACCCTTTGTATACCACTAGCCCTTTGAAGACCCCCAGCCTTTGCATACCCACAGGCCTTTGCACATCTCCAGCCTGTATTACCTGTAAACTGTCCACTTGGCATACCCTTTTGCCTGCTTCCCCATGTAATCCTTGTCCTTCTACCCAATATA
Organism: Myotis davidii; assembly: GCF_000327345.1. Classification (NCBI taxonomy): domain Eukaryota; kingdom Metazoa; phylum Chordata; class Mammalia; order Chiroptera; family Vespertilionidae; genus Myotis; species Myotis davidii. Next base: position 9,298,339 of record NW_006292696.1, on the reverse strand, counting down.
AGCAGCTGGCTTATGGGGAGAGGCAGGGCAGATTTTGGGGGTGACCTGCTGCTCTCCCACACTCCCGGCAGGATTGGAATAAGCACTCATATGATTCAACACTGCATCTGCTGAATTGGTCCAAGTAGTGACAGGGAGCACAGACCCACTGATTGTCTGGTTACACTACCTTTGACTTTAGTTTTCTAGGTGTACATGGGCAATCACTTAACTCCCATTCACCATTTTTCTCAGTTGTAAAGTAGAAATTTAAATATGCGTGGTCTTGTTTTAAGAACAAAAATGCAAGGGAATGGTATTATATGCTTCATCTTGTTGATATTTTTTCCAACATGGGGTGGTGACCATTCAAAAACCATGACAGACTTTCCATTGAGAGGGTTTTCCAAAAGGCTCTTGCTTTCTTCTTTATGTTGCATATTCCTTAGACCTTTAGAGAACATTATTTGATGGGGGAAACTGTAATTTCTTCTGAGGGTTAAAGGGGATTGTTGTAGCATGAAATCGTACAAATGTGATTGAAACAAATGGAGCATTTAAATCAATAACAACAAATCATTAGAACAGCTGGTAATTAACCTTTCATCTCTGTAAAGGATTATTTAGACGGCAGCACAGGGCAGCAGCATCTTGTACACAAGTGTGGTGTTAGCGGGAAACCTGCTGGTCCAGAGACTGTTTTAATCATGAGTTAGGAATATGAAATGGAGCATAATTTGATTTTAAAATTGACGCTATGCAGATGCAAAACTTCCAAAGGTGACTGAAGATAACAGTGCAGGGTTTCCCATTTACATAGCAGTTTCATCTCCAGATTATAGTGTACTTTTGTAAACATAATTTACTTATACTCTGCATGACTGGGGTAAGAAGAAATTGCTTTTTTGAAAAATGAGAAATATAGCATGTAAAGAGAAAAAATGCATTCTTCTAAGCAAGGGGCAGCAAAGACAAGGGTGCTTTTTCTCAAGCCAAATGCGTGGTTCTGTATGTGACAAATTAATTTATCTCTCATCTTTAGGGAGATCTCAAAAGGGTTCCAGTGTCATTTGAAAGAAGTTAGGCCTCAGCAAAGGCAATGGGCCTGGTGTGTAGCATAGCCTCAGTGACACACAGCTACTTAGATGCCCGTGTAAGTCAAATGGTGGAGCAGATCTCATCCTTTTGTCATTTATTCACTCAACTAAATTATAAAGGGTTCCAGTGTCATTTGAAAGAAGTTAGGCTTCAGCAAAGGGCCTGGTGTGTAACGTAGCCTCAGCGACACACAGCTACTTAGATGCCCGTGTAAGTCAAATGGTGGAGCAGATCTCATCCTTTTGTCATTTATTCACTCAACTAAGTTATCAGAGCTATGTCCATGGCTCTTTGTGAGACACTCGGAGAACACAGTGAGAAGTTAACCTACTCAGAAGAGGTTAAGGAGGAAAAAAAGGGGGACCTCTGTAATACTTTCAAGCAGGTTTCAAGTGTACAACTCAACGAAACATTATCTGCACACTGCGTCATGCACCCACTGCCCCAAGCAAAGGCTCTTTCTGTCCCCATTTTCCCTTCTTTGCCCATCTCCACCCAGCCCCTGTCCCCTTTCTCTCTAGCTAGCACCACAGTCTTGTCCTCTGACTATATGTTGTGTGTGTGTGTGTTGGCTAATCCCTTCACCTTCTTCCATCCAGCCTCTTTTTCCCCTTCACCTCTGACATCTGTCAGTCTCTTAAAGGGTCAGGAAAGGCTACCTGTACAAAGCACCAGCTACCCAAGAACTGAGGGATGAGAAGGAGGTAGCCAGGGGAATAAGGACAGACTGGGTCTGTGCCTACAGGAATCGCAATGCAATGGTATAGAAATAAGAGAACTATGGAACTGCAAGTACTTCAGTCTAGCAGGAGTTTAGAGTTCAAAGAAAGGGAATGAGAAAAATAGGCTGAAGAGATAAATAGTTAACCCTATCATAAAGTGCCCGGTACCTCTACTGAAATTATAAGGGTGACATGGTTCTACACATTCAAGTCTCTGTCCTCTAGCCCCCTTGTGGGTTATTTGAGCTGAGTATTTAGGTTTCAGATATATTTCACAAAGCCGTCCTCACATCTTGCATGGAGCCAAACTTCCTTAACAATGCTAGTTTGTCATAGCATCTCCACATTCCCCAGTAGAGCCTATTCCCCCCAAGTGTGCCAACACGGTCTTCCCTCCAGTGTTTTCTACTCTTGATCTATTGGTGGAACCAAATCTTCCCTGGCTGGGTCATACTTATTTTTTTTGATAAATTATTGCTAGCTCATGAATATTTCAATCTCACCAAGTTTCTTTCCCAAAGGGCAGTGCAGATCATTCATAAAAACAAGCCCATAATTGATGCTCTTCTGACGTAAGCCAAGAGAAAACATCCCCCACAGAAAACATAAATGGTTCCCTAACTAGCAGGGGACAGAGTTCTTCATCAGAGGAGAACCAAAGGCTATCTCCCACTGTGATTTATGAACCAGTTTCCCTGGTAGCCAATGAAAATAAGTTTGAATTAAACATGTAATATATTGTGGGGTTGTTTTCAACCAATCAAATGATGCACAGTTTTGTGTATGTAGATATAACATGGGGGCTCAGTTTGCCTTCACCTGATTATAATTTTTCTGGGTGGTGAGGGAGCAACATCTAGCATTTTAGTTTCTCTGAGACCAGCAACTAGAAACACCTAATTTTTATAACTTATTTAAAGGATACAAATTGAGTTAAAAGTGGAGGAAGAAATTCTGATAAAATCATTATGATTTTCTCTAGGCAGCATCTTCACCATGCCTATTGTAAATAGGTGACAGAAAATTCCAACTAAATGGCCCAGGCCCTTTTCATTCTTAGGATCACAGAAAAGGTAATGCTTTTGTCCATCTTAAAACTCTCCCCCCTTCTACTGCATTTGATGTGAACGTGCATAAATTCTATGTCCTTTGACACTACCGTTTTCAATTTCTTGCATTTATTGAATCCAGGTAGGGTAGGGGTAGAGGAGTCATTTATTCAAATAATACATTTGAATTGTCAGTAAGTATTTGATGTTGACTAGCCAAAAATGAGAATGAATAAAACCTTTCTCAACATAGAGGAGCTGTTCAGTGAAATGTTAATATTAGTTACAAAATCCAGGACTGCTATTTGCAGGACACTGTGACAAATAATCCAGAGGACATGAGAATGTATAACTCCATTTGTTGATGAGGAAAATCACACAGAGGGAGATTAAGCATTACATGCAGAGCCTGCCCACCTCATGGCCCAATCTGTTTTGTCTTCTTTCTGGAAACACACTCAGATTTCCCAGTTTTCCTGTTCAGGTAGTTGTGGCCATGTTGCACGTTCTAGTCAGTGCCTTCTGAGAGCAGTGAGGAGTGCTGCTTCCAAGCTTGACTCATAATAATGTCCCATACTCAACCCTCCATACTTGTTTCTCCTTCTACCATAAACTTTCAAAGCCATCTCAGAGAATGGAAAAATTACAAGAAGGCTGAACCTGGAACTTTGAATCCCTACTTGGAGGATGGCCGCTAGCCAATCAGGAGTACTTCTTTTAGTCTTTGCATGAAAGAATAGTAAACATATATTGTATTAAATTGCTGAGATTTAGGAATTAATATTTTTACAGCAGCTAATGTTACCCTAATCAATACATGCAGCTAGTAACTGGAGGAAATGGGATTTGAATCAAGGCAAGCCTTGCTCCAAAGCATATGCTCTTAACTACTTCTCAACTGTCAGACAATATAATGCCTCCAATATGTTGCCTCCGGGACTGTTATAATGGGGACACTATATTAGAAGCTAATTACCTGAAACATTTGCAGAATAGCTCCCAAGCCTCAAGCTCAGTGTTATTCCATCCAGAAGGTGCATTTTTTTTTCTCTAAGAACTCAGAATCATAGAAAATATAATATGCCTGATAGATTACAAAATGGAGCTGCTCACTTGTTTATGACAACGTATTTACTGATTTAGTGGTTTTATTGATTAAGGTCATTTTAACAGCAGTACCCAAGAAACACAGGTTATTTGGGCTTCAATGACTAAAGACAAGTAATTATTTGTCATCTAGTGCTACAGAACCTAGGGACTTACATGTGCATCAGAATCTGGCAAGATAAAGGGGAAACCAATTCCTTCTTCTGGGTGCATTCATGATAATTGGGGATGATAAAAATCATCAAGATGTGATGACACAACCATTTAGTTTATCCAGAATCTTGGTCTAAGTGTTTTTTTGTGGAAGTCCATCTCACCCGTTCAAGAAAACGAGTTGTGGTTAGACCCGTTGATGCATTCTGATGTCACAGATAGTCCTCTTGAGCTCTCAATCCCCCTAACTCTGAAGAAAATAATGTGCCACCGGGATTCAAGAGTAAATGCTATATTTACAAGGTCTTTGAAAAATCCGTTCTGTTAGGGTTTGATCTACTTATTATTTCTAAAAGATGGATCTAAAATAGGAAGATAATATCACTCTGACCATTGATTGAGTGGCAATATGAAACTCTTTGGTTATACCAACATTTAAAACTAGGTGCAGTAAAGAGCCCCTTACTTTAACTATCTTGGGTAGTAGGAATATCCTTTTATCTAAGAAAATCTCTTCCATCTGTTTGTTGTTTTGTTGTTCCTTTTTTTTTTTTTTTGCTTGAAGCTATTAATAAGCCATAAAGTCAGAATCTCAAAAGACATAAAAATCCCCCTTGTGCATGAAGTATACAAACCAAAATTTAAACTACCTGAAAATGACTCACTTCAGAGCTTTTCCCAAAAGTAGATTGTGATCAGCAAGAAGAAAGGTGATAGCTCAGTGCTGAAAAGAGAGCACAAAGTTCAAAGGAAAAGAGATTCAGAGCTCCCCAAACTTAATTTCTTCCACTTCTCTGCCCTGCCCTGGGCGAGTTTGATAATGAAATTTTATGCTTACGTTGTATGCATAAAGTAGAAATAAAATGCAATAGTATCTTTTAAGTCATGGCTGTGTTGCATGAACATCCCTATTTTTTCATCCCTAATATACCTATGAAAGCCAAGCAAATTAACAATAAAAGTTTTTGAAATGTTTCAAATTGATGGTAATAATTCATGTACAAACTTAGTTGGTGCTGTCTCATTTAAAACTCATTTCCATGGTATATGTGTAGTCTTCATTTTAATATTCAAAGCACTTTGTTTGAATTGAATTTACCGTGCTTATTAATCACATGCAATATTGGGAATGGAACCTCAAAATAACATTGCTTCTAGAGAGTGGCTTTCTCACAGTTTGCCAGAGTACATTAAGTATTAATATATAGCATGAGAAATTATTCCTCCGTGCTTACCTGTTACGTAAGATATTTCAAAATTTATATCCTACTGCCTGAGATATTTTGTGATAGCTGTGTTCTTATCAACCTCCTTCCTTTTCACTCATAGGAGAAGTGACTTAAAAACAAGATGATAAATTAATACACATTTATCTTAGCTCACCCATGTGTTTCAGAGTCCTTATTTGTGATGGATGATAGCGGGCCAACACCCTTCCTTTATAAACCAAGAAAGGAAGGTAATTGGTCAGATTCGGGAACATTTGCTGGGCATCATTTCCCAACAAGGAGTAGTGTCACCTTGGGCCTTAAGTGCAAGCCAGGTGCTATAGTTAAGCTTCCCAGAAATCTCCACTTTTAGAGTTGCACAATCCCAAAGGGATATTTGAATTTCATTTTTGCCATTTATAGTTCTATTGGGAACCTCATAGAAGGAAGCCAGGCTATATAATTTGGGTCAGAATTATGGTATTTCAGGATCCCTTGGCCAGAATACCACCTAATACAGTATCCCCCTATCTCTGATCCCCTGTAAAAACTGACAATGCCACATTTATCTCTTACCATTTAAATAATAAATCAAAATAATATTTATTGCACTGATAAGATCCAGATTTGACAAAGCAACAGATAAAGGGGCTCTCATATCTTCAGTAGGTTAGGAAGATGAAGAATTAAATAATAAATTCTCTACATGTAGGTATGTGCCCTTGACCAGAATCAAACCTGGGACCCTTTGGTCTGCAGGTTGACACTCTACCCACTGAGCCAAACCAGCTAGGGCTAACTGTAAGACATTTTAATGTGTATCTCAAAAAAAATATATTGTCTTACATACCACATTGTCATTATCAACATAAAATCAACTCCAATTCCTTTGGTCTAATACCAAATCTGCACTTACATTTCTCTAATAAAATGTGTTTATACCTTGTTTGTTCAAATTTAAGCAGGGTTCACCAATGGTGTTAAGTTGTTAATGCTTAAGTATTAAGTGTCAATGCTGAAGTTGTTAATAATAACATTATTGTTTAAGTCTCTTTTAAAATAGAACACTGTCCCTCTCCACTCCCATTTTTATGCTACTGATTTGCTAAAAACCCAGAGAAGGCTTGCTGCTCCGCATTCCGAATTTGGCAGATGGTTTGCTCATGGTGTAGTTGAACTTATTTATTATGACTGTATTTTTTGTACACTAGAATGTAGAGCTAAAACTGATCAAATTCAGGAAGAATTTGAGTTTTCACATCTATTGTGGTGTCATATTTTATGAGGACACATGTCTAAATCCTTCATTGACTTTCATTTAATGACTTACCATAATTTGATGACCATTTACTTAAATCAGCTATTTTATTGAACATGGCGAAATGCTTTTTCTAATTCTGTCATCTCTTTAGCTTTTATGAAATAGAATTTTCTCATTTCCCAGGGCCATTTAATTCCCTTGAGGCAGGACTCATAAGGCAAAAGCAGTACAAAATTTCTTTATTTCATTTTAAGTTCAGAGTAAGAGTTAATATACTAGCAATTTTTAGTGGTGCCCAGTGACCTGTATTTTGTTTCTATGTATCCTTGGGGGGAGGGGGGGCATGTTTTCTTAGGAACTCATGGCAAATCCCGTTCTAGCTTCTTAGGTTGGCAAAAGCATTTTTTCATATTCTCAGTGGCACTTCTGGAATCAGAAAACCAAACCAAACTTTAAAATAGCAGAGGAAGGATGGCCCAAACATCAGGCTAATTAATAAAGGCAACATGTTGGTAGCAACAAAGGTAACCTGAATAAAATAACACCTTTCAAATTATGGTAATCACTGTAACCATATACATTCTGGGTGCACAAAGTTTGTTTGTTTTTAGAATATGTTTTTGGCAGGTTGTGGTCTGTTTTTCTCTTTGCAGACAAGTAAGATATTTGTAGAATACAGAGAATTTTTCTCTGGGTAACATGCTTCTGTTGGTGCTCACTCACTCAGAAACTAAGAGGTCTCCATGGCCACTTCCGAGCGGTAATGATGAGCTACCCACTGTGCATTGCTCTTGTAGGAGTTGGAAATTGAAGGCTAGGGACGCGGTAGGCAGCCCCAAGAGGAGTGTTGATGTGTTAGGATCCAGAGGAGAATTTTGTGGGAAATGTAATAATTTACCAAACATTTAAAATAGTATTACTATAGATGATGCTAAAGCAGTATGCATAACAATGTTCTTTTAACTTTTTATATGACTGATTTTAGGTCGTTTCCCACCTATATTAGCCATGAAACAGCTGCTTGGTTTGCTGCTTCCGAGTTCTGTCAAATGATAATACTCTTCATGAACTGTGATCTATGTTGAGAAGCCCTTTCATGCCACCCTCGCACAAAAGCTAGTTTCTGAATTCGAGCACTTTTAATCCCCATGCTGTACTGTTTCTATTCGCACCAAAAACGGCACAGGCTCACAGAGAACCCAAAAGGCTGTGTGCTGAGTATTTGCAGCGTGGTCCAGGGGGAAGCAGGGAGCCAGGAGCATCAGCCAGTCAGTGACACAAACAGCAGCTTGTAGGTGCAAACAAATGGTTCCTCCTGTCGCCAGTCAGGGCCATCGCTAAATGTCATGGGTATGTGTTGTCCTCACTATTTCTAAGCCTCAGCATTTTCATGGACATTTTATCTCTTTTTTGGGCTTTTCATAATTGGAAACTGCTGTGTTGCAGGAAATTCTCCATCTTTTGAGCGTTTGTGGGAGAAACAAATCCCAGGGAGCACTTTCCCGGGTCCCTTGCAGCCAAGACACAAACGTGTGGCTCAAGCTTTGTTTGTCAAAAGCAATAGCCTGAGACGGAAACTAGTGACTTAGAGAAAGAGGGACAAGGGAAGAGTTGCACTAGGAGGTTTCCAATAGCACTGGTGGCAAAATCCGCGTGATCTCTGCTGCATGGCTGCAGCGTGAGACCTGACGTCCTGTGCTCACTGCTGTCCCCACCTGGTTCTGAGTGTGACCCACCTATGATGTTGGTGATCTGGATTCCAGTTGTGCTTGCCTAGTGTCAGAACCTGACTTTCCAGCCCTTCACTCTGTGCCTTTGTGAGCTGCCAATATCGTTTTAATAAATTCCCTTTTAGCTGAAATCAACCAGACGCAGCTTCTGTTGTTTATGATTATGGCTCATGAGCAGTGTAATCATCATCATCATTATCATCTTCATCATCCTTAATGTTACTGTTCATTTAAGATGCCAGGAATTCCGCTAAGCACTCACGTCATGGGCATTATCGCAAATACCTCTTTCAGCAAATAATGGTCTAGCAGCAATTCTAAGAGACTGGTCCCAAAAGTATCCTCATTTCACGTTTGACAAAACGGAAACTTGAAGAAGTTAAGGAATTTGGCCGAAGCTAATAAGCACAAAAGCTAGGATCTGGATTCAAGCACTTTGCATCCCCATACTGTACTGTTTCTATTCATAATAGTAGTATCCTTGGTGCTATTATTCTACTTCCTCACTTCTTAACAAACTTTATTATTTCCTGTCATTTTAATGTCTTACTGCTATCACAACATTTTCAGTCCTTGAAATGATTGTGGAAGGTACTATAAAGCCTCATTTTATAGATCAGAAAACACCAGAGGTACTTGAGTTATTCAAGGTCAATGTAGTTGGTAGGTGATGGAACCTGGGGTTGAGCCCAGATCTTCAACTTGGAGGGATTCAAGTTTTGCTAACACTAGTAAAATTCTAAAGGAGGATTTACAGGGACCGTTTCAATAATGGTAACTACACTGCAAAACAATGAGAAAGCAGGGACCATCTGTTTTTCAGTTAGGTTTGTATTCCCAAAGGATCTAGGATCCTAATACTTTTTCATTAAATACTTGGGGTGATAAATTGAACCAAGGGATATTATATCCCTTAACCTTAATGAGGGAATACTGCTTATATTGGTAGATTATTTATTCTTTTCAATATATAGAAGCCTGGCTTCCCTGAAAAAAAAAAGCCTCCTTTGTCTTGTCCACATGAGAAAATAATACTTAAGGCTAAAATGCAAACTCCCACAAAAGAAAAAAAATGGAATATATATTAAGTTTTTAACAGGAAAAAAAATGGATCCACAGGACTAGGTTCATGGAAGCATTAATATATACTAGCAAAAAACTGCAAATAATTAAAATTTATCAGGATAGCTTGAACTTTAATTCATTTTTAATAGTCCACATTTGCTGTTGTTCAAAAGCATGATGGTTAAATAGCGTTTGGAAGTCTTCCATCCAAATCCATGTAATAACAGCTCAGACCCTCTGCCCACCGCTTCTACCTTATTTCCTACAACCCTTTCCCTCCTTCACTCCATTCCAGCCACACTGACCTTCTCAGTGTTCCTTAATTGTCATCAAGGCTTCTCCCTCAGTATAGCTGCATTTTCCCTTTTCTCTGTCTTAAACAGTATTCCCCCTGGTAGCCATGTGGCCAGTTCCCTCACTTTTCTCATGCTTCCATTCAAATGTCAGAGCTGTATCAGGCGTATCAGAGAACCATGTAAGTGGTACTGAGTGTGTAAATTAGCATCATTTTATGCTTCCTCTTTACCCTCGCCCTACTTGATTCTTCTTCATTTCACTTCTATTTGACATAGTGTGTGTGTTTAGTTGTTTGGTTGGGTTTGTTTTTTTTTTTAAATTCCCACTAAATACATGCTTCACAAACAAACTTCCTGTTCTGTTTTGGTCACCAGTGCCTGACACATAGTTATAGGTCAAAAAAATGTTTATTGGGCGAAAGAAGTTTGTTTGGTCTCATGTGAGCACACTGCTGGACTTCTGGTTGAGTGTTTGCTTTTGTCTTTTTGAAAAATCACCTTCGTTTCTCTGCATAGGTGAGCGGAACCCTGCTGGTCACTTTGTGTCTGTTTGGCTCCATACTGGGCACTCATTCTGTTCCTTATCACAGTGTGTTTGAAATTAGTGCTTCCTTCTTATGCTCCCTGACACTAGTCTGGGATGTTTGGTCTTCCCCATAAACCACCTTGAATGTTAGCAAGTAGAATGCTGTGTATTGTGTATTTTAAAAGTGGATCTTATGAATTAGAAATTAAAATGTATAGAAAGCCATTCATAAAAAGAAGGAATAAGGAGGGAAGGAGGGAGGGAGGGAGGGAGGGAGGAAGGAAGGAAGGAAGGAAGGAAGGAAGGAAGGAAGGAAGGAAAGAAGGAAGGAGAAAATCTGTATTACTATTCAGTCATTGACATGAAAATGAGAGGGGAAAAAAACACTTGAATTTGTGTATTTGTTGTTCTCATTCCTACACTAGCTGAAAAGAACTAGACTAGGATTAGTGCCCTCCCAGTGTCTTCCCTAGAGATGACCCTCTTTGGTGCCTTATCCAAGAACTGAAAAAAAATCTGAAAGCAGAACCAGAACTGGCATAAAATTAGTCTTGAATAGACTCATATATAAGCCTGTCTATTGATTGAAAATGTGAAACGCAAAGCAAAATTACAAAACACAAAGTAATTTTACAAACTCAAATTAATTTTGTTCAATCTCCTAATCTAAAACCAACCAAAGGACCTTAACTATATATTAATAGGGTGAGTGGATTTAAGCAACAGCAAAAAAACAAAAAAGAACAATGTTGATTTTATAAACAAACTAACCCATTTGAGATACTGCCCCACCACCTGTTAGTAGTGTAACCTTGGGCAAGATCCCTGACCTCTCTGAGCCTTAGTTCTTATAAACATTGAATTGCAACAAGGAACACAAAATGGCTACAGAAGATTCAGAGTATGTTATTGTGGCTTATAATAAGTATATATTTGGTATGTGTCCACTGATCCTGGCACACAGATTCTAAAGCCCTTGGAATTCCCTACGTGAGGACAGCTGTCAAGCAGTCTCCAGTGTTAATGAGATGAGTTTTGGCCCTCACCTAAGGATGGGAGCTGGTCTCCAGAACAACCAGCTTTGTGACCAGCGGTCTGGGACTGTCAGTCTCACCCTTCTAACTTCCAAGGAGGAAGAGGGGCTGGAGGTTGTCATTTACCAGGGGCTCCTGTGTTAATCAAGCACGCCTATGTAATGACGCCTCCATGAAAACCAATAGGACGGGGCTTGAGATGCACAGGTTGGTGAGCGCGTGGAGATGAGGAGTGTTGGGTTCAGAGTGGACATGCACGTTCCACATACCTCTGTCCCAGGCATTTCTTCCATCTGGCGGTTCCTGAGTTATATCCTTTTATAATAAGCTGGTAGTCTAGTAAGTAAAACATTTCTCTGAGTTTTATGAGCTGCTGTAGCAAACAGATTAAACCCCAAAAAAGAGGTCACGGAAACCTCTGATCTATAGCCAGTGAGACAAGGACAGGTAACAGTTGGCATCCTGACTTGGAGGGGGGCTTTGGGACCTCCAGTCTGCAGCCAGTGGGCAGAACAATCTGGGCTTGCAACTGGCCCCATACATGAGGCTGTGCGATGTGATTCTTCCTTCAGACTGTTAGTGTCAGAATTGAGTTAAATTGAAGGACATCTGCTTTGCTGGCGTGGCTCGGTGGTTGAGCATCGACCTATGAACCAGGAGGTCACGGTTTGATTTCTGGTTAGGTCACATGCCTGGGTTGTAGGCTCAATCCCCAAGAGGCAGCTGATCAATGATTCTCTCTCATCATTCATGTTTCTATCTCTCTCTCCATCGTCCTTCCTCTCTGAAAGCAATAAAAATATATTTTTTAAAAAAAATAAGTAAATAAATAAAGTATAGGACATCCAACCAGTATCTGAAGAATTGCTTGGTGCTGTGGCATGAGGGAGTGGGGGATGGGAAGAAGGAGGTAGTCTCCCCATATAGTGAAATTGGGTCCCTAGTCTCCCCATATAATGAAATTGGGTCCCAGATAAAATCTTGAACTATAAGCCTGGTGCAGCTACAAACTGGCCTTCTCTTGCTCTGCTTCAAACTCATGTTCAGTCCCTGTTTCAAAGCCCCAGTGAATTAACTGACGCTATGGTGTGATAACAAGGCAACCTCGCCCGGCATTTGAGATTTCTGATTGGAAGCTTACCTTCAGGGTTTGCTCCATAGCTTGCAATCCACAAATCACTTAAGCTATCCAGGTCCTATGAACTTTAAATGGTCTCCCGAGGAAACTATTCTAATAGCCTTATTTTATTGTTAGTACAACTGTAACGAATGATTGTCAGTCCCTTACTGAAAAATGTATGAGACGAGATAATAAAAAGAGGGGATTGTACAATAAATCATTTTGGCCAGGTATGGAAGTAATAAACAGATCAACGGAAAGGCTAGCACCTTGACTAATGGCACCATCACATTTGTTTCTAGGGGAACAACCAGTGCTGAGTCCTTTTGCTGAATTGTGTGCCATTGCAGAAAACAAAACTATTCTGGCTTATTTTATTGTTTTTGCTTTATTTTATTTTATTTTTTTTCGAAAATCACAGAAGTTTGAGACTTGTTGGTAATAGGAAGAGTACAAGTTTGAATTATATATAAATACACATCTTGTGCAGTGATGCTACAATAACTTTTCCCATTATTTTAATGATATTTGCAATGCTCCAATCATTCAAATAATAGCATAGGAAAAATTAATAGCTATTGTGCAAAACTTAATAGCAAAAGCTTTGGATGTAAATTAAAATTGGGAAACAACTTCATATAGGCATGCAGACTGAAAATGGAGTTGCAGAAATTCGTGGAACAACTTTTCAAATCCTC
>NW_006292696.1:9277352-9285170 GCF_000327345.1 Myotis davidii | reverse complement strand
GGGAGGAAAGTAATTTAACTGAATAGAAAACTTCTAAGAGGAGCTGATGGGAGCTGCCTTATTGGATTCTGTAGGCTCTTTTGTTCCCTTTAATGTCAGTCCTAATACTGATTTAGAAGTTTTATGACTGAATCAAATGACAGACTTAGAATTTATTCATACGTTGTGGTACCTGGAAGGGTGAAATGGATCCTTAAAAGCAGCTTTATTGAAATATAATTGTTATATACTATACCACACATATTTAAAGTGTACAGCTTCATAAATTCTGACATTTTTATATACTCATGAATCTTCACTACAATCACACAATGAACTTTATTTTTATCACCCACGAAGGTTACCTCATGCTCCCTTGCAATCTCTTATTCCCACCCCTCCCTGAACTTGCCCCCTGGGCAACAACTAATCTGTTTCCCTTCACTATACATTGGTCTGCATTTCCAAAAGCAATCATAGAATCATGTGGTATATCTCCTTTTATGCCTGCCTTCTTTCATTCAGCATAATTTAGATTTGTTCATGTTACATGTACTGACAGTTTATTCCCTTTTATTACTGAGTAGAAGTCATTATATAGATAGTCCACACTTTGGCAGTTGTTATGGCTATTTCCATGTTTCCATTTGGGGGCCATCCTAGCTAATAAAGAGGGAATATGCTAATTGACCCTCACACCATCACAAAGATGGCAGCACCCACAGCCAGTAAGGAGGAAATATGCTAATTGACTGCCCGCCCTCAAAGATGGTGGTGCCCACATCCAATAAGGAGGGAATATGCTAATTGACAGCCATGCCCTCAAAGATGGCAGTGCCCACAGCCACAAGATGGCTGGCAGGGGAGGGCAGTTGTGGGCAATCAGGCCAGCAGGGGAGGGCAGTTGCGGGGGACCAGGTCTGCAGGAGAGGGCAGTTAGAGGTGACCAGGCAGGCAGGAGAGGGCAGTTGGGGGTGACCGGGCTGGCAGAGTAAGGTAGTTGGGGGCAATCAGGTCAGCAGGGGAGCAGTTAGGCTTCAATCATGCTGGCAGGGGAGTGGTTAGGAGGTGATCAGTCTGGCAGACAGAAGTGGTTAGGGGCAATCAGGAAGGCAGGCAGGTGAGCTGTTGGGAGCCAGCAACCCCGGATTGTGAGAGGGTTCCCAGATTGTAGAGGGTGTAGGCTGGACTGAGGGGACTCCCCCACGCCAGTGCACAAATTTCGGGCACCAGGCCTCTAGTTACAAATAAAGCTGCTATAAACATTGTACTGGAACCAGAACCAAGTCCTGCTGCCCGTTGCTACCAGAGTCAATAAGTAGAGACAAGGTTGAAACTTTGAGGTGCTTTTATTAAGATGCCAGTGATCTGAGAGAGAGCGACAGATATGATACCCCACAAACTGGTCTGACATCTCTTCTCAGACCAGCCGTTATATAGGGTTGGAGGATGGGGGGGAATCTAAAAATTATGTGAATTCTGAGGGTCTGTTTTCTATTATTGTCCTCGTAAAGAGTAACCCAAGACACTGTCTCCTTTCGGAAGACCTGTCCTTGATCTGCTCTTAAAATGTATCTCCTTTTGAGTGATGGGCTCATCTGGTCCTCCAGGCTGCTTATCTTTATCTTCTTTTCTGAGTAATGGATCCATCTGGGCTTCCAGTTTGCTTTATCTTTAGGACAGTTTTTTTTTCTTACAACACGTCCTCCATAGTTTCCCAAGGTCTGTAAGAAAAATCTCTTATCTATGGTTAGCGCAGGGAATAGCTATCCATCAGCTGTGATTCTGTCCTTATGGCATACCCTTCCCCTATCCTTTCCCCACTCTTAGTATTAAATCTCATATCTATGAGATTAGTTTCTTATGGAATGTGCCTTGCTGCTGCAGGGCTTTATTCCTAGCCTGTCTCAGTACAAGTATCTCTAGACACATAAGCTTTTATTTCTGTTGGGAAAATACCTAGGTAAATATCAAGGAGAGAAATGACTAGATCATAAGTTAGTAGTATACTTAACTCCTGAAGAACTATAAGCTGTTTTCCAAAGTGATTGTACCATTTTACAATCCCAGAAGCAGAGTGTAAATTCCAGTCGTCCACATCCTTACTGACACTTGGTATGCTCAGTCTTTTAAATCTTAGCCCTCCTAAAAAGTGTGTAGTGCTTTCCCATTGTGCTTTTAATTTGCATTCCCTTAATGACTACTCATATTGAGCATCTTTCTATATATTTGTTGATTCAAATTTTCTGCCCTGTTTTAAAAATTGAGTTATTTCTGACTGAGTTTTTAGAGTTCTTCATATATGTCCTTTATTAGATATACTAGAGGCTCGGTGCACAAAATTCGTGCACAGGGGGGGAATGTCCCTCAGCCCCCTCACAATCTGGGACCCCTCAGGTAGGGTCCCTAGGCCTGGCAGGTGATCAGGGCCTATTTGGGCTTTCCTTCCTCCGGCTTCCAGCAACTGGGACCCCTCAGGCCCTACTGCTGCCACTGCTTGCCATCTGTGTGGCCCTGCCCCCTCCATCCCCCACCTCTGGTCGCCTCCTTCTGTGGGCAACAGGCATGGGGTACAATCGCTTGGCTGGCCTGGGACTCCCTCTGCAGGGTGATTGCTGGCCAGCCCCACACACCCATCACAGCATTGCTGACCATTGGCCTGGGCCTCCCTCTGTGGGGTGATCAATTGCAGGGCCCCTAGATCAACCGCCCCACATAGACCCCCATAGATCACTCTGCAGAGGGTGGCCTGGGCCTCCCTCTGCAGGGCAATCATGGGGCGATGGGCCTCCCAACTAATTGCATCACACCTACCTTGGTTGGCCTGGTGCCAGTGCATGTCATAGCATGGTCATCCAGAAGGTCATCTGGACAGTCATTCTGCTGTTCGGTTATTCAATCAATTTGCATATTACACTTTCATTATTATAGATACTTTACAAACATTTTCTCCCAGTGGATTCTCTTAACAGTCTTTTGAAAAGCAAACTTTTTTTGGTTTTGTTTTTTAATTTTGATAAAGTTTAACCTAGAAATTTAGTTTTCTATGAACTTAGCTTTTTATATTGTATCTAACAAATCTTTGCCTAACTCAAGATTACAAAAATTCTTGCCCATGATTTCTTCCAAAGTTTTCTAATTTTAGGTTTTTATGCTTAGTTTTATGGTCCCTTTTGAGACAAATTTTCTCTGTATAGTATGAGGTATGGAAACAAAGGTGACCTTTTTGCATATGAATATTTTTTCAAGCACAATTTAGTTTTTAAAATAACTACTCTTTTCCCACTGAATTGTCTGCATCATTGCCAAAAATTCATGTGTGTGTGTGTGTGTGTGTGTGTGTGTGTTTTGTATTGGTTTATTTATGTTTATCATTATCTTTGTTCCACAACCACATTGTCTAGGTTACTGTGGCTTTCAAAAAGCATTCAACTCTAAAAGTCTTCATTACTGTGGCTTTGTAGTAAGTTTTGAAATTGTGAAATGTGGGTCTTCCAACTTTTGCTTATTTTTCAAGATTATTTGGCTATTCTGGGTCTCTTGAATTTCCGTACAAATTTCAGAATCTGTTTGTCAATTTGTTGATATATAGTAATTTTTAGTGTTCTCTTATAATCCTTTTTATTTCCTCTTCATTGTTGAAGAATGATTTTATTGTGCATTCATTTCTCAGCTGGTGCTTTTTACTTCTGGACTCTAAAGATGTCTTTTCAGTTGCACGATTGCATTATTTCTGGTGAGAAGTCTGCTGTTAATCTTTAACTTTGCTCCCTTTCACATAAGATTTATCCCTAGGTGAGTGATTTGATTATGACGTGCCATGATAGTTTTCTTCATGTTTCTTGTGCCTGAGATATTTTTTAGTTGCTTGGACCTATAGTGTATAGTTTCCATCAAATTTGAAAAGTTCTCAGTCAATATATCTTGATATAATTTTTCTGTGCCTGCCTACTCCTGTCCTCTAGCTACTCTAATTGCATGTACATGAAGCCACTGATACTCTTTGTTGATTTTCTATTCTTTATTCTTACTGTGTTGCACTGTGGAAAGGTTGATACATCCTCAGGTTTCCTAACCTGTACGGAAATATTTAATCTGCCATTAAATCAGCTTAATGCATTCTTCATCTGAGTCATTATTGTTTTCATTTCTGAAAGTTCAATTTAACTGGTTTTTATACGTTCCATGTTTCTACTTAACTTTTTGGAAGTGCACATTATAATTGCTATTTTAATGTCCTTGTCAGCTAATCCTAAATTCTGTGTCAGTTCTATGTCACTATTTCCAGCCCCGGGTGAGTGCCAGGCACATTAACCTTTAATGCTTTGGGAAGTTCTTTCGCTCATCTGGGGTCACGTTAAGAAAATGGCACTCATGCTCTCTCAGCGCTCTGCTGTACACTCGACGAAGGCCCTTTGCAGATCTCTGTGGTTCTCTCTGTATAGTTTTCGCCTCTCCTGTGCTCTGTCCTGTGAACTTTTAATTGTCTTGGTTTCCTTGTAGTCTCAGATATAATTCCTCAACTCAGGGAGTCTGATGGGTCCTACCTGTACCATGACTTAGAAACTCTCTCAAGGCAGTAAGCTGAGGCAATTCTAGGGTTCACCACATATATTTCTTGTTGTTCAAGGGTCTGTTTCTCATTACTTGATATTCGTTGTCTTAAAAACAGTTATGTCATGTATTTTTGTGGTTATTATAAAATGATTCAGGTGGTAGGCTAAATATGACCCCTACTGTAACATATTGGCTGGAATCAGAAATTTACATCTGGAAAGGGCTTTTTAAAAATATAATTTCAAATATTCCATGTGGCCAGGGCCTCCACATTTCAGAAACCTGACATACCCCAATATATTTTTACTCCTACAGCTCTATTACCTTTTATTCATCCATGCATTCATCCAGTCATTATTCAATAAATATCTGAATGTCTACTAGTGTGATGCCTTCTGCTGGTTACTATGAATATAGTAGGAGCAAAGCCACGTACATCTTGCCTTAATGAGGCTCATTGCCTAGTGAAGGAGAAATACAGGATGGGGCAAAAGTAGGTTTACAACTGTGAGTACATGTAACACAGAGTTTATTCTTGTATTATTAATTATTGTATTATTTTTTATATGAACAACTATAAACCTACTTTTGTCACACTGTGTATGTTTCCAATTCCTAAGATAAGTAATTTGAAAAAAAAAGGTATATGGTCCCATGCGCTCATTTTTAAAAATGAATCCAATAGTGATGACTTTGTAATATGTCAGCCTTTGTAATTGTATTATTAATTATTGTATTATTTTTTATGCAAATTGACCAAACAGAGGAACAGCCAGTCACTATGACGCACACTGACCACCAGGGGGCAGGCACTCAATTCAGGAGCTGCCCCCTGAAGGTCAGTGCACTCCCACAGGGGGAGCGCTGCTCAGCCAGAAGCTGGGCTCACATCTGGCGAGTGCAGTGGCAGTGGCAGGACATCCCCCAAGGGCTCCCAGACTGTGAGAGGGCATAGGCCGGGCTGAGGGACTACCCCCACCCCCTACCCCCCACACACACACACACACACAAATATCGTGCACTGGGCCTCTAGTAATATACAATAGGTCAACATGGAGCTACATTTCTCAGTGTTCACTCTCTTGACTGTCTCCAGTGAGGGTGTGCTCCCAGGAAGATTCCTGGGAGATTTGGAGGGTGGAAGGGAAGCAGCGCTCATTATTTAGCCCAGGCACCTATTTGCTGATCTGCCGACTCACTTTGTTTTCAGGAAGCAGGACCTGAGACTGTTCTACCTTCCCCTGGATCCTCTTCAGCTTCTCTGACTTCTGAGCGAGGTATGTCTTTAGTTTTGTGATAGCAGACCCTGGACTCCTGCCAGGTACGGTTGTTGCTAAGATTGGAGACAAAAATGGAAGAGTGTTGGTCCATCTTGTAGGGACCCTGCTGGAGCGCTGGTTGCCAGCTTGCTCTTCTTCTCCCCCACTCTTCACATGTTATCTTCCTTCCAACACAGAGGCAACAGCCTTGCTGCTTAACTGGCCTCCACAATTGCTTAGGGCCCATTCCCTGCTTGAAATCCCTTTATCTACTTATATCTGTGTTCTGTTAAGCTCTTGTAGCAGCCGTGTGAATTGAGGATGCAAGAAACGGAGTGCCTTTTATCCTCAACTTTGGGCCTTCCTATAATTTCAGAATATCGGAGGAAATGCCCCTCGGGATCTTGTTAAATTTTATCCTGAAGACAATGTGGAGCCATGGAAGGATTTTAGGATGGGTCATAACACAGGATTTGCACTTTAGAAAAAATAACTCTGACTCCTGTGTTAAAGGCCATAAGACTAGAGGCAGGATGTCAAGTGAAGATGCTCTCGGAGCAATCCAGAGGGCAGTGATGATAAGGCCATGAAAAAGGGCAAAGGAAATTAACACACTGTGATAGAGATTTTAGCAAGTAGAGACACTTTGATGTATTTTACCAGTAGTTCGTAAAGTGTTTGTATTTTGGCAGAGCAAACAAGAAGTGAAAACACACAGGAGGAAATCGCTCATCAGGGCCATTCAGGGTTCCAAGACTCCTAAGTAGGAAAATATATAGAGGACAAAAGTATCTTAGCAATATCTCTCAGCACCTGTGCATCACACTACTTCTAAAATAGATAATAAAGCTTCTAAACATTTTGGCTCATGGACCTCCTGCATCCCTAGGAGCTTGTTAGGAGTGCAGAAGTCAGCCCCACCAGTAACTTCCTGAAGCAAAATCTGCATCTTTATAAGATCCCTACATGCACATCAGTAAGCGAAAAAATCTGCAAAGATTGTATAAGGCTGCCCTTTGCGACAACATGGACAGACCTTGAGGGCATTATGTTAAGTGAAATCAGACAGAGAAAGACAATTACCATAGGATCTCACTTATAGGTGGGAACTAAAACAACAAAAGACAAACAAACAAAAACCCACCAAAACAAAACAAGCAAGCAGACAAAAAACTGAGCTCATAAATACAGACAAAAGATTGGGGGTTACCAGAAGGATGGGGGATGGGGGTGGCAAAATGGGTCAAGGACATCAAAAGGTACAAATTTCTAGTTATAAAATAAATAAGTCATGGGGATGCCATGTACAGCATGGTGACTATAGGTATTACTGTTGCAAATTTGAAAGTTGCTAAGAGTAAACCAAAAAAATTCTCATCACAAGAAAAAAATAAATGTGTGACTATGTGTGGTGATAGATGTGAACTAGACTTTTTGTGGTGATTATTCTGCAATATATGCAAACATTGAATCATTGTGTTGTACGCCTGAAACTAGTATAATGTTCTATTTCAATTAAACCCTGATTAAAAAATAATAAAATAAATGATTTTTTAAAAAAGATAAAAAGATTCTAGCAGGCTGAACAAATCTATATTACATTTTACTCTTCCAGTCCTTTAAAATAAAACATTCCAGACCAGAGAAGAAATGGCTGGTGTAGAAATTTTAAGAATTTTCCCTCCTCACCCTCAGGGTATCAAGGAAAAGCCACATGTTCTTCTTCACACTTCCCACCTCTCAAGTACTAGTTTAGCTTCTTCCAACTCGTCTGAGCAGGTGGGACTCCTGACATCTTACCACTGCTTCTAATTTCCGAACATCACAACAGCGATGGCTGTCGGTGGGGTTTTCCAAACCATTTGGCATGTGGCAGACTTAGCCCAACCCTGGCAAAGCTAATAATAGCAGGCTTCCAAAGCAGACATAAAGCATTATCTAGTTATAACTAGATTAAAGAAGTTTCTTCCAATGAATGCATTTTTCCCTTTTTTAATTTTCTTCTACTAATAATGAGCAGAAA
>NW_006292696.1:9269849-9276594 GCF_000327345.1 Myotis davidii | reverse complement strand
AGGGCCCCAGCTCTTAGCCCCCCAGCTCTTAGCTCCCCGCTGGTTTCCTTCTGATCACTGTCAGTGGCAGGGGGCTTCTCCCTACATTGTGCCTACATATGCAAATTAACCGCCATTTTTGTTGTCAGTTAACTGCCATCTGAGTTGGCAGTTAATTTGCATATAGCCCTGATTAGTCAATGAAAAGGGTAGCATCGTACTCCAATTACCATTTTTCTCTTTTATTAGTGTAGATAGTTGTTATTGATTTCAGAGAGGAAGGGAGAGGGAGAGAGAGAAACATCAATAAGAGGGAATCATTGATAGGCTGCCTCCTGCATGCCCCCTACATGGGGATCAAGCCCGCAATGGGGCATGTGCCCTGACTGGAAATCTAACTGTGACCTACTGGTTCATAGGTCAATGCTCAAGCACTGAGCCACACCAGCCAGGCTGAATTCTTTTAGTGGAGCAAGGATGAGAACTGGGCTTAGGAGTGAAGGCATTGTGCTCTGGCCCATTGATAGGCTGCCTCCTGCATGCCCCCTACATGGGGATCAAGCCCGCAATGGGGCATGTGCCCTGACTGGAAATCTAACTGTGACCTACTGGTTCATAGGTCAATGCTCAAGCACTGAGCCACACCAGCCAGGCTGAATTCTTTTAGTGGAGCAAGGATGAGAACTGGGCTTAGGAGTGAAGGCATTGTGCTCTGGCCCACACCCTGGGTCTTCCTTATCAATGAGAACAATAGTCCATCACAGCAGCACTCAGATGAGGTCCTGGCATTTCAGCTTGCATGAAGCAGTGCCCAGTACTGTGCTTGACCGCTATTAATTAGCTGAGATCTAAGTAAAAGAGAAGCTATGATATACCTGGTTGATTTTCCATCGTAGCCAACTAAACAAATTGCCTAGAGTATTCTGCAATGCTTTGCCCGGTCAGCCTACATTTCTGAAATCATCTCAGGCTATTCCGCTCGCCTTATTCCAGCCACGTGATTTTCTTCGATTTTCTCTAACAAGCCAAGGTGATGACTTCCCCAGGGGTTCATAGGTGTGTTTCCTGTGCCTGCACCCTCCCCATCCCCTTCTTGACTGTGCCATTCCCTTGCTTAAGTTTCATGTCAGACAAGCCTTTCAAGACCCCTTTGTATCTGCCTCTCACTTAAAGTAGGTCCTCTAAGACAGTGGTCAGCAACCCATGGCTCGCGAGCCACATGTGGCTCTTTGGCCCCTTGAGTGTGGCTCTTCCACAAAATACCATGTGCGGGCACGCACGTACAGGGAAATTGAAACTTTGTGGCCCATGCGCAGAAGTCGGTTTTTGGCCTGGGCAAGTCTATTTTGAAGAAGTGGTGTTAGAAGAAGCGGGGGAGGGGGGGGGAGGTTGGCGGCTGTCAGTTGGTAGGCGGGCCGCGGGATACGCAGCGCGGGGGAGGCGCATTGTTTTGAGGTATGTTCGCTGAGGTCAACCCCTTCCAACTCTCCCATCCACACTCGTCTATCTGAAACAAGTATACAAAACGAGTGTGGATGGGAGAGTTGGAAAGGGTCAATCTCAGTGAACGTACCTCAGTCAGATTGAGGACGTTTTTAGCAAAGGCCAGCTTAGGAGCACCCTAATTAAGTTAATAACAATGTACCTGCCTATATAGTTTAAGTTTTACAAATTTGGCTCTCAAAAGAAATTTCAATCATTGTACTGTTGATATTTGGCTCTGTTGACTAATGAGTTTGCCGACCACTGGTCTAAGACATTTTATTCATACCACCCTGTTCTTTTCTATCATAGCATTTATTACATTAGTAACTCTCTCTTTACTTCTCAATCCCTCCTCGAAAATAATAAGCTCCATGAGACCAATTCTGACTTATCGACCCAGGGCCTTCTGCATAGACATTGTCCAAAGACATGATATTAGTTGTACAAATACATATATGCTATCCTATCACCAAAAGTGAGCACTTGACGATAACCCCCTTTTATGATCTATATATATTTGCTATGTATTTAACCCTGTGTTCTTCTGTCACTGTGCTCATCCACAGTGCATGATGAGAATTATCAGCTTCTGTAAGAAAAACATGTCTTTGTTCTTTTTTGTATAACCTACTTGAAATCGTTCCCCAACTAGGGGATAGTTTGGTAGGTCTCAAAAAAAATGTTAGCTTAAATAATGAGTGCTGAGTCCTCTACAACATAATTAGTGCATACCCGAATAGGGGAGAGTTGAAATATGTTAAAACTCAACATTACGTGGTAAAGGAGGCCAAGTGTTTTCAAAATTAAATTGTGATGAATGGTTTCCTTTTTTTCTCTTTTTTCTTGCCCAGAATTGGAAAATTAAGTCATGTTTCTTTTTATCTATGAGATTCAGAAAGGAAAGTGGCAGAAAGAGATGGTCGTGCATCATTAGAGACTTGAGTTAAATTATTCTAGAAGGTGTTTCTTATACCCTGAGTGCTGTTTGTCCCTGAGCGAATAAAGAAGGGGGTCATGATTTGGGGAAAGAGAAGGACTTTTGAAGAATTTAACTTTTGACATTATTAATTGAATTATCTCTGTAACATCAGGTAGAATTATCCCAAATGGATGGAGAGATAGTGGTCTGCAGTTTCTGACTGTGAAAAAAATGAAATCATGTCTGGTGTCCTTTATACGAGCCATTCAACATTTATGTGTCTATTTTTAAAAAAAGTGTCTATGTGTGTCAGGTACTGTTCTAGGATCCCAAGGCATAGGGACCAAGGAAATCAAAGTCCCTGCCTACACAATTATCATCAGAGGGGAGAGATAGGTAATAAAACACATAAACAAGAACAAGATCATTCCACATACCAAAAAGTGGCACAAAGGAGGTCAGTCAGGGGATTGTTATATAGAAGGTTCCTGAAGGGTAAAAGTGACTTTAGCTTGGGTGATCAGGAAGGCTTTACAAGCGAGAGACTCATGAGTGGATACCTGAATGCTTAGAAGCCATCATACTCTTTTTAACTCTTCCCCCACCTTCCTTCTTCTCTTTAGTTTACTAGTACCTCATCCAAAATTCTTGTGAAAGAGACCAAGGTCCCACTTGAATGAAGTACCCACTTCTCACCAGGGAATGAGGAGGTCACACCACAAACGCGGCCATCAGGGAAAGCTGCGTAGATGAAGGGGCAGTGGAAGGGATCGTTGTGGCTGGGCAGACAATCTCAGTGTTGTCTGAAAGACTGCTGATTGTGTTTTCCCACTCACAACCCGGTGCCTAATCATTTGCAAGGAAGAAAGGAGAAAAGATGAGAAGAAGGTGGATGAATGAGAGAGAGGTGTTCTGCTTCAAAGTGAGGGAGTAGAATTCAGGCCACCACAGAGCTCACACCTCAAGCTCCTGACGTAAAACTCAATGTGATTTAGTGTCCAAATTACAGAGTTAAACAGTCCAGTTTCAAGGAAACATTTTCTCCATTGATTCTAACTATATCTTCTTAATAATGTACCACTGTACGAGTGAAAAAAAATTGCACTGTTGCTCTTTTGTTGATGTATTGGTTTAATATACTTTTTAAATTGACATTTCAAAGTATGCCTTTCTATATATAGCTAGTACGTGTCCAGGTGGTGAGGTAGTTAAATGCTGTTAAACAACTTTACCATGTGTCCCCACCCCTTGTGTTTTCTGTTTAATACCAAACCCTGCACAATAATAATGGAGGTTTATGATCTGTAATTTTAAAATCGGACTGTGTTGTCCTTCCTTATATTATCTCTTCTAAATGTGAAATACCCCCTATCTTCTCACTTTCTTACTTCAGTGGAATTTTTGACATCACCAAAGAGGAATCAAATGCAAATTTTTCAATGCTGACAGAAGAGGAATCTATAATAACAAAAGTGTAATATGCTAATTAGACCAGACAGCTGAACAACCTTCCAGATGACCTTCCGGACAAAGCCGGGGCTGTGACGGCCGAGGCAAGCTGCTGTGGCTGCAAGGGCCAAGCCCCTTGCATGAATTTCGTGCATCGGGCCTGTAGTAATGTCTATAAAATGTCTAGTACTTTCCTTCTGAGAACCTGAAAATTGGTGAACCCATTACAATTCAATCAGTTAACAAATTAGGGGGATTCCTAAATTTGATTTTCTTCTTAACATTCACTCATTTAATCAACTTAAACATGTGAGCCTACAATGACAGTTTGTATGTAAGAATTGGGTGCACCCAAAACTATGCTGGGTGGTGAAAACAGGCTAGAGCAGTGGTTGGCAAACTGCGGCTCGGCAAACCGCGGCTCGTGAGCCACATGCAGCTCTTTGGCCCCTTGAGTGTGACTCTTCCACAAAATACCACATGCAGGCGCGCACGTACAGTGCAATTGAAACTTTGTGGCCCATGCGCAGAAGTCAGTATTTTGTGGAAGAGCCACACTCAAGGGACCAAAGAGCCACATGTGGCTTGCGAGCCGCAGTTTGCCAACCATTGGCCTATACTACATAGTGAGCATGTTACTTGCCAAGCTGTGCTTACGTCCTTTATATACATTTTCATGTTGGAATCGCACAACAACCCAAAGGGACTATTCTTGTTCCCACTATAAGGGTGGGAGGTTTCGGAAGGAAACTGCTGTATTCTTTGTCACTCTAAAACATACATTTGAACAGTCTTATTGAGGACCACAGACCCCAGGCTGAAATCTGCCACATATTGCTGATCGACAATAGGGCAGGGTAACATTTCCCCTGAATCTGAAATGGCATCAGGTACCCTCACCTATGCAATATGCCAGTTCTCCATTATCAAACAGCAGAAAACGTAACCTTCAAAGAAACATCGCCTTCAGAGAAAGAGGTTAACTGTCATCTCCAGTCACGCAACAAGTTGGTAAGCTTAACAGGTACTTCCTTTATCTGGATATCATTTCTCAGGGGTCTTTTTCGCTGACAAAAGAAAATGGCCACTTTTTCAATGTTTAGCCTATTTTCTTGAGAGAAAAAAAAGACCTCTAATCCAGTTAAAATACCATTTCTTAGTTTTATTGCCATTTCTCACATTGTCTCTGAAATCATAGCCACTAATGAGATGAAGGGTCAGAGATGAAGTCTCTACTATGCAAACTAATCTTGACAAGTGTTTGTTATTTCTAATCACAGTCCCATGCCTGGGCCCCACTTCCAGAGATTCTGATTTCATTGGCCTGGGGTGTCGCCCAAAGATTGGAATTTTTTTTAAAGTTCCCCAGAAAGCTCTTAGATGTTAGATTCAGAACCATCCCCTTGTTTATAAAATGAGGGCCTTTTAAATAATACTTTTCAAATATCATTTAAGGAGTAGATTCCTTTGTATGAAACACAAGTCAAGGAGTAAGATTTAATCAAAAGCGTCATACAAAGGAACTGATAATATTTGTGGAGCTCACTCAGGTGAATGACAAGGCTGCTGGCAGGACCTGTTGAAAGCTAACGGTTTGGGACTTCCACCTGCCACTCCAGGTCCACTCCAGAACTGAGGGTGTGATTTGGGAAAACCTGAGGCCAACCTGTGGCACCCTAGTTGGAAATCAGCTCTGCCTTAAGACACGGACATTGGACCAAGGACTCCTAAGAGCATAGTTTGAAAACCACTCGCTGACCTCTCTGTCCTCTTTGGGGATTGATACTGTACCAGGATAGCCCAGCAAACAACAAATGCATGTTGATTTTTTATCCATGCAATAAATATATCTTAATGATCTACAGCAGAGGGTACTGTTCTAAGTGTTGGAGATACATGAGTGAACAAAACAAACCTAGTCTTGCTCTCAAGAAATTTTCAATATTATAAGGGAGGCATGACAACAAATAATAAATACAGATAAAATCCTATAACTTATGATAAATGTTCAGGAGGCAGTGTGAGAGAATAACCGTGAGAAGCCTACGTTAGTCAGGGAGGTCGAAGACAGTCGCTCTGTGAAGGGGATGTTTATGCCAAGGTTGAAAGATTGGGAAAAACCAGCCATATTGATGTGGATGTGCAGGTGGTGGTGGGAGAATATGTATTAATTTTAAGAGTGGGGAATGGCATTTGCAAAGACCCTGAGATGGAAAAGACCTTGCTGAGTTCGAGAATAAAGTCAACCAATATATCTAAAGCTTAAAAAAGTAGGTAGGAGAACTGGCCTGAGAAAAGGAGCAAAGTACCCAAGGAGCCAGATTATACTGGACCTTCAGGGTCATGATGAGAATTTGTAACTGTGTCGTAAGCTCATGGGAGGTCATTGGAAGATAGAGACATGATGTCATGTAACTTTAAAAGTGGTCACTTTGTCTGTGGCATGACAAATGAATTGTAGGGGAATAAGAATAGAAGCAGGGAATCTACTTTGTTGGCTATGGAAGGAGCCAAAGGGGAGAAATGTGGCTGGTCCAGGGTTCTGACCTGGGTAGCTACAAGGGGTGAATTTTACATTTCCTTAAAAGTAGAATCCAAAATACTTACCTGCAGTAGGTAACATCCAGTCCCATCACTGGGTCACTGAATGCCAAGGACAGAGAACCTGATGCATCTGGATTTTAATTTCCTGATCTGTCTGGGAAGTTGGTATGCAGTTATCCTGATCGCACAGGATTTTTGTGAGGGGAGAAATCATCCCTAAGGAGCCTTTATGAACACATCAAATGCAATGGGAACGCCGAGGTGAGAGCTACAGCATTGTCCTAGTGCAGTGGTCCGCAAACTGCGGCTCGTGAGCCACATGCAGCTCTTTGGCCCCTTGAGTGTGGCTCTTCCACAAATGCCGACTTC
>NW_006292696.1:9269134-9269756 GCF_000327345.1 Myotis davidii | reverse complement strand
TGCGCCGCGCGAGCCACATGCGGCTCTTTGTTCCCTTGAGTGTGGCTCTTCCACAAAATACCGACTTCTGCGCATGGGCCATGAAGTTTCTATCGCACTGTACATGCGTGTCCACACGTGGTATTTTGTGGAAGAGCCACACTCAAGGGGCCAAAGAGCTGCAAGGGGCTCGCGAGCCTCTCTTTGCCGACCACTGTCCTAGTGGAAGTCACTGACATCGGTTTCAAAAAGTTGTCAAGGGTAAATGGACAGATAATATTATACTGAGTTTCAATATCTAGACTATTTACTTCTCAATAAGGATTGATGTCTTGGGTCTGGCTGTGTGATTTATTAGCTTTGTAACCTTGAAAATGCCAATAATATCAGGTCACTTACTATGTGCCCAACTTTATGCTTAGTAAGCATTTTACATACCTCAGCTCATTTATGCTTCACAACAATTGACTTGTCTTCATTTAATACATAAGGAAGCTATAGCTCAATGAGGTTACGTTACTTGACCTCACCAAATCACTAGAAGGTGTCTCTGGCAGAGCCGGAACTCAACCCAGGATCGCAATACCAAGCTCAGCGCTCCACATTTCAATTTCCACAGCTTGACATAGATAGAGTCCTGCTA
>NW_006292696.1:9236840-9267312 GCF_000327345.1 Myotis davidii | reverse complement strand
AGGACACAGACTCTTTCTTCAAGGTTCATGAGATCCAGCTGAAGAGAAAAGCCATGTGCACAAATAAAATTTAACCAGTTAACTGCCATGTGTACCAAACGGAAACCATCCCCACATGCAATGATATTTTGAATTTTATTTAAAAAATCAATTTGCAATGAATATTATCAAAATAAATATATTACAATTCATGTATTATTGAATATTTTCAGTTGAAAATTCTCACAAAAAAATGATTTTAAAGCATCTATAGACACTCGTGGCATACAAAGGGTTAAGGTACTATGCAGTTTACAAATGATATAATAAATTCTACCCAATTAATGTACATAGCTACCATTTATTCAGCAACTTCTAAACAACCATGGACAAACAAGAACTAAGCTCAATTAGAAGAGAATTAACTTCTCACCAAGTTACTCAGGACTACACTGGCATGATCCTCTTTAAGTTGATCATTAAAAATGGAAGGATTAGATGGCAGGAAAGAAGAAAGGCCAAACACAATTGTTTAGTTCAGACAATAGTACAGGAACTTAGACTGGAAGGAACTAGAGTGTGTTTTAAAATTATTAAACCTGTTTTCTCTTTTCTAAAAACATGTATTTATTGTTTTCAGAGAGAGGAAAGAGAGGGAGAGAGAGAAGGATTGAGCCCATAAACTGGGCATGTGCCCCAACCAGGAATGGAACCTTGATGTGACTTCCTGGTTCATGGGTCAATACTCAACCACTGAGCCACCAGCCCGAGGACTGACTGCTTCCTGCATGCCCCTTACTGGGGATCGAGCCTGCAGTGTGCCCTGACCTGGATCAAACCCTGACCTCCTGGTTCATGGGTCAGCACTCAACCACTGAGCCACAACAGCCAGGCTAAACCTGTTTTCTCTTGTTTAAATATTTGATTTTGCAAAAACATTTAACTCCATAACAACCTCTCAGTTTTCCTCAGAGTATGGCATTGTCTTCATTGGAGCCTGGTCCACACTCCATGCTGAGACTTACACTTGGGCATGTATGGTGAGATGGGTATGACAGAAATCTCTGCCTGAGACCAAAGAACCTTCCAGAGGTTCTGGGTGAGAATTTGATGTCAGATTGGCCTAAATTCAAATCCTGGCACTGCCAAGTCCTTGAGAAAGTTACTTTACCTTGCTACACCTCAGCTTTCTCATAATGAAATGAACATTCATTCATCTAACAAATATTATATAATGCTCTGTTTCAGACTCTTTGAAGATGTTGTAGATATAGCAGAGATCAGCACAGACAACTCTCTCTTTTGTCTTCGGTTATTAAGCAACTTCTAAACAACCATGGACAAACAAGGACTAAGCTCAATTAGAAGAGAATTAACTTCTCACCAAGTTACTCAGGACTACACTGGCATGATCCTCTTTAAGTTGATCATTAAAAATGGAAGGATTAGATGGCAGGAAAGAAGAAAGGCCAAACACAATTGTTTAGTCCAGACCAATAGTACAGGAACTTAGACTGGAAGGAACTAGAGTGTGGTTTGAAATTATTAAACCTGTTTTCTCTTTTTTAAAAACATGTACTTACTGTTTGCAGAGAGAGGAAAGGAGAGGGAGAGAGAGAAGGATTGAGCCCACAACCTGGGCATGTGCCCCAACCAGGAATGGAACCTTGATATGACTTCCTGGTTCATGGGTCAGTGCTCAACCACTGAGCCACAACAGCCAGGCTAAACCTGTTTTCTCTTGTTTAAATATTTGATTTTGCAAAAACATTTAACTCCATAACAACCTCTCAGTTTTCCTCAGAGTGTGGCATTGTCTTCATTAGAGGCTGGTCCGCACTCCATGCTAAGACTTACACTTGGGCATGTGTGGTGAGGTGGGTGTGACAGAAATCTCTGCCTGAGACCAAGGAGCCTTCCAGAGGTTCTGGGTGAGAATTTGATGTCAGATTGGCCTAAATTCAAATCCTGGCACTGCCAAGTCCTTGAGCAAGTTACTTTACCTTGTTACACCTCAGCTTTCTCATAATGAAATAAACATTCATTCATCTAACAAATATTATATAATACTCTTTTTCAGACTCTTTGAAGATGTTGTAGATATTTCAGAGATCAGCACAGACAACTCTCTCTTTTGCCTTCCTGGAGATAGTGACAATATCTGCCTTATAGGATTTCGCTGAGATTAAAAGACATTAAGCACTCAGCACAGTACCAAGTACAGGGCTAGTGCTCTATAAATGTTAGTAGCTGTTACTGAGTTAAGCAGGTATACATGGTTCAGTTATGAGGATTTAGTCATCATACAGGGAGTGCACTTTTTATTATGTAATTATTAGTTGCATATGGACTGCACTATGGGTTTGTGCAAAAATTCTAAATAGACATGAGAATCAAGAAACTTGACAGACATCAGAGGTAACTAACTCACCAGGAAATGTTGTTGGAGGCCATGTGGCAAAGTGGGACACACACAATAAAGAATCAATCCTCATTTTAAGTGCAGTTTACTTACAATCACGCTTGATTTGATTGTTATGATTAAGTTTGTTCTTTCATCAAATAGTAATTGAATTATTTCTATGTACCCAGCAAACACTGTGATGGGCACAGAAGATACAGGGGTGAACAAGGCAGATCAGGTCCCTGTTCCCATAAAGATGATATTTTATGATGTGAGTCCGGCCATAAAGAAGAAAACAGGTAATTGAGATTGTTTCAAAGAGTAGTGATGCTATAAAAACTAAAGCAATGCACTAAATAGAGCTTCTGTGTGGTAGAAGAGTGCTCATGCATAAGTACTATATGAAGTAAGGATATTCGGGACAAGTTTACTTAAAACTTGGTGAGCTTTGAGATCTGAATAATGAGAAACCAGCTATGTGAAAAGCTGTGGGAAGAACAGGTAGAGTGATTGGTGAGTGAAAAGCTCTGGGTCAGAAATAAGCTTAAGGAGAATAAATTCTTGAAACAAAGTGCAGTAAGCTGGAGCATAATGAGAAAGTGGGAGAGGATTAAGAAATGAGATTAAAGTCTGTAAAACAATTAACAAAACTCCAGAAATTAAACAAATAATCAATTGCAGTTTTGACTTTACCCAGATGAAGGTACAGGTGTTTCTACCTAATTTGAATTTAATATGAACTAAAGCAGCAATTTTCATCCTTTTCCATCTCATGACACACGTAAACTAATTAATAAAATTCTGAGGCACACCAAAAAAATTATTTTTTGCTAATCTGACAAAAAATAGGTACAATGTTGATTCACTCACACCAGATGGTTATTATTGCATTGGCTGTTGTCATTTTTTTATTTGACAAACTAAAGAAAAAGAGATCAGAGGTCCTCTTTTAAAAATTTCAGTGGCTCACTCACTGGTTGAAAATCTCTGGACTAGAGGATTGGAATGTGCGACTCCATTGAAAAAGCTCCATTGTTTCCAGAGTATCTGCTAATAAGTAAATGCCTCGACATTCGACCTTCTTTACTTGCAATGTGTGCAAAATCAAGTCAAACTAGCTGAAGGCAAAAAGAAGTGTATGGGCAACGTATTGCTTGATGTAACTGAACACTTGATCAGAAGACGCATGGCAACTCAGTCTTACTCACGTAAGAAGTCAGATAATGAAATTCAGTGCAATTAGAGACCCTGGAAAATAAAGACACAATTTTGGAAAAGAAGTTGCCACAACACTTTCCAGATCCATAAACAAACTCTGTCCAAATCCTTTGATGATCCTTGACTTGTGCATGAATCAAGGAAGTTCAAAGTTCTCGCTGTAAAGACCCAGAGGGAAGACTGATGAAGCTGAGCGGTTTAAACTGTTGCCCTCCACAGGGGAGAGGAGTTGGGATTTTGAGTCTTATCTCAAATAAATGCAAAGACTTAGGAGAAAATATGCTGATAATGACAAAAATTATGTAAAAACCCAGAGCAGAAATGGAAACTGTAAGGACTAAGTGAATAGTTTAGAACTGAAAGTACAGTACCTGAAATGACCAATTTGTTGGGTAGACTTGATGGCAAGTTGTTTAGAAGATTACTAAACAAAAAGTTAACTAATTCGTCAGCATCTGACCTATCTCATAGGCTGTAGTTTATCACCTCTGACTTAAAACTTTGTCTCATACATTTTGCCTTCTTTGTTAGTTTTCACTAGTATATGTATACACAGATATGTATATATGTGTGTATACATATGTGTGTGTGTGTGTGTGTGTTTCTACATAGCAAAAGGCTATGGTCAGATACCTTGCCAATCATACAAACAAAAATTGAAGTAAATGCAGAAAACTTACATTTAGAAGTTCTTACAGATTTCACTCATAAATCTACATTTTTACGATACTTTTAGATTATAAATAGTCATATATTTAGAGTTAGAATTAAGAGGAGACTCTTTAGACCACATTTCATAAAATAAAAGTTAAGTATACATTTGTGCTTAGTATAAGACTTTAAGATGAAATTTATCTATTTTGTCCTAACATAATGAAATTGAACAGAAACAATATAGTACATAAAGGTTAATCAAAAGACATTAATTTCAGCAAAAAGTTTATAAACTGATCAAGAAAATGCTAGATATTTGAAATGTTCAATCTTAATGGTACTTCCTGGAGCCATCTTAATAGCTGTTTTATAGCAGGCTAACATTCATGGTAGATGTTATAAGAATATCTTTTGACCTTTAATAAACTTTAAGAACTAGGATAGTAAGTGTGGACTTAAACTTTGGTTTCCATGGGAAAAACTACAATTTCATAATAAAAGTAACAAATGGTGGAAAGAAGAACAGTGTAGTGTAATATAGTACAGAATGTCAATATTTACTCTAAGGAAAATGCAGAGGCTGGATTGATTTTCAAAAATAGCATATGCGAATTAAAAGAAATCCACCTTCTTTTCATCATCTAAGAGCAAAGTAATTGTTATGAATGTAAAAACATTGGTGAGCAAGAATGCATTAGACTTGTGCATTTATGATCAATTGATTTTGGACAGGCATGCCCCAGCCATTCAATGGGGAAAAAAAAATAGTCTATTTAAGAAATGATGCTTCAACAACTGAATAGTACATGGAAAAGGATGAGGTGAGACCCAGACCTCACTTTATATACAAATATTGATGCAAAATTGATCAAAACTCAAAATGTGTAAGCTAAACCTATAAAGCTCTTGGAAGAAAAAATAAGGGTAGATCTTCCTGAACTTTGTTTTAGGAATGATATTCCTAAATATGACACCAAAATCACAACAACAAAAGAAAAATAGATAAATTGTACTTCATTAAACTAGTTGACCAGGACAGAAATAGTAATAACACCACCAAGGTGGCTATTAACTTGAAGGAATGTGACCAGATTCGAGAGGTATTCAGGGAGCAACAGTAACAAAGTCACTTGAAATTGCATTAGCTTAGATGTTTTTAAAGCCTTTGGTTAGCAGCATCAAGTAAGGGGCAGAGTAACTCCCCAGCTGATGACTCCCCTGCAGAAAGCAGCCACAGGTATACCTCAGTTCACTGCACTTCACTTTACTGTGGTTCATGGTCATTGCGTTTTTACCTTATCAAAGGTTTGTGGCAACCCTGATTGGAGCAGGTCTATTGGTGCCATTTTCCCAACAGCATATGCTTGCTTCATGTCTCCGTGTCATGTTTTGGTAATCTCGCACTACTTCAAATGTTTTCATTGTGATTTTATGTGTTACGGTGATCTGTGATCAATCATCTTTGATGTTGCTATTGTAGTTACTTTGGGAACCCATGAAACACACCCTCATAAGACAGGAATCTTCATAAACATAGTGTGTGTTCTGATGGCTCCACCACCAGGCCCTTCTCTTAGCTCTCTTCCTCTCCTCAGGCCTCCCTATTCTCTGAGACACAATAATCTTGAAATTAAGTGAATTAATAATCCTACAATGGCCTCAAAATGTTCTAATGAAAGGAAGTGTTGTAATTCCTCACTTTAAGTCAAAAGCTAGAAATGATTAAGCTTTGCAGGGAAGATGTGTCAAAAGCCAAGGTAGGCCCAAAACTAGGCCTCTTATACCAGTGAGCCAGGTTATGAATGCAAAGGGAAAGTTCTTACAGAAAATTAAAAGCACTACTCCAGTAAACACATAAGCGATAAGAGAGTGCGACAGTCTCATTGCTGATATGGAGAAAGTTTGAGGGGTCTGGATAGAAGATGAAACAGCCGGAACATTCCCTTAAGCCCAAGGCTAATCCAGAGCAAGGCCTTTCTCTAATTCTCTGATGGCAGGGAGAGGTGAGGAAGCTGCAGAAGAAAAATAGGAAGCTAGCTCACCTATAGGAGCTTCTAACTATCCTCACGTAAGTCCTGGTTCTCTGCAGGGATGCTTCTTTCAAAAAGGTTCAGTGACATTTTCACTTTCTCTGTAGTTCCCACGTACAGCATTTTTACCTCTGGAAAAGTAAATCCCTAGCGTTGCAGTGGCCGCCTACCGTCTCCCATCTCCTTCCAGGAAGAAATAGATCACCTCATCCATCACATAACCTTTTGGCCTTCTGAGTAACCCCAGCCCTGCAGCACTGGGCCTGCATCCAAGGAAGGAGGGTTTGGACATCTGCTGGGTGTCTTTGACCACCCGCCAGGCAGGATGACTAAGAATGTGGATTTGCTTTTTAGAGTTTAATTACACAAAGAGTTAAGTTATTAACTTTCTGCAGCAATCACCTTAAAGTCAAGTTAGTGTGACTCCTGAGGCTAGAATAACATAGCATGGAAGAGCCAATAAAAGCTAATAAATCGTGGGGAAAGGTACATTTTCCTTATCAGAAAAAGAGTGTGTGAGAAAATCAAAACCCCATGGCAGAGCAAAACACTTATTTTAGCTTGCCAGATGGGGATCTGAGGTCCCGGGGGTAGGGACCGAGCTGTGGGGTGCCTCCTCACACTAATGAGGTTTGCCCTAGAATCTGAGGAGACAGATGGAGCTGCAGGTTGGAACCCCTTGGCAATCTCCCTGGGAGTTCATGTGAGCTCATTGGTCCAAGTCCCCCCTCTGGCCACTCCCCTTTCTCTTCCCAGCTTCTCCCTCCTCTTTTACTTGTGTTAGTAACTTTGGTAATGCCTTGTGTCCCAGTAAATGTTCTCCCCTGCACACTTCCTCCTTTTCTAGCCTCACACAATTCAGTCACTTCTTTCTTTTTGTGCATTCCCTTTTACCTGCCCCCAGCATTTGGATTTGTAACAGCTCCATCCATCTTGATCCTTTCTGACCCCATTAAATGCCTGTTTATTCACAACGGTGCCAGAAAGAGGCCACGTATGAATTCATGAGAAGGAAAGAAAGATGCTGCTAGAAATTTTCAAATCTGTGTCTGGTACTCAATTTAAGGATTTTTTTTTCTGCTGGAAAAATAAAAAGGGAGGAAATGCTTTGGTCATTTGAGGAAGGCGGGGGGTGGGGGGGCCTTCCGGCCCACTGCTGGCCTTTAGAACTCTGCAGATCAGAGCTAATGTGGATGATGTCATCTCACATGGTGAGAAATCAGTGGATTTCCATAAATCATGGCAGATTCACTGAGGAGAGGATAATTCCAGGCACCAAGCATTGTGCCAAAATCATGTGGTTCACTAGTGTGGGGAACTGGTTATCTAGCCTTTCATATAGAAATGCCTACACTACAAGGAACAATCCCACTAGCATTTTGGACCCCAGAGCCCTCCCATGCACTATACCATCTTCCTCCAGTGGCGGCCAGAGTGCCCCTTACCTAAAAAAAGTCCACCTTTTAAGAATACTTGAAGTGATGTGGTGTATATATTCAATAATATAGTATTCAGCCAGCAAAAAAAGAAATCCTGTCACTTGCTATAATGTGGATGAGCCTTGAGGACGTCATGCTAAGTGAAATAAGCCAGTCACAAAAAGACAAATACTGTATGGTTCCTCTTACATGTGGTATCTAAAGTAGTCCACATCATAGAAACAGAAAGTAGAGCGGTGGTTAACAGGGAAAGTGGGGAGAGGAAATTGGAGGGTTGTTCTAAATGGGTATAACTTCAGTTTGCAAGATAAAAGTATCTGGAGATTTGTTTCACAACGATGTGAATGTACTTAACATTATACTTAAATATACACTTAACTTATACATGAAAAAATAGTTAATGAGCCCGAGTCTGTTTTGCTCAGTGGATACAGCATTAGCCCTCAGACTGAAGGGTTGCAGGTTTGATTAAAGTCAAGAGCATGTACCTTGGCTGAAGACTCAATCCCAGGCCCTGGTTGGGGGTGCGTGTAGGAGGCAACTAATTTATGTGTCTCTCTCACATTTATGTTTCTCTCTGTGTGTTTCTCCCCCTCCCTTCCACTCTCTCTAAAAATCAGTGGGAAATCTATCCTCCGGTGAGGATTAACAACAACCAAAAAAAAATGGTTAAGATGATAATTTTTTTTATGTTTTGTGTACCACAAAAAAAAAGAATATACATAATTGTTAAACTTTAAACAAGAAAGAATGAAATAACGAGGAAAGGAAGGAAGAAAAGAAAAGAAAGAAAAAGAAAAACTCATTTAGGGTAGCAGGGTACGTAGAGTTGGAGGAAGACTGTAAGATGAAAGTATTGTCAGAGCCTTGTATCTTCCATAAAGCATGGTAATGCTACATTATTGACGATAACTAAATAATCAATAAAGGAGGGCCATACATAGGTCAATGATGAGAATTATGGTATTAAGCCCAAAATCATGTATACATTTTGCTGGACACCCTGTATATGCTGAGATGTATAAGCAAATTAGATAAGTTCATGGCCCCGAAGAGGAAAGACCTAGTGCAGGTGGGTTCTAGGGGTTGGAGAAGAGGCTTGGAAAGGAATGAAAGTACGTGGTGGGGTGGTAGGTGCTCTCCAATTTAGGGAGGACTTAAGGGTTGATGCTGGAGACTGTGAATTTTGTTGATTCCCCCAACCAACTCCAACTCCAGTGAGTGGCTACACATTAGCGTTCTAGTATTTCCCTTGGAAAGGCAGAAAAAAATTATTCCTTTCTACCTAGTGACCTCTACATTGTGCCTAACCCCAATCTCTCACTCTTCCCTTTAACAAAATATATCCCAAATATTTTGATACCTCCAGGATTTTGGCACCAAGTTTGAAAGTCATTACAAAAGCTTACATGGCTTTTATTTTATGTCTTCATGGAGTTCATGGTTATTGAATTCTATAATCAAATTTAGGTTTTCATGGGTAAGTTACAGAGAAGTGAGATTCATTGAACACCAGCCAGCAGCCTCGCTGAAAAGGCTTGGCGATGGGTGTTTCCAAACCTTCATTGTGGAGACATCATAGACCCTGGACATAGACCCAGAGGGGAACATCTGCAGCTATTTAGAAATCCCCAATTTGCAAATACTTTTATAAAGGCAGCTTGGGATGGCAGCCCGGGTCCGTGCCCCCACTCAACCTGCATTCTGATGTATATGCTTGCTAGCCTGTAATTAAGCCCCAACCCCCTTTCCGCTTGTGTCCTAGCTAGCCTTGCAAAACCTGTTTCCCTGAATGCTTATCTTACAGGGGCCATAAAACCATACATAGCCGCACAAGGGGGTCTGACTGCCAGACGGGGTCTTGGTCGCTATCTCACTTCCCCACTTATAACCGTCACAGGGGCTGTAAAAGCCTGACAAAAGTCCAGAAGCCTAGTCCATATTTGGGAGACAAGGAAACTAGGGGGATAAAAGGGAAAGCCCCACCGCATTCATGGCTCAGCTTTGGGTACTGATTCCTCTGAGCCAGCACCAGTGCTTCCTATAATAGAAGTGCATTTTCTGAATCTTACAAGTGCCTGGTTGTCTGTCTTCCCACCACTTGGAAATTTGCCATAACACTTTCATAGCATATAAATTCCCTTTCAAAAGCATTACTATTTGAAAAATGTAAGTGTTCTCTTTACATTCTTAATTCTATATATTAGGGGAGAAATTGCTTATGAATCAGTTCCCTGGAGAATAATGTTTCTTGTGCTTAGCTTCTAGAGAGAGATTCCATGATAGTTACACAGCATATTATTGGCTAAAGAACCACTCATTCATTAAATGCCTCCCTGCCTCATGCCACCCTTACAAGGTATACAGTAGGTACTTCCTCAAAATTAAAATTAATGTGGCATTGGGATTTTCAAAATTAATCAAAATCTTGATTATTAAATCTGTGAAGGTCACAGGTCTATGGCAAAGCATGATGCAAAAAAAATGAGGCATTTAAGCACAAAGATATCAGAGTTATTTGGATGGAGGTTTCTATTGAAGCTTAGCCACTTATTATTTACTAGAAGCCCGGTGCACCAAAATTTGTGCAGTGGTGGTGGGGGGATCCTTCAGCCAGGCCTGCCCCCTCACACAGTCAGGGAGCCCTCAGGGTATGTCCTACTGACGGCTTAGGCCCACCACCCACAGGGAGCAGGCCTAAGCCATAGTCTGGCCTCCCTCTGCAGGAGGCAACCAGGCCGATCAGGGGAAGGCGCTGCCACCATCATCCCACTACTGCTGCCACTGCCAGCCGCAGTGGCTGCTGGCCCTCGGCCTGCGCTTCTTAGCGCTGTCCCTGCCCCTTACCCACTGATGAGTGGAGGGAAATATGAGGCCAGGCCAGCTGGGGGAGGGGCTGTGAGAGGTTGAGGCATAGCAAGTTGCACCCCATCCAGCCTCTGCAGAGGTGTGGCACTGGGACCGGGCCCACACTGCTGCCTCTGTGACTATCTTTGTGGAAGGGGCAGCACTGGGACCAGGACTGTGCAGCCCCCTCTCCTGCTGCCTCTATAGAAGGGGCCGCGTGCTGGACCGGCCCGCGCTGCTGCCTCTCCCACGCCACCTGCTTTCGGCCCTCGCAGCCGCTACGGCTTTGTCCAAAAGGACATCCAGAAGACATCTGGTCTATCCGGTCTAATTAGCATATTACCCTTGTATTAGTATAGATGATATTGGGGAAGTTCCAAACTAGTTCTTCATTTGTAAAATGCAACATAATAAATGCCTCTTTAGGCTCTAAAGTGATCTAAGAGGAGCTTGAGTGGTGTGGTGCACTCAGCACAGCACCAGCCACAGGCCAGCACTGAAGTGGGGGTGAGATGGTTTTGCTGTGTTGTCCTGCTGGTCTCCTGCCCCCACAGCCCATTCTCCACTTGGTGGCCAGAGTGGGCTTTGAAAACTCAAATTAGTTCCTATTACATGTGTTGTAAAAGCCTTCCAGTGACCTCCCACTGCTGTCAGAAGACCATTCAAAGGAGGGGTGCTTTTTGGCCTCTTCTCAAACCATCCTCCCCCTCATTAATTGTGCATCAACCATGTGGCCCTATCTTCTGTTTCTCGCCTGCACAGGCCTCCTCTCCACACCCAGGCCTTTGCGCTTCTTCCCTCTTCCTAGAAGATGCGCATCCCTGCATCTTTGCTTGGTTGACTCTTTCTTATTTGAGGTTCTATGTCACCTCCTCGGAGAAGCCATCTCTAACCACTTCATCCTCCGTTCACTCTGCATATCATGATTTGATCTTATTAACTCAACTCTCATCATGATATGTAATTATTGTGATAATTTTTTTCTTTTCTATTGTCTTTCTGTCCCAACTAGTATATAATTAAGATTCTTTTCTGCATGGTTCACTGAATCCCCACTTCTGCTTGGCATATAGCAAACACTCAATAAATGCTGGCTGAGAGGATGGAAGGAAGGAAGGAGAGAATATGCCACTAGTTGATGCAGTATATGGTAACGGAAGGTAGGAAAATGGTATAAAAATCTACATTACAAAGAAAATATCACAAAAAAAGGCTGATATAGTCTTCTAACGCAGCTCAGAAAAATGGGACATTGAAAGAGAAGTAGAAACGTGATAGAGGGAGGAACTTTTAGGGAGTTGTTTAACCTTCAAATGTCTGAGTTTTAGGGGTGGAGACAGGCCTGCCCCTCATGCATGGGGATGTTCTGGAGCCAGAGATAATGCATAAAAGCTGCTGAGTGCTAATTAACTCTGTCTGGGCTCAGGAAGCAGGTCTGAGTGGCTGCTTGCAAGGTCTGTAGCTGAAAATATTTCTTGCCAACTGCCTGGAGGGGCTGATAAGAGAAATGACTGCATTCTGGAAATTAACATATTCTAAGCAGGTCAGAGGCCTGGTTGTTGAAAACGGGGGTAAAGATGGAAAGAAAGGTAAAGCTACCCCCATTTCAGTTACCATGCCTCAGGAATGAAACTGAATTCCTTGACAAGGACTGTTGCCTTGGAGTCAGCAGTGGGTGGCAGTTGAGTTTAATTTTGAGGGGTAGCTACTGGCAAAAACAGGGATTAAAAAGTATGCTTGTATTTTTTTTGTGCTGACTTCTTAGTTCTCTTCACTTTGCCCTCTCCTATTTGAGCAGTGACTTCCACAGTTATTTTTCCTCTTCCTTTGAAAAGCAGCGTATTTCTGCTACCCCATTTTATATGCATTCTCTGGATGACATCCTAAGTACCAGATCTCCCAGGACATCATAGTTTAGGAGAATGAGCACTGAGCTTAACATCAGAAAAGATAAGGATTCTGGGTCTGGTCCCTGCTCTGTAGGGGTATTAATTATGATTTCTTTGGATGAAATTCACAGCATTCCAGATCAAAAACTTAAGCAAATCATTGGCTTACATAATTGAAGTTCAAGGGAGGTGCAGACTTTAGGCAGGGATTTAGCAACAGCAGCAAGGTTGGTCTCCTTTCCATCTCTCAACCCTCCGTCTTTTGACCTAAGTCAAACTCTAACCCTTTTTACTTAGACAGTGTTTCATTATTGACTATCTCTGATAGCGAAGGCTGGGACTGGAAAATCTAGGGGCAGAAATATAATATTAGGGACAAGCTATAAATGTAAGAGATATTAACCATGCTCTGTGGATTGTGATTGTTTTGTTCTGATTAAAGTAAGCACATTCTAACCTGGCTGGGAGTTGCACGTGGGACCTGGGAGCTCACCTGGAAATGAAGCCCATCCTCTCCATCCTGGAGCTGCCTATTAACATAGAAAGACTAACAACACTGTTGCAGAAACCAGAGCCCTTTGCATATTGCCAGCCCTTTGAAGACCCCCAGCCTTTACATACCTGCAGGCCTTTGCAAATCTCCAGCCCCTATTACCTCTAAATGGCCCATTTGATGTCCCCAGGACCACATGAAAGGAGGGAGGAGATATTTACCAAAGGAAAGGATGCTTGTCAGAAAGACAACCACCTTTCCTATTATTGTCTCTTCTGTAAAATAATTGCATTTAGTGAGATTCCAAATGTGGATATGCTCTGAAAACCATAAATCCTTTCATCAATGAAAACTGGTGTGATCATATAAAAACTTCTCTTTGTTTTATGATTCCAGAATATTTGCTATGCAAGGTATCAGTTGACTTGTAGGGCTGCTGGAAAGATTAAGTGGGACTGTGTGTATGAGAGCATTTTACAGAACACTTAGCAAGAAGCTAATGCCCAGTCTTAGTATTTCTCCCTCACGCTAGGAAATTTGCCAAAAGTTTTACTTGAAGAATATAATGGTTGAAATTAATCATTTCTACTAAGCAACAAAGACATTTGGGAATGAGTAGGTAAAACTTCCAGTATTAGTATATATACTCTGGGTGAAATCATGAGAATACACAATTCATGGATATGCTTGTGGGTATGCTTGTTTGGACTGATTGGTATTCTTGTTGTTATACCTTGAGTAGAAAGGATATTATGTTTATTTTTTAGGTAATAATAGAGTAATATAAAATATCTGAAAGCTATTTTGCTGGCTTCTAGATACATTTTGTTTCTATCATTTACAAGCCACTATAACACTATAAACATTACCCTTTCTGGATGGAATTACCTATAAAATAATTTGTTATGTAATTGTTGCCAATTATCAGGCTAAAGCATACCCATTAAAGGCATTTACCTTGTAATTTGTGATGAGAGACTGGGTGAAATAAAGCATGAAATATGATTATTGTGGCTGAGGATATAAGGATTCAAAGCCACTCATTTATTTCAGGACTGGGAATTAATTGAATGGGATATGTTAACTTTAGAAAGAGGATTGCCACAAAGCACAGCTTTTTCTGCTAACTCTTCTAGACTCAGATGATTTCCCCTCAAGAATCCAGTCTTTATCCAGTTCCATAACCGCCCTGTCCC
Source organism: Myotis davidii (assembly GCF_000327345.1). Taxonomy (NCBI): domain Eukaryota; kingdom Metazoa; phylum Chordata; class Mammalia; order Chiroptera; family Vespertilionidae; genus Myotis; species Myotis davidii. The sequence continues at coordinate 9,253,163 of NW_006292696.1, read as the reverse complement.
ACCATCTCTCCTCCTCCTCTACCTTAGACCTCCAAATTCTAATGCTCTGAACTTCTGTCTCTCACTAGGTTTGACCATTCAAAAAGCAGCTTATTGAAGGAGTTCAGTGCATGTTCTCTGGAGAAAGCATGTATGGCTCTAAATCCTGGCTTTGCCATTTACTAATATTAAAACTTTCAGGGCCTCAGTTTCCTCATTCTGTAAAATAATGATAGTAATGATAGCAATTAACTCACAAGACTGTTACAAGGATTAAATGAGCTAACTGTTCATTAAGTGTAAGTTTTTCAATAAATGTTATAGTGATTTTTTTCATCACAAAGGCAATTAATAACATTACAGAAACATGAAAAATGAAAACATAAACATAGTCCTAGTAGCCTAACCCTGTGGTCGGCAAACTGCGGCTCGTGAGCCACATGCGGCTCTTTGGCCCCTTGAGTGTGGCTCTTCCTAAGCTTTAAGAGTACCCTAATTAAGTTAATAACAATGTACCTACCTATATAGTTTAAGTTTAAAAAATTTGGCTCTCAAAAGAAATTTCAATCATTGTACTGTTGATATTTGGCTCTGTTGACTAATGAGTTTGCTGACCACTGGCCTAACCCATACCTAGCTTTTGAAAATGGAATTTTGTCTTCTGTATCTTTTCCATGGTATAGAGAAAACACAAAAGTGATCATTAGCTTTTTATACTTTTTTATTACAGAAAAATTTTGCCACATGTCCTATATAATAAAAGGCTAATATGCAAATCAACCAAACGGCAGAATGACTGGTCGCTATGATGCACACTGACCACCAGAGGGCAGATGCTCAACACAGGAGCTTCTCCCTGGTGGTCAGTGCACTCCCACAGGGGGAGCGCCGCTCAGCTGAGATACCGTGCCCCCCCTCCCCAGTGCACAAATGTCATGCACCAGGCCTCTAGTCCTATATAATAAAAGGCTAATATGCAAATCGACCAAACAGTGAAATGACTGGTTGCTATGATGTGAACTGACCACCAGGGGGCAGATGCTCAATGCAGGAGCTGCTCCCTGGTGGCCAGTGCATTCCCATAGGGGGAGCGCCCCTCAGCCAGAAGCTGGGCTCATGGCTGGTGAGCGCAGCGGTGGTGGCGGGAGCCTCTCCTGCCTCTGTGGCAGTCGAACATCTCACAAGGGCTCCCGGACTGTGAGAGGGTGCAGGCCAATCTGAGGGACATGCCCCCAGTGCACGAATTTTGTGCACCAGGCCTCTAGTAAAACTATAAAGACCAAAAATGCACTTCCCAATTTGAGAAGATCTCTGTAGCAAAAGAGAATTTGTTAAATTTTAAGTATATATATTGCAGGAGTTGAGTACTTCATTAAACAAGTAGCTCATTTTTGAGTTTGATTATCAGGTTAGGCCCATATTCTATAAAGTTCCACCATCCCATGGAGCACTTTGGATGAATTTAATGTATTAGAATCACAGGTTTGGGCTTTGAGGTCAGCCAAGCCTGGGCCCAAATCCCAAATCTGGAGGTTATGATCTTAGGCAAATGACTGAACTTCTCAGATGCCTCATCTGGGAGAATGAGGTTAATAACACTACCTCATTGTGAGAATTATAATAAGTGTAATAAATTACTCTTATTTTAGCTAATACAATGGACACTGATGAAGTTTTCTGCAGGGAAACTAAAAGGAAAAACTGGATGCATTGATATTCTTTAGGGAGTCTGGGCATTGGCTATGCTTCTCTTTCGTCGTATGTCCCAGGCCTACTGCAATCAACTATTGCACTGATGCTAGAGAACAAGGAGTGCTACGTGTTTGAAGTCAGAAGTGCTCATTGACAGGACCCCAAGTATGAAAGGGCTGTGAGGTAAGACTGGAGCTTTCAGATTCAGCAAGATCCCTTATGCATGGACAGTGTCATTGTCAGCTGTGACTCCATCAGACATTTTGGGCTATAGAACAGGTCAGGATGCTAAAAGAAAATTCCACAGACTGAGTGACTTAACAGAAGTTTGTTGCTCACAGTTCTGGAATCTGGAAGTTTAAGATTAAGTCATCAACTCGGTGTCTGATGAACAGCCCTCTTCCTGGCTTGTGGTGGCTGCCTTCTCCCTGTGCTTATGTGGCCTTTTCTAAGTGTGTGCATGGGGAATGTGGGGGACACTGAGTTCCCCCATGTCTCTTCTTATAAGGACACTAATCCCACCCTTATGATTCATTTAATGATGTTATTCCTTTATAGGCACTATCTATAAATACAATCACATTGAAAGTTAAGGCCTCAACATATGAATTTTGAAGGACACAGGGGCAAAGGGAAGCCATACTGAATTATGTTACATCTGTTCTTCCCAATGAGAGTTGTGTCAGGATCAGATTAAAAGTGGTGTGTGTGTGTGTGTCCTCTTCCTCCAAACTATAAGCCACCAGCGTGAGTTGCTGCAGGTGCCCACTGATAGATGCATTGTCCAAGTGACCAGTCTCATCTCATTAAAGGCAAAGGCTGGGACTGGAAAATCTAGGGCTATAATGATGGAAAGAAAGGTGATGGCCCCAGTTTCTTGCTTTTACCACAAAGATAATTCTCAAGTGTTGCACTCAGGAGGTGGAAGCCACACCTCTCCTACTTGTTTTCTGTTAAATAGACCTCTGGAAAGCTCTAATAACCCAGGATGTTAGAGGTTATTGAGAGGCACATTACACATCGAGATTTCCAATCATGACTCCTTCCAAGAGTTTTCAAAGTAGCTTTCCTGCCTCTGCCTTGAGGATGTGTCTTCTTTAGCTCACTCCTTGCTAATGTATGACACCAGACTTGAGTTCCTGGAGAGAAGTGATTAAGGAGCACAGGCCCCTTCCTGAGAAACACATTAGCACAACCTCTAAAATATGCTGTTTAGACTCACTTGATCTATGATATATGTTATCATTTAATAAATATTGGGCTAGCTTAGGCTCTGTCTACATGTACCAGAAACAACTGTTGACATGATCCTTTAGGCAAGACAAAATAGATACTCTGGTCATTGCTACAAAATCTTTTACTTTTTATTTTTTCAAAATAGAATTGTGATTTAAGAAACTTAAATGGCATAATTATAAAATGTGCATTGAGAAAGTGTTCATTTCTCCTTAAAATATTAATTAGGCCCTTCTTAATGTCTATTGCAGATCTCATTCTGAACTTGTTTCTCTTCCAACTGCCTCTTTTGATTATGCATAAATAGGATGAAATAACATATTATATACAAATATGTTCAGAAATTATGTGAATAAAATGCACAATAGGTTTCAGCATTCTTCTCATCCATTGATCAGATTAGAAACAAAATATGCAATCTGCTCTCTCTGTGTATCCACCGAGTCTATTCCTTTTTCACAGTAGCACTATGGAGCACATTAAGCAATAGAAAGAAAAGAATCAGTCATTTTTACCTTTAGCTGAAAGAAAATTTAGTTTCTTTGTATATTTCCTGAACAGGTGAATTCATCATTATTGTTGCTATTATTATCCCCATCTCTTCATTTTGCAGCCTCTTCCATCAGCTCCTAACCTCAAAGTTTCAGATGGATCTCTAAACCCAAATTCTGTTTTCAATGGAGAAGTGAAAGGAAGAATGTTTAGTGGACAATTGGAAATATGATCATTTTTAGTAATGTTTGTCCAAACCATAAATATTTTGTTTCCCCAGAGGTTCACAGTAGCAAGACTTTCCAAAAATGTAATCTTGGAACAGTCTGCAAATTGATTTTCTTTCCTTGTGCTTTCAGGCTGTTGCTTGAAACTGTGTGGGTATGCACCGTGAGTATATGTGATAAACAGCTAATTACCTGTCAGTTACCATAGCAATGTGTAGAGGAAGACTAAGAAGCTCAGGTACCTGTTACCCAGCTTGAGAGAAGAAAACCTTCAAATGTCTTACCTCTCAAGCCCTACTGAAGTTCCTGGCAGCAATTTTAGGATGCTCTTCATTTGTCAAGTTCTTATGGAACCGATTTCGCTTCTTTCCTTTGAGTGGAGACTGTGTCAATTTGAGTGAGAGGTGGAGAGAATCAACTTGGAAGAAATTTTGAGATGCTAACACAATAGACTCCTGGCTTAGCTCTGCGGAGTTCTGTTAGCAGCAGTTGATATAGCATTGGCCCAGCAAGAAGTCTTCTTCAAGGAGCTCTGCCTAGCCCCATGAATTCCAAACAACAACAACAAAAAAACCCTATAGGCCACCAAGAAAACCAGTACTTTATTCTTTCTACAAACATTTTTGAGCACCTACTATGGGTCGGCACTCTGCTAGTCTCAGGGGGTAACATACACAGTGAACTGGATGTTAATAAGTCCCTATTTTGGAAGAGACTTCCATTCATTCAATAAAAACTTCTTAAGTATTTACCATGCTCTAAGCACTATGTTGGGTGACCTGGAAATGATAAAGAGAGAAACACAACCCAGATTTGGAGGAGAGATCAGCAGTAAGGAATAACATTTAGGAGGAAGTTGGCCAGGAAAGGTGGGGAGGGTGGGAGGATGTGATAGGAAGTATTTCAGAGAACGCAGTAATCTTGTGAACAAGATCAGAGGCAGGTGAATATGGCAGATTCAGGGAAAAATGGTGACTATTTCTGGAGAGCAGAGTTCAAGACTGGTGAGGCAGCACCACAGAGACGTAATCAGGGTCAAATCATAAAAGGCCTTAAATCAATTGTGGCGATTGTATTTTTGAAAGACAACTACAACCACATCTCCCATCCCACATGCTCTTAAAAATGTCACTTTCTCTTATTTCTTTCCATCAAATGGTGGTGTGTATGCTCCACCTTCTTGAACCTGGATATTTCCATTTCTGAGACTCGTTTATACAATGCCATACACTTCCATCTTGTTCTCTGAGGACATTTGCTTTTGAAACTGTCACCGTGCAGTCAGGAAGCCCAAACTAGTCCATGCAAAACGACCATGAAGAGAGCCCACATTAAAGTATTTTTGGCAGTAGCTGGCTGATGTCCAGCCAACAGCTCACATCAGCCACTAGACATGGGAGTGACTTCTCCTCCAGATGGTGCCAGCCCCCAGCAGTCAGGTTACTCCCCAGCTTCAAGTATTCAGAGATGAGATCTCAGACAATGTAGCTCAGAAACAAGCTGCCCCCAGTGAAATCCTAGCCTTAGCTAGCTATATTATACAGCAGTAGCAAATAGACTACTTCTTAAAGAGTTTGCCCCTTTTTTCTGAGATTCTCATATTAGAAAGATCATTCTAGCTCTGATGTGTGTGAAACAGTAGTGGGGGTAAACTCCGGAATCAAGAAGACCAGTTGGGAAGACCAGCTATTGCACAAATTCAGGCAATATGTAAAAACGACCTGAACTTAAGTGATAGTAAGAAGAGATGAAGAAAATAATTCAAGAGTTGAATAGGAGCTAGAATCTATAGGGCCTGATGTTAGATTGGATGTGGCAGGTGGAGGAGAGAAATACAGGAAACCAAGGGTATGTTAGGGTTGTTGTCTTGGTAACCAGGTAACTGGCAGTGCCTTCTATTTTGATAGGGAGCATTGGAAGAAGAGTCACACATTTAGGTGTAGGAATATTCCAGAGAGTCAGAAAGTGGGAGATAATTGGGTTTTTGGGTGTCCTATGAATCCTTCATACTCCAAAACTACAATTAAAGATGTCCAGGGAAGTACTTGGTTGCATGTGACATTTACAGATGTCTTCTTCTGTTCTCCTAAGTCAAAGAGCAAAAGGTGGAGCAGCCTATCACAGAATCTCTGCAAGTTAGTGGGAGGTGATTGATTGGCAAGCCCATGAGTGAAGCCTGTCTCATTTCAAGGTCCTGCACCAAGAACTGCGGGTGTCAAAGTGATGAGTTAGATAGAATTGCAAATTCAGTCCTTAGTCCAGGAGTCTAACAGCAAGGTAAAACTTGCAATGATATATCATTTAAAAAGGGCAAGAACATAATTTAAAAAATAGACATCAGTCCTAGTGGATTATCAAAGTGCATAATAAAGAGAAGAAATGTGAGCAAGAGAATGATTAGATACAAAGAAAAGAAAGAAGAGGGTGATGCTATGGCATGGGTTACATTGGAAGGTGGGCTGTTGTATCGGGCTGCCTTGTGCTAAAGACCAGGTCTTCCACTTGGTAGCTTGGGAAAGTTTTAAACTTCTTCCCCATCTATGTAGATGCAAAACTACCTAGAGAATTATTTAGTTACAAATATGTTGATGTTGTCCTTATCTAAAAAGGAGAAATGTTTTGGTGAGCCATGTAATCATTCTTTCTATGAACACTCCTTCTAAGTAATAATAGAGATGATGGCTCTTTTCATCATCTTGGTGCCTCTGGGGGCTGCTGGGACAGGACTTCTAAAATGACAAATATACCTGTAAGGCTATGGCCCAAGACCACTTTTGCTGACAATAAGTGGGGTCTCTAGAACCAGAGGGAGCACACAGTTCTTAAAATTCAAGGTGTTTATACTCGCGATGAAACTGAATTTTGTCTAGGCAAAAGATGTGCTCATGTGTACAAAGCAACGAACAACACAGTGACTCCTGGTGGCAAACTGAACAAAACCAGAGCCATCTGAGGAAAGGTAACTCGGGCTCATGGAAGCGGTGCCACGGTCTGTGCCAAATTCTGAAGCAACCTTCCTACTAAGGCCATTGGGCACAGTATCCCTGTAATGCTGTACCCTTCAAAGATTTAAACTTATTGAAAAGTAAATAAATAAAATGGGTTTGTTCTCTTGTTTAAAAAACATAATACTAATGATGATGAGGAAGTTATTGATGATTATGGCAGCTACCTCTCATTAAATGCTCACTAGATTCCAGGCAATGGGCTAAGTACTTTATATATACATAGTTTATGTTTTAATCCTTTCATAAAATCTAGCAGGCAGATACTATTGTGATCTTTAGCCTATAGGTGGTGTTCTGGATTGAAATGGCTCTGGATTGAAACGCCCCAGTGTTCAGATTCACAGCTCTGCTACTCTGTGGCCTTGTAACCTCACCTGTGTGTACAAAGAGGATAATAACAGCACTTTCTCATAGCTTTGCTGTGTGAATTCCTGAACAGATACATTAAAAAAAAAAACATACAAAAAAAACCCAGTAGCCTGGCACCTGGCACAGCGTATAGAGCTCTGTGGGTGTGTGGCCTCCATCCTGTTGCACCTTCCCACTTCAGTTGGCCTGTGTTTGCCTTGTCTGTGACTGCCAAATTCCCTGCCCTCCTTCAACCAGCAGGTAGTGTTTGAATACCTAACATATGCACAGTTTGTTGCTAGCTATTGGAGAAAATGGCAAAGATAGATTATTCCTTTGATTATTCCTTTGGTAAATAAAAAGGGTCTTATATATTAAACTAGAGTCCTGGTGCATGAAATTTGTGCATTGGGGGGAGGGGGGGTCCCCCTCAGCCCAGCCTGCACCCTCTCCAATCTGGGACCCCTTGGGGGATGTCTGACTGCTGGTTTAGGCCCCGGGATCGTTTAGCTTTTTTTCTAAACCAAATGAATACTTTATAACAATTAAGACCAGATAAAATTCCAGCAGTCTCAAAATCCTGGACCGCTGGCTCCTAATCACTCACCTGCCTGCCTGCCTGATCACCCCTCACTGCCTCTATGTGTTGGCCTAATTGCCCCTAACTGCCCCTGCTGGCCTGGTCGCCCCTAACTGCCTCTTGCTGCCAGCCAGGTCACCCCCACTGCCCCCTCCCTGCTGGCCTGATTGCCCCCAACTACCCCCCTCATTTGGCTATCCCTCACTAACTCCCCTGCCAGCCTGTTCCTAGGCAGCCATCTTGTGAGGGAGTGAGGGTTAATTTGCATATTAACTCTTTATTATATAGGATAATTTAGGAACCAATCTGAAGATTTTCCTCCATTATTACTAATTAGGAAGCTTTTCAGTAAAAAGATCATTGTTCTCTTTATGAACCCCTCCCCCCACCAACATTTTCTTTTATAAGAAATACTAGACACCTGGTGCACAAAATTCATGCATGGGTAGGGTCTCTAGGCTTTGCTGGCGATCAGGGCCGAATGGGCCCTTCTGGCTGCCGGCCAGGGTCTCCCTTCCCCAGCTTCCAGCTGTTGGCTGGGCCTTCCTTTGTTCCGTGCCACTCCCTGGTGGTCAGTGCACATCATAGCGAGCAATCAATCTCCTGGTCAAACTTCCATGGGGACAATTTGCATATTAGGCATTATATATAATATTTAACTAATATAATTTAAAGAAGACAGGGTCTATGAGTACAGGACCAAATGTCAATTCTGAAGCTATAAGGACAACTTGGGGGTGGGGGGTGGAGGAGAAATAAACAAATGCAAAATAAAGTTACATGTTTTGTTAAAAGCCTTTTAATCAGCCTCAATCTCATGCTTCAAGTGTACCACTCCCTAGGGCAGTGTTGGTGAACCTATGACACGCATGTCAGAGGTGACACACGAACTCATGTTTTTGGTTGATTTTTCTTTGTTAAATGGCATTTAAATATATAAAATAAATATCAAAAATATAAGTCTTTGTTTTACTATGGTTGCAAATATCAAAAAATTTCTATATGTGACACGGCACCAGAGTTAAGTTAGGGTTTTTCAAAATGCTGACACGCCAAGCTCAGAAGATTCACCATCACTGCCCTAGGGCTTACTGAAGACAAATGGGTCAGTCCATTCCCCGACAGAAAGCATTAGGAAACCTTACCTGTCCACTAAAAGCTTCTAGATTTTGACTCGCAAGGGCTCTTATTCTTGTCACACAGTGTGGCTCAGGAAATTAGCCCTGCAGAGTATGTGCTGGATTCTGTGCTGACTTTCCCTCAGTGCCCTGCCCTGTTAGCCTTTGATTACAATCCCCAGTTCACCACTGCCCCTCATTTTGCCCCAAGCACCATAGTGCTAGCTCTGAGCCCACCTTTTCTCCACCCATCACGCTGCCTTGTTCCCCACCGTGTTAGATTTCATTTTCTTCATGATGAAGTACCTTTAGGACTGTTTTATCTGATCAGAGAACTTGTAATAACTTCTGTGACAGGAAGTGGTTGGTCTCTGTCCCTTTCCTTTCAAAAGGCTCATGTGAAGTTGGAGAAGTCAGTCAGTTGCTCCCCAGTTCAGCTCAGCTGCTGTCAATATTGCACTACATGGCGCCGCTAGCACCCTGGACCTCTCCGTCTGACCTTGGACCTCTCCATTGACCTTCACCTCAGAAGAAACAGTCAGATTCTTTTCTGAAGAGAGAAAACTGCTCTAAGAAAATGTGCCATCTTTAAGGAAAGCAGCTGGAAACTTCTAAATAGTAGCTTTTTTTCTAAACCAAATGAATACTTTATAACAATTAAGACCAGATAAAATTCCATGAACCTGAAAAACACTAGATTTTGAACAAGTAAAGGGTAATTCTGGCTTGAAAATTGCGAATTAAGTATATAGAATTTTCTTGAAGCTGAGCCTCTAAATAAATTCAAAGCATTTTCTAAATGATAGACTTCAAAGGGGGATCTGCTATGCTGTTTGGGAAATACCTTTATTCTTTGACCAAAACTGCGATGGATAGTCCTCATCACCAACAAACAGAATGTTAGACTGAATGTAATTCAAATTGAGTCCATATTTTTTAGGCCAACTTGGCATGAGTTCTGTACCAGGCACTGTGCCCAGATTAGGACAGCAGAAAAGCCAGTCTATTGAGTCTTGTGGACACATATTGGACAATTCTAGCAATTAAGTAAATGAATCTGTAGAGATTCTGTAAAAAGAGTAGCTCTACCTTCCTCAAAGTGTACTGAAAATTGTTACAAAATTAGCAAACTAAGTTGAGAAAGAAACTTTGAATTCAACAAGCGTAGACAGGTTTCTCTACTGTGAGGCTTTATGATATGTTTTGTAAATCTCCAAGACGAGTGTAGAAAATGCAAAGTCATCCGCATGTGCTCACTGAGAAACTTTTATCTTTGGGGCATCTTTCAGGGCTGTGGCATGGTCTTTGGGAATCATTATATGGTTGTTTCTTCCCCCGCCAACAGTAATATGTTAGGATAGAGAGAATGGTGCATGTACAGACCCCGAGCTTGTCACTCCTGCTAGCAAAGGAGAAAGTACAGCAATATGCTAATGTCCATTGACTTCTTTGCCTCATTATGCAGTGGCTTTCAGGTTTTGATTAATGAAAGCATTATTGGAAACAACCATCCTTGGTTCTTTTTCGGGCACGCAGCACATTATCCCTATTGGTGGGCACATTCATCTTTCTTACTTTGTTTGTTTTCACTCTCCTTGGTGTTTATAAGTGGTTACCTATACCAGTTCTGGAATGGTTTGCATTTGGGCAAATTTGACCACAAGAAAATACCCTTCAATGGGGCGGGGAGGGGTCTACGATAAAAAGTATATATGACTCCTCATACATGTGCTTGTACTCCTAACATACTTCTTGTCTAGTTGTGAGACCCAACTTAAATAAAGCCATCTATTCAAGTCTGTGCTTTAAAGAGATGGACTTAAGCAGCTTGAAAAGCTATGAAATGAATGCCTGTGTACTGTTATTTGGTCTGTTATCTGGAAAAGCCAACAGAAAGCAAAATAATTAAGTTTAAGGGAGGGGCAAGGAATAGAAGACCCAGCTCTGACTTTCGGAACAAGGGCTTCTCTTGTGGGAAAATGCGAGCTTGGGAGTGGTGAGCTGTGAAGAAGTGGGTGTTGCTGTAAAGCAGAGAAGGCAAGATCTGGGAAGAAACCGACCACCTAGATTAGGCCACTCACATTTAAAAAAATGAACAGTCTAAGGCTTCCTGGAGTGTGTTTGGGGAGAATGCCTGGGATCACTCATATAATCAAGAGACCTAGAGGCTGAACTCTGTTCTTGTAATGACCAATGAATTGTTCTTTTGCATCCACTACACTATCTTAAAGGATTTTCTATCCCATTATTCTGACACTAGAGACCCAGGTTTTTCTCTATTCAATTCCATCAGATGCTTTCTCATCTTGGCTGAGGTCATCACCATCTATCTAGTTGTGAAATCCTCAGCCAAGGATTTATTTTTTTCTTTCTGTCTTTTCCTTAGTTCTTCCTTACAATCCATCCTCAAGCCCTGTCGTTAGAGGCACCTCTCACCAACATCAGAGAAGTGTTACCAGACAGCTCCTGAGTCGGTGGGAAAGGGCTGTCCCCAACCTTGATCCTTGTCTTTTCATATAAATGAATTTATACCAGCGACCTTGATTAAATTGTGAAAAGCCAGTGTATTAAAGCAATGAAAACACCCACCTTTATTAAAGAAGAAAAGCAAGCAAATCTATTATATGTCATCGGGGTTGGAGCACAGATGGGCTTTTCCAGCTAATCCAGAAAAGTTGGGGTCCAAGGCATTATATACTCTCCTGTCTATAGATCTCAAAATTCCTCTGCTGACTATTCTAGTATAGATTAATTCTCAAGGTCCCTTTTCCTTTGTTGCAGCTTTCCCAGAATTCATGAGAAGCACCTGGCAGTTTTATCTTGCCACGCATTGAGACTGTGGGCTTCTCTACTTAGGAAGTAAAACTGCCCTTTTCTTTTCATTTCCCCTTCTCCCTCCTTCCCTGCATTCTCTCATTAGGGAGGCTTTTAACCATCTGCTCTCAAGTGTCCTTGGGTTTGGGGAAGATAATGGCTTGTTATTTACTAGCCAGCTGCAAATTGCCCACACTGTTTGGCTTTGTTTTAATTTTCCTGTCTCCGTCTCCCTATTCCTTTGGCCCTGGAATTTTCCTAGTTTCTTAGTATCCTTTACCACTATTGCTTCAGTTTTCAAAATACACCCTTCAAAATATAGTCTCTACTAATGACACCATGTTGCCTTTCTTTCTTAGTCTGTTTCCAGGTGGTCTCCCTGCTTCTAAGCTTGATGCTGACAATCTCTACTCCACCTAGAATGAGTGACATTTTTAAAAGTTTGAGCTACCCAGCTCTTAGACTATCATGAGATTTTACTCTTGCTCACAAAGTCCATGATCTGGACCTTGACTTCCTGCCTGACATCATTTTGCATCTCAGAGACACAGTGACCTTCCTTCTTTTCTTGCAAAAAGCCAACCTCATCCCTGCATTAGGGCCTTCACCATCGCCATGTCCTCTGCTTGGAATGCTCTCTTTTCCTCCATGGCTGTCTCCTTATCACCACTGAAGTCTCAATTCAGAAGTCTCCTCTTTACAGAAGTCTTTCCTGACCCATAAACCTCCCTACCCCCGCCCCAGAGTCATTCCTACCACACAAAACTGTCTTCGTTTTGATAAACAGATCACTCCTACCCGCAATTTAGTTTGTTTTTTATCTTCAAGGTTTGCCTCTTCCCCACTTGTCATTAAAATATGAGCTCCATGGGAGCAGAGGCTTGTTCATCTCATTCATCTAGCCTTGGAGCCCAACAGATTATCGAATAAAATATCCTCAATAAATACCTGCTGGTTAAATAAGCACACAGAAAATTACACAGTAAAAATCAATGATGTTCTTCGTTAAACATCATAAGTCTTAGTGAAAAAAAGTGAGGAAAAGTTCACAAAAGATTATTAGTCTTTGGGCTGCTAGAGTAACACTATCTAAATTTGAATAGGGCAATAAAAGGCCCAGAGTAGTTAAAGATCCTAACTCAAGTTATTCATCCAGTGCCTAATGGTAACAGGTGGAAAGTAGTGGTTAAAAAGCCTAGAGATCACCATTTCTTTGGTAGAAAAAAATGTATTTCTTCAAAGAGATGAGTCTAGGAGTTGATGGGGAAAGAAATGTGGGACACAAGTTGGAAGATATTAATTTGCTAATAACAGTGGCCAAGTGTTCTAACAGCATAGCCTCAGTTTCCTTATATGTTATGAAAATATCCTATATAATAAGAGAGGGATATGCTCATTATCCTTGATATGCTAATTAGTCATGACCAGTATGCAAACTGACCATCACTCCAACACACAAGATGGCTGCCCCCATGTGGTCAAAGATGGCTGTCCCCATGTGGCCATAAGATGGCCAGCAGGGTAGGGCAGTTGGGGGGACCAGGCTGGCAAGGGAGGGCAGTTAGAGGTTACCAGGCCAGCAGGCATGGCTGCCTAGGGGCAATCGGGCTGGCAGGGGAGCAGTTAGGCATCAATCAGGCTGGCAGGGGAGTGGTTAGGGGGTGATCAGGGTGGCAGGCGGAAGTGGTTAGGGGCAATCAGGCAGGCAAGCAAGCGAGCATTTGGGAGCCAGCAGTCCCAGATTGTGAGAGGGATGTCCGACAGTTGGACATCCCTTGAGGGGTCTCAGATTGGAGAGGGTGCAGGCTTGGCTGAAGGATACACACACACACAAACACACAGTTGTGCACAAATTTCATGCACTGGGCCTCTAGTTTTACATAAGCCATGAGAAGGAATATCATGAGAGATGTCTGCCTCATTCTTCCTAAAATGAAATAAAGAAATTTATTTTGACCTGTGAATATATGTTTATATAAAGAAGTTAGTTCTAAATGTATATCAAAATTGATATTTTTAAAATGTTATTATCAAGATAATTGGTCTTCTAGAATTTTTTTATAAATTCACATCAAACATCTATTGAGTACTTACCATGTACAAAGTATTTTAATATATAGAAAAATAACAGGATTTTATTTAAAACATGGGGTTAGCCACTAAGAGTGGGGCAAAGGAGAAAATTTTGAATACATATACTGAAAATATATGGAGATGAAAAGTAAGAGAGAATGGTGTACAAAGAGTTTCTTCAAATATTGGTAGTGAGTCACATAGAAAAGTGACTCAGCCAGCTCTTTGTTGCCGCAGAGAGCAGAATGAGAACTAAAAGGTGAAATGTCTTAGAAGGCAGATGTCAGAAGCTGCACTCTAACCAAATACTTGTCACAGTGACAGCTGTCCCACATTGGATCAGGTCATTTTGAAGATCAGGGAGAACTCCGTTACTGGAACTATTCAGAGAATAGTTGTAGACACACAATGATGTGCTGGCAAATGTGTAGATATAAATCTCCAGGGAGGGTAAAAACAAACAAACAAACAAACAAAAAGCCCTGATTTGTTGAGTTTGCTAATTTCCGTGGTGTAAATATTCCCATCGTTCCTGACTTCAGACTAATGTTATTAAAAGTTGAGTTGGGAAGAAATAAGCACATTCCATTCTCAAAAGCTTGTCTGAGACAGCTCTAGCACAACACTGGATGTGGCCAAAACTCTTTCAGCTGCAAGTTACAGGAACCTGCATTCAAATATACATTTATAAAGAGAGGAACAATTTTGGTACATGTAACTGAGAAGTTGAGGAAAGGGGGTGGGTACATCCTGACATTGCTGGATCCCAGTGTCATAAGTTGTGTCAGGAATTTTGCTGCTTTCGTTCATTCACATATCCATTGATTTGTTCAAATATATTTATTGAACACCTACTCCTACACTGTGTCACCTACACCTACTCTGAGTGCTGAGTATCTAGTGTTTAAAGACATAATTCTGCTCTCATGGAGTTCTGGTGATAGAGACAGTCAACATACAATATCACAGGAAGGGATAAGTGCTACGAAGAAAACAAGCCTAAAGAACAAAGAGTCATGATAGATTTTAAGGAGGTACTATGGAAGATCAGAAGTCAGGGTGGTGATGCTGATTAGGAGGTGAGCTGTGTGAATACCTGGGGGAGCACAATGGAGTAAAGTGAGCAGCAAGTCCACAGGAGCTGAGACTGGAGCCTGCTTTCCCAGTTGAGTTGAGTTGAGTTGAGTTGAGTTGAGTTGAGCTGAGTGTCAGGAAGTTCTGTATCAACCATATAGAGTCAAGTGAGTGAGAGGAGATCAGGAGGAAAGAAGCTTTGGAGAGAGAAGGACCAGAATCTTGAAGTTAGGATTTTATTACAAGACATTGGAGGCTTTAAGAAGTTAACTGCCTTGACCTCATCTATGTATTAAAAGAACTCATCTACCTGGTGAGTAAACTGTTGTCAGAAGAGGGCAAGAAACTCCAAGAGGCAGGGAACTAGTTAGGGGACTGTGCTTACAGCCCAAGTCAGAGATGCTGGTGGCTGGGACTCTGGTAAAGGTATAAAGATGGAGAGAGGTGGCCAGGTTTGTGACCCACAGGACTTAACCATGAACTATGTATGTAGTGAAAGAGGAAGTGGAATAAAGATTGGCTTTGATATTGGGGGGCTTAAGCAGAAGATATCCATACATGTCTACTTTGAGATTCACAGAGATGCATATTATACTATCTCAAGGGAGAAGTAAGAGCAAAATGTAAAAACCTGGGACCTAGCCATGAATGAAAGATGATATTTAAAGCCATCAGCAGGGGCAAGTGTAAATAGAGAAGAGGATCTAGGACTGAATTCTACTCTAAAAGAGGAAGCAGATACAGCCACGAAAATGAGAAGGGATGAGCAAATGACACAGGAAAAACAGATGTTCTGAAAGTCAGCGAAAGCCAATATGTCAAGAGGCGGGAGTAATCAACAGAGCCAAATATTACTGAGATACTGACATGCCAAGAGTAATTTCAGTGGGATGATGAGGTCATAATCCTGACTGGTGAGGGTTAAAAGCAGGCAGGGAGCATATATAATACTTTGAATGAAGGTAACTGTGAGGGACAGTTTTGAAATGAGGCAGCAATGAAGGAAGATGTGAGACTTAGGAAAGGAATGCTTTTTGTTTTCTAAATTGGGAAAAGTTACAGAAGGTGCATAAATAGGTGGCAATAACTAGTAGAGAGGAGAACTTTGTTAATGACAGTGAGGAAGGGGTAAGCAAAGAAGCAAACTTGAATAGTAGGTGCTGAGATCTGGGATCCAGTGCACGTAGGAGGGGGTGGATATTAGATAGGGTTAGGGACAGGTCTCTGTGTGATGAAGCAGGGGAAATTATGTGGCTACAAAAGCTGGAAGGTTGATAGATTTTCCAGTGAAAACAAGAAGCTCTGTCTGATTCCTTCTATTTTCTCACTAAATTAAAAAGCAGGATCCTTGGATGCACATGGGTGGTGATGTGAACATATTGGAAGCTTGAAGAGAAAGGATACAGTTTGAAATAGACTTCTCAGAGAGTGCTAGAGTAGAGTGACCAGAACCTATATTAGAATTGCCAAGATACAGCCACTGGAGATTTGTGGTTGTATTTCTGGATTCTGCCCTCATTCTCTGGCAAGCTCAATCCTGTGTGTGCCAAGCTGGGTATCTGCTTCTCTTGGCTTACCTCCTACCACCTCAGCAAATCCAGTGCAAAGGAAGAGCATCTTCCCCAAGAGGCGCAGTAAAAACCTGAGTGAGCTCTCTCTTCTGTTGGACTTAGCGCTTGTTC
>NW_006292696.1:9225026-9236704 GCF_000327345.1 Myotis davidii | reverse complement strand
GGGGGGGGGGGGGGGGCCTGTGGAGAGACCCTGTGCTTTGATTGGTGGGCTCTGCATTTTCCCCACGAGCCTTAAATCATGTGGATTCAGCCCCATACACACAGAGAGATAATGGGGGGGGGCTTTAAAAGAAAATCATAATATGTGTTATCATATGATGGAGAAATAGAAACTGTGAGGGCAAAACAGCCAATATCCACCGCTATATATTATTGGTTTATCATTTACTGGAGAATTTGCAGGGTTGAGTCAGGCATCGTAAATGACCTCTAAAACTCATTTCTGTTCTAATCATCTTTAAATCCCTACCTTCGAAACTCCCAAGTTAGGCACCTTTGTCTAGGAAGATAATGATCCAACAACCGTAGTATTGATGAATTTCATCAATCCTCTGAAGTATTCGCCAGCTATACCCAGTTCATACATTTTTAACCTACCTCCTGTAGCCCTCTCTTACATTGCTCCACATGCCCTATTTTCTTCAGGATTTTTTTTTGACACCTGTCATATTGCATTGAATTTTCCTTAAATTAAAATATAAGATTTATTTTTAACACTCTGCACCATCACCCTGCAAAAACACAATTCTGTTATTATGTAATTCTAACTATATATGTGTTTAAAAATGTTCTTCCTAACAATTTTATTGTGGATTTATATTCTCAGTATCTGGGCAATCGCATGCGTTGCTATGGTAATATTATAAAATTATTCCAAATCACGAGGCTTCCCTGAAACCATGCATGCTGGATATAGAAATAACATTGTGAAAAGCCTGCATTTCAGATAAGAAAGCCCCAGATAAGCAGAAACTCTTAACTAGGTTTACTGCCCTGGTTTCCCACCCCACCCCCCACCCCCAACTTACCATTACCTTAGGTTTGAGTGATAATAAGCAATGTAAAGAAAAATGATCCCCAGTTTACAAAGAAAATAAATTAGTCTCAAAAGAGAGTAATTAATATTTTGAAAGATTCCTGTTAACTAAACATAGAATGGATTTTATTTCCTCTTCTGCCATACACAGCTTATACAACCCTCGGCAAATCACTTGCCCTGCTTTAGTTACTCATTTATAAAATGAAGATTAAAATATTGAGCCACCTTTTAGGCCTATTAGAATCTTTTTTTTTAACTGTTGTAAGAACACTTATATGAGGTCTACAGCCCAGCTGATGTGGTTCAGTGATTGAGCATAGAACTATGAACCAGAAGATCACAGTTCAATTTTCGGTCAGGGCACATGCCCAGGTTGCAGGTTTGATCCCAGTAGTTGACATGCAGGAGGCAGCTGATCAATCATTCTCATCATTGATGTTTCTATCTCTCCCTCTCCCTTCCTCTCTGAAATCAATAAAATATATTTCTTTAAAAATATATGCAATCTACAGCCACTAAATCTTATCAAATTTTTTAGGGCACAATACAGTATAGTTAACTAGGCACAGTGACTGACAGCCAGTCTCTAGAAGTTATTTATGTAGCATAACTGAAATGTTCTGCTTGTTGAACAACAACTCTTCATTTCCCTGTCCCCGCTGCCCCTGGCAACCATCGTTCTACTTTCTGTTTCTCCGAGTTTGACTATTTTAGATTCCTCACATAAGTGGAATCATGTAATACTTTTCCTTCTGTGACTGGCTTTTTTCACTTAGTATCATGTCCTCCAGATTGATCAGCATTATTCACAATAACCAAGAAAAGGTGTCAACCCAAATGTCCATCAGTGGATGAGTGGATAAAGAAAGTGTGGTGTGTACATACAATGGAATACTCTTCAACCTTTAAAAAGAAGGAAATCCTGTCATATATGGCAACATGGATGAACCTGGAGGACATTACGTTAGGCTTATTAGAATTTAAATAATATAAAATGTGCAGTGTTTGAACACAGTATCTGAGACTGAATAATGATTTGTTTTCTCCCTACCTATCTCCCCAGCCTTCACAGCACTGAAACCTCAGGGGTGAGCTACACCAAGCTCACTTCTGTGTTCTTGGCTATCCATTCTCCTATCTGCCAGCTAAAAGCCAACAAATGATTGATTCTGGACCACCCATCTAAGCTAAGAGGCAGGACACAGGGAGAGCATTCCTCCATATTATTTCATGAATGAGTATAGTCTTTTGCCTTTGCCCCTCCTGGCCCTTATATAGTAAGCACTTGTATATGTGTGCACCTGAAAAGACAGCAAGAGAAGGAAGAGAGAGAGAGACAGAAAGGGGGGTGTGGCAGGAGACAGAGAGAGAATGATATTTTTAAAAACAAACAGAAGAAAACAACAACCAAAAACAGAACAAAACACTGCCTACTAAGACTAGAGATAAAAGATAGTGGTGAAGAGCATTGGCTTACAGGTTTATAACTAACTGATTATTCTCTGAGACTGAAATGTTTATATTTGATGATCTCCTAGAGCACCTTGGATTTGGGAATTGGTACAGTCTTTGCTTCTTATTCCTAATCCCAAGCTCAGTGCAAAGGATATATTTGTTCAGTGAAATGGGGCAGCTCCAGGCCACCCAGCTTTGGGGCGGGACATGGGGAAGAGGAGCCACCTTTACTCATGCTTGTCTCTCTGGAAGCAAAGTTTTGAAGTTGACCTCAAGAGCCAGAGTGGATGGATAGAGCATTTTGAGCATTTTCAATTCCGGAGAGACTGCGCTCAAATTCTGCATCAAACTCCTCCTCATGCTCTTTTCCCCCCTTTTGAACAATAGAAGATATCTAATCAGTCTCCTTGGAAAGCCCTGTCCCAGGAGGCTGCCCTCCCCCAACCCCTTACCAATGACCTCACCTCAATCTTATCTCCACTTCTTTCACAGAATGTGAAAATTACTTTCAACTTGAAGATTTAAAAGGAAACATTTGACCTAAAGTTTTTCCTACTGAGGCAGCCAAGTCAATGAGTCCCTACTGCCCCATCCTTAATGAAAGCCATCCCTCTGATTGCTGGCAGAAACTATAAGAGAGAAAGCTTCACAGGTGGGTTGGGAGCCTCTGGTTGGATTCTTAGTTTGACAATATTTGAAAAATAAGTTTTAACATGGAGCACTGTGATGAAGGGATGAGGAAATATTTTTCTGACAAATAAAAAATAATGATATTTACATTAACAGAGACTCTGAGAAACCATCCTATATAATAAAAGGGTAATATGCAAATTGACTCTAATGGCAGAATGACTGGTCGCTATGATGCGCACTGACCACCAGGAGGCAGATACTCAACACAGGAGCTGCCCCCTGTTGGTCAGTACACTCCCGCAGGGGGAGCTCCATTCAGCCATAAGCTGAGCTGATGCCTGCACTATGAGTGCAGCAGCAGTAGCAGGAGCCTCTCCTGCCCTCAGGGAGCGGGCCTAAGCTGGCAGGTGGACATCCCCCGAGGGCTCCCAGGCTCCAGAGGGATGTCTTACTGCCAGTTTAGGGCCAATTCCCTGGGGAGCGAGCCTAAGCCAGCAGGTGGACATCTCCTGAGGGGTTCCGGACTGCTAGAGGGCACAGGCCGAGCTGAGGGACCTTCCACCCCCAAGTGCACAAATTTTTGCGCACCGGGCCTCTAGTACATTCATAAGTAGCTCCCAGTAAACTAATCCCTCTTGGTTTTCAGGTGTGTAGTTAGGAAGCATTCTCTGCTTTATTGTTCCTCTGCTTGTTGGTCATAATTATTAATGATATTCTGATGTATCAGGAAGGCTACCTGGCATTTTTCATGCTCCCTCTCCAGGGCCCCCCTACTGAGATGAGCTCTCTTATTGAAACCCCATTCAATCATTTATGCATTTATTAAGCACCTACTATCTAATCAGGCTACAGAGCAATGCAGACATAGAAAACACAGTCCTTGGCCTCAAGGAAAGGAAGACAAAGAATCAATTATGTCATGTGTTAGATGAGAGACAGCTTCAAGTGTGGAAACGGGGCTACCCTGGGCACTGTTGCAGTAATCACGTTAAAGGTGGACTGTGGCTTCATGAAAAAAGAAATGAACAGATTCTATGGATGTTTTAGAGTAAAAATCAATAGGATTTGGTATTAAATTGGATGTGAAGGCATAATTGAAAGGGGAACATCAAGTCTGATGCCTTGGTTTTTGTCAGAGGCTAAAGAAGGGGCTGGCTGGCTGGCAGGTGGGCTATTGATTTACATCAATGATAAGCAAAGATCTGAAGGCATGCTGCTATTTACTGTGTGGACATTGAGCACGCCTGAAAAACAATAATGACTAGAACTACAAGTTTTGACGTACACATGTTCCTGGATAAGAGGAAAGAAAGTGGTAATGATTGGCACTAGGTAGGCTCAGTTTTTTTGCCACAGGCCCCTGGAGGGCTGTTGCCAGGTGATATTGAGCAACTGGTGACATTTCCTGGTGAGCTTTGATAGCTCCCCTATAAGGTGCCCAATACCCTTCCAACTCAGACAATCTATCCTTAGATCCTACACACACTCAAACTGACACTGAAAAAGAACACCGTTCATTCTTTCAGTCAACATATAATTATTGATCTCTGCCATGTACCTGGCCCTGTGTGGATCTAGAAATACAGCTAATCACATAGCTGAGCTATTTGGATTTTAATCTAGTTGGAGTCAGTAGCTTTTGGAGCTGAACCAACACATCTAGATGGTAGAAACTGGACAGTAAAGGAAACAATGGTTTGTATCTATGCACCAATTATTAGCTAGATAATCATGTAGGCAAGTTTGCCTGGGAGGTCTTTACATCTTTAATTTTCTCTTTTTGCAATGTGGAGATGGTAAACTCAATAAAAACTAATGGATGACAAGTTCTCAAAGACTTAATTCCAATTAAAACTAAGTGAAGGAAAAAAGACTTGTATCTCTACATGGATAAAATATTCCCAGCTGGCTAATTTACTGTGTGCCCTGTAAATCTTTTATGCCTGAGAAAGCCATTTGTCAGCCTCTTCAAAGGTTATGTCATTTCCCTTGTAGGCATGCACTGAGTAGCTTGAAAATGGGGATAATGAATGTTTTTTACATAACAATTGGATTATTTCAAGAAACCACCTCAATAAATACTCAATGCAACCCAATATATGTGTGAAAGATATTTAAAAGAATAAATTTCCCTATATCCCAGAATCTTATTACCTCTACAGTAAAAATAGAATAGAAATAATAAATGTTAAAACAAGGCAGAGGGTAATATACATTGGGGTGGGTGCAGGCAAACATTCTTCCTTTCATAGGTTGAAGCTGACATCTGATCCACTCTCTGGAAGAAAACAATATTGGAATGAGCACCTTTAGCCCATTTCTCCATCTTATTATTCATTTCTCCCCTTAGGAGAATGAAGAACTTACACATTGATGATCTTGGAGAAATCTGGATATTTAGGGGGGAAAAGGCCACTGCTTTAAGTTAATGGTAAACCAATAGAATTTCCTGGTTTTGTTATTGCACTACAATTATAAATGATATCAACATTAGGAGACACAGGGCGAAGAAGAGTTCATGGAACCTTAGTCTTCATTTCTTTGAAACTTCCTGTGAATCTATAGTTAGTTCAAAATAAAAAAGTATTTTCAGAAGGCAACAGTGGCCTCTGTATTTCTCTAAGGCTTTGCCATCTCACTCTGGCTGCTGTGACTCAGTTGGTTGAGCATCATCCCATGCACCAAAAGGTGGCAGGTTCAATTCCTGGTCAGTGCACATGTCCAAGTTGCAGGTTCAATTCCCAGTGGGTGTGCATACAAGAGGATTTAGTATCACAAAAAAAGAAATCCAAATACCTCCTAAATAATTTTTATATTGGTTACCTGCTGAAATGATAAGGTTTACAGGTTAAATAAAATATATTATTAAAATTATTTTTGCTGTTTAAAATGTTTCATATTGAAAAATAATTTTTCAGACTAAAAATTAATTTTACTCTTAAATTTTTCATACTAAAAAATTTAAAACTGTATGTGCAGGTCACATTGTGCTTCTATTGCACAGCACTGCTCTACGTCATTTTCTTTTTAAAAAAAAATATATATTTTATTGATTTTTTACAGAGAGGAAGGGAGAGAGATAGAGAGTTAGAAACATCGATGAGAGAGAAACATCGATCAGCTGCCTCCTGCACATCCCCTACTGGGGATGTGCCCGCAACCCAGGTACATGCCCTTGACCGGAATCGAACCTGGGACCTTTCAGTCTGCAGGCCGACGCTCTATCCACTGAGCCAAACCGGTTTCAGCTATGTCCTTTTCTTGAACAAGTTTGTTAAGGAAGCTACAATTTTTCAATTAACTGGCTCTATAGGCATCTTTCCTGCAGACTCAACTTTTCCCACATGGGATGTAGACTTGGGAAGGGGTGGATGAATAGGGAAGCCCTCAGGTCTAAGCCATGTTTAAGAATCTAAGAACACTTGTCATTTATGAGCTTTTAAGCCTCATTTATTAATTGTCCCTTTTGGCTTCTTCTATCTATTTCAATGGTGAGAACTAGGACAAAAGGACAAGGATTATCAGGCTCCTTTAAACCTTCAGCATGAAGGGGCAGATGAACTACTACGAGAATATAGAGGAGGAAGAGAACATTTTAAATCTAGGGCATATGAAGAAAACTAAAAACAAAATGGCACTTATGTTGAGCTATGCATGTAGAACTATTCTAGGAAAAGGGCATATTAGAGACAGAATCTTGGAACCAGGAAATGTGGAAGAGGTTTGGGAGCTAGCTAATCGTCCCATTTGGCTGGATATTAGGATCTTTGCCTGGGCAATGCATAATGTCCCCAAGGCTGCTTAGGATATGTTATGAAGGAACTTGAATGAAGGCTATGAGTTTTGGGATTTCCTCATAGGCAACAAAGAGCCACAAAATAGTTGTTGAGCAGGGGAATAAGATAAATGGGGGTCTGGTTTGAAATAAATGTCGGTAATGTGAAGAAGAGACTGACCTAAAGAGAAATCGGAAGCAGAGATAACAACAAGCCCAAGAATTGCCCAATAGTCTATAGAACCTGGGCATTAAAGGTTATGAAAGCCAAATTGGTTTGGAAAATAATGGATTGGAAAATCCAAATAATGAGTTAGAAAAATGTATAATTTTTTTAATTTGAATTCTGTTAGTAATTGTTAAAAATATATTCCAACCCAGCCTTGTGTAAGACAGATGGGTTTACTGCCCTCATCCATATAGTCTCCTGGGGGAAATAGCTGCTAAACAAATATTTTAAAGTGTGTTACTGAACATTGGGAAGGTCAAGTGCAAAGTATTTCTAGTGTGTTTTATTTTAGAGAGTCCTAAATTAAGTCCAACACCATCATTTTATAGCTACGGAGCATTCAAAGTTTAAGCATCAGGAAGTGACATTTAGACTGAGCCTGGGAAAATAATTCACCAGTGGGGATTCATTGAATCAGAGAGGGAGGAGACCAAATATGCCAGGCTGGGGGGAAAATAGGTATGAAGAAGTTAAGATGAGTAAGAGCATGATGCTTTTAAAGAAACTAAAGGAATTCAGTATGACTACAATGAGAGCAAGAGGATAAGAAAGGAGTGGATGAGAGTAAAAGCATGCATGGCTCTGTCATAATACAGACTGCAGTCCAAATCCTCGCCAAAAACTGGGAAATCACTGAAGGATTTCATACCGTGATAGTAAATTATTAGATATAAATTCAATATTGGGATGAGAAGGTGGGTTGAACCCACCAACCACATGGCTGAGGGGACAGAAGGAGAGGTGTGCTACGGTGTATAGAAAACAGTGTGCCTAAAAGAAGACAGAAAAAGTTGCTAAGGAGACTATTAAAAATGTCCATTTGTGGAAATAAAAAAATAAATAATGAATTGAAAGGGGGAAGAGAAGGAGTAGAAACCCTTAGGAAATTATTATATGTGGTCAAGGGGAAGATGGAGGTTACCTGAATTTTAATTGTACCTGTGCAAGTAGAAACAAACAAATAAATAAAAGATTCTAGAATTATTTAGGAAGGAAATAGAGACTTGATGGCTGGTTGACTGTACGGAGGTGATGGAGAGAGCATAGCCAAGGACAGTATTCACTATTCACATTGGTAAATGATGCCTTCCATGAAGAAAAGGAACAAGGAAAAGTATAGAGAATATTTAAAGTACATCTCTCTCTCTCTACTCGTATTGTGCAGGAGTGGTTTCAAAAACATGAGGGAGACTTTACCTTACTTAGGTGGTCCCCACAATCACCAGATCTCAATCCAATGGAGCATTTGTGGGATGAAGTTAAAAGAGCCATCAGGCAGCTGGTTCCACAGCCATCAAATCTCACAGAACTGGACAGTGCTATTCATCAGGCATGGTGTCAGATTCCTCGCATCATCTTTCAACATCTCGTGGAGTCAATGCCAAGAAGAATCGCCGCAGTATTAAAGGCAAAAGGTGGCCCAACGAAGTACTGATGGGGTGGTCATAATAACCTGGCCACTCAGTGTGTGTGTGTGTGTGTGTGTGTGTGTGTGTGTGTGCGCGCACGTGCACGCGCGCTTTTTTCCTGTTGGGTCAGATTTGTCAGGAATTTGAGATGACTAAGTCCAACACCATCATTTTATCACCAAGGAGCATTCGAAGTTTAACTGATATTTGCAAGATCTCACAACTGATTAATGATGGAGCTGGAACTGGATCTAGACCTCTTGAATCCTATGTAGCCCAGCTCTTTGCATTCTTGCTTCTCAACACATGGTCTAAAGACTGAAGCATCCGCATCACCAGGGATCTTATAAAAAGCACAGATCTAAGGCCCCACCTAAATCTCCTGAATCTGAATCCACATTTCAACAGATTCTCACAGAATCTCTATGCATGTTAGAGTTTGAGTTTTACTATTCCACATCACACATTTCTCCTCTGTATGTAGATATCCAAAGCTAAATCCACAAGATATCATTCTTTATAGCCAGAATACAAATACGTTTCTTTTCCTTTTTCTTTTACATAACCCAGCACCATAAATCTCAATTCTTTTTAAGTAAAAAGAACTATTCCTAGTCATGCCAGGGGCTGCTTTTACTCTTTTGAAAAAGAAAGCTTAAAAATCTCAGCCACTTTTTCTATGACAGAGGATGTAATTGAATATAGCTGCGAGTTCAAAATGCAATCAATCTATTTTTAATGACTTAAATTGTTCTTAAGGAAAAAGATAGCAGTTTATCTCTTAGATGTTGCTGGCTTTGTAACTCATCCTTTATACCAATCTGATTAATTCTGGACAATTTCTTGTTCCCAATTATTTGAAAGAGGAGAGAACATGCTCTTCGTTCTCAAAGGCTGTAGTCACTTCCCAGAGTGACTTTGTACTGCACAAGCTTTCAGGATATTTGTGTTTTTCATAGAAACTAGTTTGATTTGCATTTAGATCAAACTTTGTATTTTCAGGTGATTTTTTTCCTTTTTTAAATTCTATTATTTTCTAAAGTTTTACATATGTCCTCTTTTTCCCCAATTGACCCCCCACCAGCCATTCCCACCGCCCCAGTGCCTGAGTATATTGGTTATGCTAATATGCATGCATACAAGTCCTTTGGTTGCTCTCTAACACCCACCACCCTCCCCTACCATTTGTCTCTGGATCTATTCTTGTTCATCAAATTATGTTGCTCATTATACCCTACATATTAGTGAGATCATGTGGTATTTATCTTTCTCTGACTGGCTTATTTCACTTAGCATAATGCTTTCCAGTTCCATCCGTGCTGTTGCAAATGGTAAAAGTTCCTTCTTTTTTTATAGCGACATAGTATTCAGGCAATCTTTTGATTCATTCTTCATCCTATGCATAGCAGAGTAGCACAATCTTTTATCTTTTTCAATAACTTGGTCCAATATTTCTTTCTTTTCTTTCCTCTTATGCCATTTCTTTTACAAACTCTAACCCAGTCAATGTCTTCTAGTGTACTAATACCTGAAAGTGGCCAGGTCTTCATTAGCCCGTAGCTCAGAGGTCATATTTCTATGACACCTCTTCTCAAAGCAGAGCATTTTCTTATTTGTCTTGGTTTTCCAGAAGCTGACATAGTATATACCCACTCTTCAAAGACTGAAAGACAAGTGACAAAAATCCCCAAACAAATGAGCTTAAACAATAGAGTTCATTAACTCACAAAACCAAACCGTCCAGAATATGTTCTGATTTGGGGGGAGGCTTGGTTTAGTGGTTTAAACCCAGCAAATCACCATGGCCCAGGTGTCTTCTCTTGGCAACATGATGGCCTCAGTGCTTCCAGACTGCCCATCTTCATATCACACCATCAGGGAGAGAGAGAATATCCTCTGGTTGTTGCCACGGAAAAGAGAGAATACTCCTGCTTTTAAGAAACCCTGTAGTTTCTTCTTGTTTTTAATTGGCTACGGAGTGCCCAATCCTGAATATTCCTTGGTGTTCATGGAGATGGACTATGTTGATTGGCTTAAGCTATGCAAGGACACTCTTAAAATCAGAGGATGGTGGTGGGGCCCGTCCATGCCACCTGGTATATATAACAAAGAGAATATGTGCACTAGAGAAAAATTTTTAAGTTATTCCAAAGACAAAGACAGCAAACTAAAGATGTCTATGTGTTGAGTAAATGAGTGAACAATTGAATTCATATTGATTTTATACACCTTAACACAGAACCAAGTCAAAATACAATCTGTCTAAGACACTGGGGGGTTGGGGAGGCCAGGGAATTGTTAAGGGCAGGGGGGGAAAAGGGCACATATGTAATACCCTTTGTAATACTTCAAGCAATAAAAAAAATACAATCTAAGAATGGTAAAGATTATTTCTTGGATAATTTCTAAGAAGGCAGAGCAGTATCAAAATCTTCTTATCACTCAAAGCAAACTATCCATCTTTCTATAAATCTTTAAACCAGTTTATCTTGTCCTCTACATGCAGATCTTCTTTTTCAAGAAGATAATTAACCTCTTTTGGTCTGTTCTGGTCAGAATGTAATGGAATCTTGCCAACCCTGGACTTTGCTATTACTCAGAGATTTGAAATTTGTTAAAATTCTCAGCTCACATTTAACCTCAAATACCTTTTCATTGTTAGCTTACCTTTCTTCCTCCTCAAAGGCCAAAGGCTAAATGCCAATGGAACATTCTGCCTCAGTCTTCATTTGGCTCAGACTCCCTGTCCAGTAACCGAAACCCAAAGTTCACCCAGAGTTAATGATGGACAGCCATCCTAGTCGCTCTTTGGTCTAGCAGTGCAGCAGTTCAACACAATTGAAAGCAACATCTACTAGAATCCAATAGCAATTGCTTGTCAGCTCATATTGTGGCCCTTCCTCTTTGTTAGATGCTCTCTTTCTTTTAGACAGCTAGTGGTTAAAACCTGCTCTGATTTAGTGTCCAAAAATAAATGTGTATCTTTTACCTTTCTAAAGAAATTACATATTACAACTGGAATATGAAGCTGAGTCCTCTTAAATTATAGAGCAGAATTCTGACTTGGCTCTTTTTTTTTAAATTTGTTTTCCTTTCTAACTAGCTGCCGTTTCAATAACAGCTGTCAGCTGCTGGGGTCCAACCCCAGCAGGTCCAGGGGTCCCCAAAGGTGTGGACGGAGTCAGAGAAGAAGGAATGACACAGAGGCAGCGTTCAGGTGATCATCATAGCCGGGTTCTCTTGTCAGGGTCTCCAGCCAGGTTCTGTAGCCAGTTCTCCAGCCAAGTTCAGTCTGGGA
>NW_006292696.1:9217964-9224666 GCF_000327345.1 Myotis davidii | reverse complement strand
CTTAGTGAAGGGGTTTTATTCCCTCCCTAACTTCAGGGGAAAATCTCTACTGGGGAAACAACCTTTCTCGGAGAGGTGACCTTGGTTAAAACACAGTGCCAAGAAGGTGAGCAAATATATTAAGAACAGTATGCCATATATGCCAGGTCCCTTGAAACAGCAAGGATGGACCGGCTCCCGGCAGTCAGCTACTGTAAACATACTCTTAGTTTGGATATAAGTGATTTGAATACCCACCTATGAAGTATCGTCCTCTGCTCCACTCTTGGATCAATCCCAGTGAAATATGAAAATTAAATGTTTAAAATTACTGTAGCACAACTAAGACTGTGTTCTGCATGACAGCGACAACGTATTTTGGAAAATTTTAAAGTTAAGGAATCAGTCATTTTCTCCAAACACGTTAAGCATTTTCTCAGGGAATGGTAAATACAGTCTCCTTAGACCGCCACATTTTTTTTCTTCACTCCTGGTTTAGACCCCACTTATTGGGATATGACTTGCTATTGCCATAGAGAACTGTTAGGTTTACAACTATACTACAGACCATCCTGTGGCCCTAACAGGGCACCCTTTAAAGATGGATTTGGATTCAGATTTCCCTTCTCCAAATTACTTTCTGTGAGGAGATAGGCTAGTTGCCTAGCCTCTCTGACCTCAGTCTCTCTCAGAAATCAATGAGCTAGTGCAGAAGAGCAATATCTACAAGCCTGGAACATGGTAGGTACTCAGTGAATGCTAACTGCTATTGAACCATAAGTCCTCACGTATTCATCTCCACCCCTTCCCAGAGTCAGTGTAGTTAATCTTCATGGGGATAAGGAGTAGGGAAAAGGAAGAAAGACATTCAAAGACATATTTGATTACTGTGTAGTAAATGTTTTGAGGAAAGCATCTTTAGGGTAGAAAATTAGAAGTAATAACTATTTAATATAAATGCCTGAAAAACATGTCCAAGGTTATATGTCACATCTACATTGCAAGCCTAGATCTGCCACATGTAAATGAAGATAGTCACATCCATTTATTTTACCATATTATCTTTAACTGCTTTCATGTTTTAATGGTAGAATTGAATAATTGCAGCAGAGGCCACCTGGTCTTCAAAACCTCAAATATTTAATATTTGTTTTCTTACAGAAAAAGTTTGCCTACCCCTGGGTTACAACTTCGCTTAAGTTTATTAGAAGGGTGTCTAGACACATTCAATGGGTTGGTGTAAGTTACCTTCAAAATGCATTTCAACAGTCTCCTTCTGGTGCCATAGAGATATAATTCTTTGAAGATAGAACCTAAAAGACAAAATATGTTTACTTCCCTTAGACTCATAGCCACATAACATTCTGAGTCCCTCTGAAAGCAGAACTGGAGACAAGCACTTGAGTGCAGGTAGTTTACTTGGGAAGTGATCCCAGGAAACAGCAGTGGGGAATTGGAAAGATTGAGATAGGATAGGAGAGCAAGGCTGTGTTTTCAAGCTGATCACTGCCATGGGTGACTGGGGCTCAATCCTGCAAATATTCTTGAAGAGCTGTGTCAGATGCAACTACAATGTCCACCTGAGGAATAGGAGAAAAGTGCATCTATCCGCCACCTTTAGTCACTCATTGGACAAGCACCCCCTGGAGTGTTAACTCCCTCCCATTTCCAGATTTGTGCATGTACCACCACTAAAGGATTTCCATGTATATCCCTCAACTCAGCCACAGAGGAGATCCAGGCTCAGGAAGTGAGAAGTGCACAGGGCAGCTGTAGTGAGATGCATGAGTTGCTATCAGTTGCTCCAACATGAAGATAAGTTGCCTAGTAGTGGCTGCAGCAAAAGGCAGGCTAGGCAGATATGAGGCAGGCCACAGCAGGAGTCCAACATGGGACCTGATATTCATTGAGTCCTTTGGCTGTGCAGATCCCTGAGTGAGAAATGCTTTCTCTGCATTCTCGCCCTAACTTTGATACCAGCACAATGAGCTAAACAGGTTCTTTAACTACTTCTTACAGTTAAAGAAATTAATGAAGTAACTTAAGTTAGAGACACTAAATAGATACAACTAATGCTAGTTCATATTTATCTCCTGATATTTTCATATGCTAGCCAATGCTATAATTCCTTTCCTTGAACTGATTCATTTAATCCCCACACTAAACACTGCAGGTAGGGGATATTATCTGTCTTTGATGCCTGAGGACACTGAGGTTTAGAGAGGTTAAATAATTTGCCTAAAGACATACAGCAAGTAAACGGGAGAGCTTAGTTGGAACTCCAACCCAGGTCTCCCTAACTCCAGAGGTCACGCTCTTAAGCATTTCCTTAATCTCCTTTCCAAAATTTCTATAATTGCTTCTTGGCCAAACACATATTTATCATTACGCACATTTTCTGATAGAATCTTTGTGAGCATTTTAATGATTGCTACACCATGACTAGGCCAAATGCTTGATCTAGATGAGTCAATAAAAAGGTTGAGAACTTCAACATGTTCATCATTGAATCAGTTATTTTAATCACTTGTTATTGATTAGATGACAGCAAAGTACTGTGCATCCAAACTAAATTATAATCAATAAGTCTGCTGGAGCTTTCACCAAGTCCTTGTGGGCATTTAGATTTTCATTTTTTAGCTCCTAGGTGGTAGAAATATAGCCCAAGTCTGTAAATAGTATTTTAAAGCACATTAATACATTTTAAACTGATTTTCATGGCTCAATGTACCAGGGCATTACCTACAATGATTAGCAAAAGGCAGTATCCCAGATGAAGTGATAAATTAGGTTTCACAATAGCCTGGGGCCTGGGGCCATGACAATAGACCTGAATCCATAGTCACAAGTCATGAATTCAAGGTCTACCTCTGCCACCCACATGGCCCAGGGAAAGTCCTTTAGCCTCTCAAAGTCGGTTTCCTGATTTTCACAATGAGAAACAGTCTACCTGCCACACTATCCTAAGGTTCGGGTGAGGTCACATACTTGAGAACACAACCTTGATTATGATGTAAATGTAATTGATAGCTGGCAGGATAGAAGTGTATTTCACCTGGGGCACAGGAGCTGCTGAGCTGCTGTCAAATGTGCCTGGCAGTATCTTTGACTACAATGAACTGATTTGTTGCTGTCAAAAATGATGCACCTACAGTAATAAATTCAAGAGCCTGGAAGCACTGAACTTTAACTGCAGGGAATCTGTTAAGACTCTGGATGATCATAATTAACGCATATTTCAGCAAGACATTGATCATTGATCTTGCTGTTTGAGAACATTAGCATTTGGGGCCAAGGAAATAACTAACAGTATATTTTGAACAAGACCCTATTTTTTTTTCTGTCAAATAGGCACATAACTTTGGAACAATTTTTGAAGTTTTCATAAAACTAAACGGTTCAGTTAAACTAAATTGATGAACAAACTTATGATTTCAATAGAGGATAAAACATGTATTGAACTGAGTAATAATGATTTTTAAAATGTGCTGATCTTTTTTAAAAATATTTTTTTATTTATTTCAGAGAGAGAGAGAGAAAAATATCAATGATGAGAGAGAATCATTGATTGGCTGCCTCCTGCACATCCCACACTGGGGATTGAGCCCAAAACCTGGGCATGCTGCCCTGACCGGGAATCAAACCATGATGACCTGGTTCATAGGTCAATGTTCAACCACTGAGCCACGCTGGCTGGACAAAAAAAAAGTGCTGATCTTTATTGGGTGCTGAGCATGTACCAGACATTTAGCTAAATACCTTCTGTTCTTTCCTATCTTGGAGAATCTGCCTTCTACTTGCAAAGTTATTCAAAGGCATGTGGGTAGTAGTTGTCCTCCTATTTTTTTGTGTAAATGTGTTCTGCTAAATGATCCTAGAACATGAATCTTCTCTGTTTTGGATTCATATTAATCCATGGACTGTGTAGGGGGCACAGTGAGTTGAAACTTGTTTAGAGATTTACAACAACATGGACAAACCTGGAGGACATTACCCTAAGTGAAATAAACCAGACACAGAAGGACAAATACTACACGATTCCACTTACTTATGTGAGGAATCTAAAATAGTCAAACTTACAGACTTAGAGAGAGAATGGCAGTTACCACGGGCTGGAAGGAGGAGGAAATAGAGTTGTTGTAAAGAGGTATAAAGTCTGAGTTATGCAAGATGAATTGGTCTACAGATCTATTGTATACCATAGTGCCTAGAGTCAACAATACCGAATTTTGCACTTTCAAACTTTGTTAAAAGGGTAGCGCTCATGTTAAGTGTTCTTGCCATGAGGAGTGGGGGAGCAGAGAAAGGCAGGAGGGTACTTGCCTAGAAAAGGACAAAGCACAGATCCTACGTGTGGACCAGCTGACAGAAGGGTTGAATTTCTTCTCCTTTGCAAGAACCTTCTCTGGGAGGCTTAGGCTTTTTTATCCTCTGCCTCTGAAGTTTCAAAGGAAAAGTTTCTCCCTGCCAAAGCTTCAGGGCAAAGAAGGGATGACCTGCTCTTTCTCCACCTCAGAGCAAGTCAGCAGCGGCAAAGAGCCTGAAGGGAAGTGGCATTGGATGAAATAAACTTTATGTGATGTTTTTGCAAGAAGGTACATGCTGACTCTGACTTTCTCCTGATTCTGTTGTCAAACCCTCCTTGTATCTCCCTCAGTCAGTGATTTAATTCCTTCTTCCCCTTCTGGGAGCTTTTGCAAGTGCCCTGGCCTCCCCTGTATTCCAGTAGGTTTGTAGTAGAGGCATCTGGTGATATATTCCTCCAGTGCAACACAGTGCTACCTGCTGGAGTGTCTGTAATCACCACCCCTCAACACACACACACACACCATACATACACCACACACACATATCACACTACGCACACCACACATACACACCACACTACATATACCACACACACATCATACTATGCATACAACACACACACCACACATACTACATACAGAGAGACCACATACACCACACATGCCACATACACATTACACACACCACACGCACACACCACATACACACTCACACACACATGCACATGCACGATAAGATACAACTGACACATGTAACTAGACTCTTACTTAAAGCTGTTTTGTTGTTGTTGTAAGAAGAGTTAACATGAGATTTACCCTCTTAACCAATTTTAAGTGCATAATACAGTGCTGCTAACTGTAGGCACTAAGGTGGACAGCAGATCTCTAGAACCTGTTATTCTTGCATAGTTGAGACTTTATGCCTGTTGACTGGTAACTTCCCATCCGCACCCCTCTTCTGGCAACCACAATTCTACTCTGATTCTATG
Organism: Myotis davidii; assembly: GCF_000327345.1. NCBI lineage: Eukaryota > Metazoa > Chordata > Mammalia > Chiroptera > Vespertilionidae > Myotis > Myotis davidii. The sequence continues at coordinate 9,219,391 of NW_006292696.1, read as the reverse complement.
AGCTTGACTATTTTAGTTTTCTTATGTAAGTGGAATCATGCAGTATTTGTCCTTTTATTCCTGGCTGTTTCACTTCACATAGTGTCCTCCAGGTTTATCCATGTCACATATTGCAGGATTTCCTCCTTTTAGAACTATCATATGACCCAGCCATCCTGCTTCTGGGTGTTTATCCAATTGAATTGAAATCAAGAATTCAGAAAGAACCTGGCCAGCATGGCTCAGTGGTTGAGCATCAACCTATGAACCAGGAGGTCATGGTTCAATTCCTGGTCCGGGCACTGGTCCAGGCACATACTGGGGTTACAGGCTCCATCCTTAGTGGGGGGTGTGCAAGAGGCAGCAAATCAATGATTCTCTCTCATTGTTGATGTTTCTATCTCTGTCTCTCTCTCCCTCTCCCTTCCTCTCTTTGAAATCAGTTAAGACATACTTTCTAAAAATGAACTCAAAGAGATAGCTACCCTCCCATGTTCATTGAAGCATTAGTCACAATAGCCATGATGTGGAAGCCACCTAAATATCCATCAATGGATGAGTAGATAAAGAAACTTTGGTAAACACACAATAGAATGTTATTCAGCCTTAAAATAGTTTTTTTATAGGAAAACTTTTGGTTTTCTATTTTGTCATTTTACTTTTAGTCTTCCAAAATTTACAAATTGAATATTACACACACACACACACACACACACACACACACACACACGAAATATTGGTAATTTTACAACCCTGATCCACGTTCCAATATGGTTACAGCCATGAGATCTCAGAAGGGCCTGCCTTTATAGACTGAATTAAGTGTTCTTAATATTCTACAGGCCCCTCCTGGTCCACTAAATGTTACATTTTTGGATGGTCCCTGTAACATGGAAGTTTGATATCTCTTGGTTATTAAAACTCATTTTTACCTCCAGAAACTGTAAGTCCCTATGTCTGAGTGGTCAGCCCCCAGAGGAAAAAAAAGTTATATGGTCTGCTTATCTCTTTCCAGTGACAAAAGCTTGTTTATATCACCCAGGCTGACTTAGGTCCCTCATGATAAAATATGAGTAACTAGAATGTACTAGAATATAAGTTCCATGAAGACAAGGATGTTTCTGTTTGATTTCATCACAACTGTATCTGTGCATATAAAACAGTGCCTACACTTAAGAAATACTCAAGAAACACTGTTGAATAACTAAGTGAAGCTACAGGTCTTCATTCCAACTTCTTGAGGTAGAAGAGGAATACTATGCTCATTTAGTGACTGTGATCCCATATGTTGGCTAAAGGATAAAACTAAATGTCTAGACCAGCAGTTCTCAACCTGTGGGTCGCTAGCCTGTTGGTGGGAATTCAATCTATAGACTGCTTTCGCTTGAATGGACATTTTAATAAAGTTGATTCTACCAATTCTTGAACAAGGTATATTCTTCCATTTG
>NW_006292696.1:9181491-9216447 GCF_000327345.1 Myotis davidii | reverse complement strand
AGAAACATCCATCAGCTGCCTCCTGCACACCCCCTACTGGGGATCAAGCCCACAACCCAGGCTTGTGTCCTGACTGGGAATTGAACCAGTGACCTCTTGGTGCATGGGTCAAAGCTCAATCAACTGAACTACACCAGCCAGGGCTGAAGCTCATTTTAGAATGGAGGCTAATAAATCATTTTATCTGGAGCAGAGAATACGTGTAGGGCAGTAGTGGAAGATAATGCTAGAGATACATAGAGGGTCCGGAATTCAATTCTAAGGAATCTAAGTAGTGGGAGTGATACAGTGTGCTTAAACAGCGAAATGGTGTAATGTTCCCCCAACTATACATTGGAAAAATTCATCAAGGGATGGGCTGGATTAAAGGCTGTGACGGCCCATGGTCTCTACAGGTACTGACAAGTACAGATTCCGGAGGTTCTTTCACTTATCTTCTTGTCATACACGTGGAAGTTATTCTTAAACCAGGAGCTTGGGCTTCCTCCCTCCCAGGCAAAACAATCTACAGGAGCACTTCTCAGAATAATGCACCAATCACGGAAGGAAATTTCGCCCACTCCCTTTGCTTCCTATGGTACTTAAGCCTTTGAAAATAAATGGCCCTTGTGACCACGAGGTCATCAGGAAAGCTATCCTGGGAGCTCTTCAAAGTCCACAGTCACAGCGTGTTTATGGCCCAGGGCGAGGAGGAGGCTAAGGAGGACATGCTGTTCAGGGCTGTTTTCAAGCACTGTTCCACTTGGAATCACTCTCTCCATCCATGGGTGGAAAATTCAATTAGTCTCCAGTTTGGGGCTATTTCTCTAGAGCTGATAAGCAATATCTCCTAGAATGTTAAAATAATTAAACAGGAGGCGTCATATCATTCTTTCCAGCCAAAGACCCAAAGAAGTAAAACCACTTATGAGCATGCTAAGAGGGAATCTGGTTTTGTAAACAAAAAGGAATCAATTATACTTTACATTCGGATTATTAGCCTGTCATACATGCATATATTTATTTACCCATTTAGCAAATGTGTATGGAGTAGCTACTTTATTCCTGACCCTCGCTCTATAGTGTCAAACAGCAGAATGTACCTGTCCCCATGGAACATATATACAGTCCCACCCTATATGTCATGGACAAGTCAATGCCTAATGCCTTTGAAGTCTATATAGGGTAATAATTAAGAGTGTGAATTCTGGAGTCGCACAAACCTAGGGTAGAATCCTATACTAGCTATATAGTCTTGAGAAAATTAACTTCTCTAAGTGGCAGCTATTTTATCAGTAAAATGGAAAAGTAATAGAATTGATCACATATCTTGTTTTAAAGATAATGCATGTAAAGAGACTATCATCATGTGAAGGACATAGTAGGTGCTCAGTAAATGTTGTATTACATTTATGGCAAACATGATGGCTAGCAATAGCTCATTCTAGTAACAGATTCTATTCTTGCTCCCACTTACCTGTTCCTGCACAACAATTGGTATATCTTTTAAACTTAGCAGGCCATGAACAAAAAAATGGGGGGAAAACACACACCTCTTTTGGAATTAGTAGGAAAGCAATATGTCCATTCTATAAACTTGGCTTCGTCAATATTATCAAACAGCTATCAAAGTGTGAGTTAATATATTAAAATGATTGATTGCTTTAAGCATTTTTCATTTTTTATTTGGGGTAGGTAGTGATAATAAACAAATCCAATAAAATACATAACAGCTAATCAGTTAGATACTCATAATCATTAGTGAAGCAAAAATAAAATTACCTGTCCTAGATAATATTTGTGATTCTCAAAATGGTGTCAGTGAAAATGATTTTATTCTTACTGAAAAAAAAAAAAGAACAGTCTAGAAGCCCTAGAATAAGAGAATAATTTAGAGTAACCTTTGCAGATTTCTAAATTATGTTCATGGAATCATTGAAAACATTTTTTATTGTATTCATAAATTCTTCCATTTTTTTCTGGAGATCTATATTTCACCCATTTAATACCAAGCTCTATGCATGGGAAAAATAGTTTTGGAGTTAGCTAAATAGTGGCCACCTCTACTGTATGGTTTTAGAGCCCAAAGCAGTTGCACATATATTTCTCCCTTGCTTACCTAGAATTTTGGTTAATACCTTTAATTACTATTTGAACCTCAAATGCTCATCAGAAAGGTAAATATTTAAGCTGTTATCAGCGCTTACATTTTGACCTGATGAATTTATTAGTGTGCTATGTGATTATATGCTCACTGACCACAATTCAGACAGTCTCAAATGCTAAAAATCTCTCTCCTTCCATGCAAAAATAACCACTTGTCAAAGTTTCATACGTAAGCTTATATTTACCCAAATACTTTTCTTTATGTAAATGGGGCCATATTGTATACACTAGATTTTGATGAATTAATTATAAAAATACGTATAATAGTCTGTGTTGGGGGGGTCATTCTTTTAACAGCTGCATAGTATCTATGTTTATTTAACCAATCTCTGCAGTGGTTGGTGAACATATAGACTATTTCTCCACCCCCACAATGAATTAACTTTCTTACCTGTCTATTCATTATCAGGGCCTGACCAAAGCAGAGAGCTGTATAAACAGTGGGTCTCTTTTTGGAGACAAAACAATATATTAGAAATTTAGGTTATAAAACCATTAGTATCAGCCTCAAAGATCTGAAGGCTTAAGGCTTGTAAGGGATTCAGAAAGATTAGATGTTTGTTGATAAAAACTTCATGTCCTAAATAAGAATTGACTTTTCTCCAAATAAGCTGACTCTTCTGATCTCAGATGTTGAGAAAAGTCAGCGTGGACAGGGGGGTCTCAGAGACCTGAGCAGCTTAAAAATGCTAATGACGCATATCTTCACCAGAGGGTCTCTGCTGTGGAGTTGAATAAATATGTTGCTAAGAAGAAGAAAAAAAACACAGGGATTAGTTTTAATTACTGAAATGGTTTGTTGGCAATAACAAACACAGTGCTGAAGATACAGCCCTCCAGCCCAGCCGGTGTGGCTCAGTGGTTGAGCATTGATCCATGCACCAAGAGGTGGCTGGTTTGATTCCCAGGAAGGGCACATGCCTGGGTTGTGGGTTCAATCCCAGGCAGGGGCCATGCAGGCGGCAGCCAATTGATGTTCATGTTTCTCTCTCGTTGTCGTTTCTATCTCTCTCTCCTTCACCTTTCCCCTCTCTCTGACAATCAATAAAAACATTATTTTTTAAAAAATTATATAGCCCTCTGTATCACACAGGCAGGTTAAAATAAAAATCATCCATAGGCTCAGCCAAGGAAGAAAATTAGTGATGGAAATGTTGGGTCCTGTCAGAGAGACCAGAGTGATGCTTCTGAAGGTGGGAGTCATAGAGTCCCATGCTGCAATGCTGGAGACCACAATCACATTGGACACATGGATACCCCAATGCCACAGGGGCTGAATGGTTCTGATTATCATGCAGTGGCATTAAATTAAGGGAAACCACGTTGGGAAAGAAAGATCATTTATTTTAAGTCATGGGAAATGTCTAATGTCTCTTGGGAATGGAACTACTTAGGGAAACAAATGAAATTAAACACGGTAGCTTTATAATATAAGTTTAATTTATGCTTATAATTTAATTGAGTTGACTGATAGCCAAGCTTGTTCAATCACTTGGGCACACAACAGCTTCAGTGGCAACAGGTCAATTATTTCCACATCACCCTCATTCAAAACATGACCTTATGGAGGGTCTCTAAGTCTCCCTTCTACAACTCACCAAACTCATCCGGTGCTATATTTTTGTGGATGTAATTAACAGTAGAAAACCCTGATTAAAGCATTATGATTAATTCATGTGGAGTCATTTCCACTTCATCAGTCCTGTTCATTTGAATCCATGCTTAATGTCTCTTTTTAGCCGCCACTTCTTTATTTAAATAAACAATCAAAATCTCTTCTATGCCAGTAGCAGACGGGGAGGAAACTGGGTGCCGGAGGATTGGTTTTTGATCTATTTGCAGGTTCTTTCAGAGCTGGGCGCCGATAAGTTTATGCTGGGAACATTTTTAGACTTAAGTCAGATGTCAAATGTGGATTTCAAAGGCACTTCAACCAGTGCATTTCTCCCTCACTGAAGTATCAAAATGGTATTTGATGTCCAGGACCTTATAAAGCCTTCAATTTCCGTTCAGCAAAGAAAGTCATATTTTCTACTATGGAAACTGATAGAAGAAAAAGTCTCCATTTCTGTATTCGCCTCCCAGGCCCTCCTTTCTGAGGAGACTGCTCCCCCACCCCCACCCCCAGCTTCACCTCTGTTTCTTAATGGTTTTTCTGTCCCAAGATTCCATGGGTTTCTTCACTAAAGTCACTCTGTACCATGTTGCTGCTCTCTATCCCCAGTGAAGAAGAGTAGCTTGTCTATTACATCAAACACTGAGGACTAAGTTGAAGATGAATCCAGTGAGCTGACCTAGAGAGAGTAATAAATAGAGCTCACCCACTAACAAATGCTTGGGGGTAGGGACATTTCAGCCACACTTTGGCATATATATTGATCTCTCCCTGACCTTCCCACCCCAGTGAGCCGTTAGGTTAGCATGGGTTTGTTCCATTCTTCGAAAATGTGGCATTTTGAGAGGCCAGTAATTCACAATGCTGTGAAGATTATGCGTAGTGAATTTCCAAATACCCTTCAAAGGGATTTTTCTTTTCTTAAATCAAGAATGTTATGTACACTACCTAAGGGATAGCATCGACAGGTATAGGTATGATTTGGTGGACTCAGACATTAGAAAGAGCCACAGCAGAACATAAATAAGTGTCCCTTGGGCCAACATCGGGGCTGGAAATATAGGTGGGAGAGGTAAGGAAGCAAAATGGTACCTGTTCTTCCTCTTTAGTTTCCCCATCATTGTTCAAATATTTAACTCTCAGGAAATGCTGAGGTTTTGAATTGTTTTGAAGAGAGAGAAAGAGCGAGAGAGAGAGAGAGAGAGAGAGAGAGTTAGTTTAATAAACCAGGGATTTAACCAGAAATAGGAGTGTATTGCTTTGAGCTCACCTCTTCACTTCTCTGGATCCTTCACGTATAGCAAATGGGGGAGGAAGGGAACTGTTGGACTAGTTCCTAAGGTTTCTCTCATTTCTAACATTCTCTACAGAAAATTGTTAAAGTTGGTTTGAAATTATAAACTGTACTCTCTGAAATGTTTGAGACGAGATGATGTCATAGCTAGACTTGAGCAAACATTTTAGAAGATACAAAAATAGGTCCGTGGATATAACTCAAAAGAGCCCTGCTCTTTTAGGAGTTAGGTCAGTGTGATCAGCATGCTGCTGAAGAAGCAGTAAATTCAAGGAAAGTTTTCACAAGTGTCTTCTTTTCTCAGAGGCCAAATATGATGTCATAACTTAAGCTGAAGCGCTTGATATATTTTATCTACTTTCTCAGCAGAACAGCCACCAAAGGGTGAGTGTGTGTGTGTGTGTGTGTGTGTGTGTGTGAGAGAGAGAGAGAAAGAGAGAGAGAGAGAGAGAGAGAGAGAGAGAGAGAGAGAGAGAGAGACTAAACATTACTGGTTTAATTTTTTTTTATCACATCTTAATGAATCAGGAGTCTAAAATTACCGAGTCTCCATGGTCTGTTTGCTCAAACTTGTTGACATTTCAGCAATCTTCTCATACTCATAAAAACATTTAGAGTGCTTGCCTTGAGATTGTTGATTAAAAGTGTGCAGCCTTGAAAAACTATCTGCTACATAAACCAAATCTGTAAGACTGTCTTTTCCCACTGAACAAATATTTTGTTCTGCTTAGTTCCTTTCTCTTTGTATTGTGATCTATTTTATTTATTCTCATTTTAAGTGTTCAATGTGTGCTTGGAAAGAAAACATATTGTCAAATATGTGGTACAATGATCCATCACACAAACTTACTATTTTTGCCCTTAAACCTTCAATATCCTTTCTGACTTCTCTGCTCACTCTAACAATTACTAAGAGTGGAGTGTATGGAGTTCTTGTTGTAGTCGGGGTAGCTATCTTTTTCACCGTTAAGTTCACTGTGGTATCTTCAACATCAATATTGTTTATATCAAAAGCATTGGTGACTCCGGATGACTCTGAATTTCCCTCACTGGCTTGCAAAATTTCACTGGTTGTAAGCATATGCTTCAAAGGTCCTATCTCAGTTCCACAATTTATGTTCCTTATTCCAAGTGAAATCTTCATTTCAGATTGCAGGGTCAGGTAAATCCTCTCTGAGGTGACAATTAAATTGAGACCTGAAAAATAAGAAGAAATTATTCTGGAAGAGAGCGAAAACAAGATCATTGCAGGGAGAACAAACATTATTCACAGTAATCTCAAGTGGGAAAGTGTGATATTGTGATTCGTAATAAGAAATATATATCTATAGTTGGTCTTTCTCTCTGTTTTGCTCCCAGAATCCTTGCAATTTCATAAGAAGTGACAGTGGTCAGGGTGTCTCTTGTTATGTTAGTCAGGTAACTTCTAGCGTTCACTGAAGGTTAAGGAGCTGAATGCCTAGAGCCCAAACATGTGATTAGAAGTTGGAACTTTTAGTTCTAACCCTTATCCTCCAGGCAGGGGAGAAAAGCTGGCAATTGAATTCAGTTACCAAGGACCAATGAGTTAATCAATCTTGCCTTTGTAATGAAGCCTCCATAAAAACCAAAAGAAGAGGATTTCGGGAGCTTCAAGGTTGTGAACACATGGTGTGCTGGAGAGGGTACAGAAGCTCCATGCCAGTCTCCATACCATACCATGTGTATCTCTTCTATCTGGCTGATCCTGAGTTACATCTATAATAATAAAAGCATAATATGCTAATTAGACCAAACAACCTTCCATACAAATCTGGGACTGCGAGGGAAGCCCGGGTCCCAGGTGCCTGTGGTGGCCTGAGGGAAACCCGGGTCGAGGATGCCAGAGGGAAGCTGTGCCGGCAACCAGGGGAAGGAAGGCCTACTCTTGCACAAATTTCATGCACCGGGCCTCTAGTCCTATATAATAAAAGGCTAAATGCAAATAGACCAAACGGTGGGACAACCGAACAACCAGTCACTCTGATGTGTGCTGACCACCAGGGGGTGAGCACGGAACATAGCAGGCATTGGCAGCAGGTGGCAGAACATGGAACATGGCGGGTTCGGCCATGGTAGGATGGTGGAGCAGGTAAGCGGAGCACCAGTCACTGTCATTGGGGTGAGCCTGGTGGTTACTGAAAATTAGTTGCTCCCATGCACCACAGTCCCACTCAGCACTTGCACCTGCTGCTGGCACCGGAGCTGCTGCTTGCACCTGTTGCTGGCTCCCAGTGCCAGCCCCGATCACTCGATGCTGTCAGCGGGTGTGAGTGGCAGCTGCCAGCCCCAATCACCCCTAAGGGCTTCTCTACCTCCCCCTGCTCCTGAGGGGAGATCAGGGCAGCAGCTGCTGCTCACACCTGCTGATGGCTCTGGCCCCGCTTGCACCCGCTGTACCATCAGTGGGTGCAAGCAGCGCCATCAGCAAGTGGGAGCAGCAATGGCAGGAGTGGGGCTGCTGACAGACTGGAGCCAGGGGCTGTGGCAGGAGGGGTCAGGCAGGGGCACGGATGGGGCAAGACACACCCCTGTGCCCACGTCAGCCTTGCGGCCCACAGTTCCTTTCAAGGTGCACAAATTCATGCACTGGGCCCCTAGTTATTTTATAATAAACCAAAAATCGAGTAAGTAAACTGTTTCTCTGAGTTCTAGGAGCTGCTCTAACAATTTCATCAAACCCCAGGAGAGTGTGGTTGGAACCTCCATCAGTGGCCAAGTGTTCAGAAGCATAGCCAATAAACTGGTGTTTAAAGTAGGGTATGAGGTGGGAGGGGACTGTTTCTTAGGACTGAGCCCTAGACCTGTGGGACCTGATGTTATCACGAGACAGATAGTGTCGACTTTGAGTTAAACTGTAGGACACCCAGCTGGTACTGTGGATCATTGTTTGGTGTGGAGAAAAAGACCCATGCATTCAGTGACCAGAAATGTCAGAGGTGAAGTGTCCTATGTGAGTAGTAAAGAAAACATGGGAGGTAGAAGACTGAGTTTTTCCAATTCAGAAAGATATTGTTTAATCAAGCATTTGAAAATATACAAGCTTGAATGAGAAGGAACATGTCACTAGATGAAGCTCATAGAGAGTCAGAGGCTGGGTCATATAAATCCTTATGATCATTTTTAAGTTTTCTATCTTATCCATGGCATACTTTTATGCAATGAAGTACAAATTTTCTTTGTGGAGAATGAGCTGGAAACGAGTAAGACTGAGCACAAGGAGACGGATTAAGCAGGTTATTGAAAGTGTCCATGTGAAAAATAACAATGACTTGGATTAAGACAGTGGCTGTGAAGGTGTGTGACTGGTTGGAATTGGGATATATATTAAAGGGAGAATCAATAGGACTTGGTGGGAGAACAAAGATATGAGAAAAGAAAACATCAAGAGTTTTTGCTTAAAATTTACAAAAACTTATACAGATTTTACAAGATACTTCATGTGCATTATCTGATTTGATACTCACAATAATCAATGGGATCACCATTATTACCTTTTTTAAAGATAAAGAAAAGAAGGCTGAAAGAAGTCAAACTGTCTATTGTTACTCCAGTACATTAATCCTCAGCTGAAACTAGAAGCAAATTCTGTAATACTGGTCAGGGCTCTTTTCCTGTACAGGGTGTGGCAAAGGTAGATTTACAGTTGTTCATATGGAAAATAATACAATAATAAAACAAGAATAAACTCGGTGATTTGTATATTCACAACTTTTGCCCCATCCTGAATATAGCTTTATTTCATCAATATGTGTTTAAAGAATTACAATGAAGGACTCATGGCAATTATCAGAGTTGATGTTTCTTCCACGCCCTCATTACTACAGAAGTCCCAGCCAAACCCATCACCAGGAAAGTCAAAGCCAATAATCTGGAGCCAATAATAATCATAATAGATGAATTTTATTGACACCACAGTCTTTAAAGCCTTTTAGCATGCATTATCTCCTTTACTTGTCATAGTAATCCTGTGTACATACTAGTACTACTATTAACCCAGTTAAGAAAACTGAGGCACAGAAAAATTAAATGATTTTCCCAAGATGACTGAAATTGTAATTGGCTAAGTCAGAATTTGCCAGAGTCTAACTATGCTGCCCATAATGAACTCCAGAAGAAAATGTTAATGGTACACACATGGACAACAGCACCGTGTGATTGCAAGAAAACTGGATTCACACTCAAAAGATCAGCATTTCTATGCTGGCTTTGTCACTGACTTTTAGTCCATGCCTCGCCCCTCAAGCCCTGCTGTGATCACTTTCTACTTGTAAAATGACAGGCTTTCATTACATGATTTCTTGGGCTCCTTCTGATTCCTATTCTTTTTTTTCCCCTGTAGTTTGTAGGTAATCATATTTTCAAGAGTTGGTGAATATGGTTTGGGTTACAGCCAGCCAATCCCCTCACTGACCATCCCACCCAATTTTCTCTTCAGGCTGAAAAACCATCCACTCCCCTAGAGCCCCCCATCCCCACCCTTGTTTCTTAGACAGTCCTCAGCGGGCTTAAAGGGTGCTCCGTTGCTAGCTTGGCAATTAACTCATCCTGCTTGCACACACCCAGTGCAAAGCGCTAACTTGCAGGAGGTGTTTATCATATGTCAGGGTGACAGCCTCCTGCTGTAGGCTTTGACTTGCTAAATACCTGCAAAAGATTTCCCGCCTGGAACACCTGGTCTGCAGAGCAGGCTGCACCGCAAAGCTGCAGGCAGCATCTCAAGAGGCTCCTGCACCCCCTCATTCCCCACTCTCTGCTTTTCAGAGGGAAGTGAAGAGGATGGGGCAGAACCTTGAATGAACTGAGATTTACCTTAGGCTGTACTGAAATGGTTAAGGGAAGTGGGAACCCACCTCCATCCCTCTGCCCTGACTGATGCTATACCAATGAGCCATTATGGTGTGCTTATCAAGTGTGTACCAGGATCTATGCCAAATACATCAGCTCACCCACTTATTTAATCTTTCCAACACCCCAGGACTTTAAATAACTTGCTCCCTGGTGGGTACTACAACCTGGTTCACTTAGCTCAGCCTGGGTCTCCGTCCCTCTGTCCTGGTCGCCACACCCCAGACATCAGGCTATACTTTCTCAAGGTAGCAATGAGTTAGCAGGCAGAAGACTCTCTGCTCTATTTTTCTTCTCAGTTATAAAATTCCACTGCTCCCTGAACGCGCAGTGGTCCTTAACCAAGCTGGGAAGACACAATGGTAAGTCAGCAACTCCCTAGGCCAGTGATGGTGAACCTATGACACACGTGGCAGAGGTGACACACGAACTCATTTTTTTGGTTGATTTTTCTTTGTTAAATGGCATTTAAATATATAAAATAAATATCAAAAATATAAGTCTTTGTTTTACTATGGTTGCAAATATCAAAAAATTTCTATATGTGACATGGCACCAGAGTTAAGTTAGGGTTTTTCAAAATGCTGACACGCCGAGCTCAAAAGGTTCGCCATCACTGGCCTAGTGGCCCCTTGATTAGAGAGCAGGAGAAAGGTTTACTGAGTGGTTACTCAGAGAACACTTTTGAGAATACTGTCTCCTTTGTCTATGTATAAAGATGACTGGTTTGAATCAGTCCTAGTCTTTCCATTTGGAATTTGCAAGTCAATGGGCAATTGGCTTTGTTAGACATAGTATTTTACTTAAACAACGAAAACACCAAAACCCAGGAGCCAGTGCTAAAACTTCTAATTTGTTGGACTCAGACTTGTCTGAATATGAACCTTGTATTTTTTGCGTATACAAATTCTGCTATCTTGGGTAATTACTTAATGATTCTGAGCCTCAGTGTTCTCATCTATAAAGTGAAAATAATATAGTACTTGCCTCAAAGGCTGGTATGAGAATTAAATTGTAAACTTTATAGGGGAGAGGAAGCATGGAATTGTGAAAATGCATGTGCATTTGAATCTGGTCTCTGAGACTTCAAAACATTTAATATGTTACTCAGTGGCTGTGTGTCGATATTCTTTGCCTATAAAGGGGAATAAGGCCAGCCTGTGTTGCTCAGTGGTTCAGCATCAACCTGTGAACCAGGAGGTTACAGTTTGATTCCTGATCAGGGCATATGCCTGGGTTGCAGGCTCAATCCCCAGTGTGGGGCATGCAGAGGCCGCCAATCAATGATTCTCTCTCATCATTGATGTTTCTCTCTCTCTTCCTCTCCCTTCCTCTCTGAAATTGATAAAAATATATATTAAAAAATAATAATAAATGGGACTAATAATTCTTGTTTAAGGGTTGTGGTAAGAACTAAATGAAATAACATATATCAGATGCCTAGAGCAGCCCCTAGCACAGAGTGCTCAATAGGTCTATATCGTTCCTTCTGTTTACATACATTCATATTTTGATGTCTTAATTTTTTTCAATCACATACAGCTAAGGGAAAATTTATTAATTAGATTGATGAACATGAACATCACTCAGGAATTCAGGGGATTGATATCTTTGTAGTTAAATTAGTTTCTCCCAACTTTTATAGTTAGGAGTTGTGAACTCCAGTCATACAAATGCATATGGGTCAAAAGTGGGTCTGAGCAAATGGTGTAGTTGGAAGGTGTGCATTCAGCCACAGTGACCAAAAGAGCTCACACATGCTGGTGAGCGGATAGCAGCACAGCCTGTTGATTCCGTGTGTGCAGAGCAGTGTGACTCTCTCTCCAGTAAGGGACACACCGAAGCCAAGTCTGTCCTGGGAGATGGGGCATTTGCTGGGGGAATTAGTGCCTCGAGGTGTTGGCCCTTCCCAAATTGGAGCTCTTGTAGCAGGACCTCCAGTTCCTAAAATTGACAAAATCTTTCCTGTGGTTTCTCAGTTCTTTTATTCCTCTTAAGTGTATAATTATTGGACTTCATTTTTCTGTTGGGAATAGGTAATTGCAGTTCTTGGGAAGTATCAAAAAATCTTTCCATGCTGGGTTTATATAAAAGTATAGTGGTAATGGCTCTTGGGAGAAGGGGGCTTGACGTTGCAGAACACACGTTCAGGGTCTTTCTGTGGCACTCCTTAAATAGTCTGTCCTGAATAGACGTATGGAAACCTATTTCCTCTAGGACATGTCTATGCATAACAGGGCACTGAAAACAGGCAGATTTCTTACTCTCAAAAGCTGACTTCTAGGCCAGGAGAGGCATGTGGAAACCTCAGACCCTTGGCATAGGAGAGGCTTCCAGGTTGGAGGCCAAGACCCAAATCACAGGTGCAGTACTGTTCCTGTAATAGTGAGCTGTTGAGAAAGAGACACTGTGGGGAGCTGAACGAAAGTACTGAGTTTAGAGTCAGAGATCTTGCCTAAGTTCCAACAGTGTGACCTGGACTAGGTTGCTCATCCTCTCTGTACATGACCGCACCTTTCTGTAAGGGGGGATCCTAACATCCGCCTCAGCGGGGATACTAATGCCCACCTTGGTGGGGTTTTGTGAGGAATAAGTGAAATAACATACACAAATTCTTAGACTATTCTGGCACAGAATATGGACAAATGCATGGTAACCTCTCTCATTCTTGATTCCTTGTGAGGAAGGGGGGTTTGTCAAAGTGTTGCAGATTTTATAATGTGTCTTCTGTCCTCCATGAATAAAAGGAACACTCAGACTAGGGTAGTAAGTGACCCTAAGGCCCTTTGTTGAATATTTACTACACACAGGCATGATATGTGTTCAACATTACAAGATCTCTTTCATCATCATCTTCTTTTTTTTCTTTTAAAGATTTTTTTTAATTTTTTCATATTTTTAAAAAATATATATTTTTATTGATTTCAGAGAGAGGAAATGAGATGGACAGAGAGACACATTGATAGGAGAGAAACATTGATTGGCTGCCTCCTACATGCCCTTTACTGGAGATCTAACCCACAACCCAGGCATGAACCCTAACTGGGAATCAAACTGGCAATCTTTTGGTGCATGGGAAGATGCCCAACCACTGAGTCACACCAGCCAGGGGCATCATCACCTCCTTTTTACAGATTAAGAAACTGAGCCTCCAGTTTTAAGTAACTCCATCAGTAACCTACTTAGTAAGTAGCAGAATCCAGGTCTACGAGGAGAGCCAATAAATACAGTCCATGCTACACTTACAGCTACACTAAAATGTTGGTGGCATGCCTATACTTTTTTTCCCTTGTTCCTGACCTTTTTTCAATATCTTTTCTACAGTAAAGCCCTATTCATGTGAGATTTTTAAGCTTCTGATGTTGAGGCTAGCATTGTACATTATTCAGCAAACACTTCCTTCATATCCAGTTTGAAGTTATGGGTGTGTTGGAACCACTTGGAGAAGCAAACTGTCCTCAAAGGCATTGTAAACACTCAGTCACATAGGTGGGCTGAGTATCGTTCTTGTTTACTCATTAAATCAGGTCAACTCTCCTGGGCAAACAAGTGTCAGTCCTAGCTCGGGGCCTATCTGTCTCTGACACTGTAGAAGTAGCTTTAGAGTTGACCTTGTCTGTCGTCTTCATTTTCCACCAAAGGGACCCTAGAGTTTAGGAGCAGTAATGCAGTGGAATAGCAGGAGCTACAGCCATAGTCATGTTCGTAGCAGCAGAACTGACTGCTCTATGAACCAGGTAGAGTGCTCTGCCCCCCATTTGAACTATTTCATTTAGTCTTCATAAACAGCTATGAAAAACAAACATGATTTTTATCTTCATTTTATCGGTGAAGAAACAGAGAGGTTAGGTAATTTGTTCAAGGTCAGTTAGCCAAGAAGTAATGACACTAACACATTCGCACAGTGTATTCAACCGAAAAATAAAACATCGACTCCATCTTAAAGGCATCGTCACATTGGAGTCCCTCATACTACCCCACATGGGTTTGGTGGGTGACATTTTCTGAAATGTGCAAAACCATACAAGTAAGGCAGATATAAATCGTGACGCCTAAAAAGGCAAAGAACAACTATGAACAGCCATGGATGAGGTCATTTGATTTCCTGTGAAGAATTAAAACAGGGATCAGCAACCTATGGCCTATGGGTCAAATCCAGTCCAGCATTTGTTTTCCTAAATGAGGTTTTATTGAAGCGCAGTCAAAGCCTTTTATGTATATATTGTCCCTGGCTGCTTTCATGCGACAATGGCACAGATGAATAGTTGCCAGACTGACTTAATGGCCTATTTGTCTCTTGACAGAACAAGTTTGCTGACCCCTGGCCTAGAACGTCACCGGTTCTAATGATGTCCTACATTCCTCCCAGATCACATGGCCATCTCCCGCTGCTCCAAGAGGTAACCGTTATTCTAAATGTGCAGTGCACCATTATCTTGCTTAGTTTTAAAAAAAGCTTCTTTTTTTTCTCTTTAAAATATGTTTTTATTGATTTTAGAGAGAGGGGGAAAAAGAGGGATAGAAAATCTATCAGTTGCTTCTTGCATGCCCCGTACTTGGGAGCGAGCCCACAACGAGGGCATGTGCTCTGACTGGGAATTGAACTGACAACCTCTCAGTGCTTGGGACAACATTCGAGCCACACCGCCCAGGGCAGGAAACTTTTTATTGAGGTACACACGTAGAGAAATGCACAAACCCCACGTTTATTCCACAAGTGCATGGTCATCTGCCGTACAGTGGTTCTCGCACTGGATCTGGTCATCCGGTTAACTGGCAGAAAACGGAGTGAAATGATGCCTGACACAGAGACCACAGCAAGAACAAAGGGGTGCCAACGAACTCTGCTGATCTAGCTGCGAGCATCCCAGAGGCTGGGCTTGAAGTGAACCAAGTGGTTTCCCAGAATGACCTTGGGTGGGAAAAGTCAGAGGTCAAGTGGAGGTTGTATGAACAAGAGAAGCAATGTGGGAAAATCCATTCTGCTTCACTTAGGTGGTTGGAAGTGGAAGAAAATTCGCACGAGGGCTGGAACAAAGTGAGAAGCTGAAGGAGTGCCCAGGAGTGAGGCAGTGCTCATGGCAGGGACCACTGCTGTGCCCATTCTTAGGGGGAGTGGGTTCACCGGGCTGGTTTCAAGGCATCACTTCGTAGCTGGTGTAGCTTTGGATTTCTCACCACAAGAGCAAAAATATGTCTGAAAAGAATGGGTGCATACTATCAAAATATGGAACAACATATTCAGACAAACAGCCTACTTTGTAAGGCCTCCCTCTACTCACCGACCTAGGTCCCAGTTACCACGAGGAATTTCATTATTAAAGGCAGATGGCTCAAAAATAATCTTTCCTACACTTTTACCTCACACTTTTTATGACTTTGAGGACTCAAGATTTTACTTTTCCTATTAAAAAAATTAAACAACCTGGGATCTCTAAAAGCAGTGGTTCTCAACCAATTAATATGTGATTTACATATTAATCACAAAAACAATATGTAATTATATATGTGTTTTCTGATGGTCTTAGGCAACCCCTGTGAAAGGGTCGTTCGATCCCCAAAGGGGTCGCGACCCACAGGTTGAGAACCGCTGTTTAAAAGTGAAATGCCAGTCTTCGTTTCAGATTATCTGAAAGTTGGGAAAATCCTGAATTGTTGTTTACTGTGACTACCAGAAAGATTACACATATATTATGTACATGTCACTTTGGAATGTACTTCTGCTGGGCATCAGGGTGAAAGGATTTCTATGGTTTATATAAACCAGAAACGCTCTCTACTCTTTTGAGAAGGGCTTAAGCGATCATCATGCTTTCTCTGGTTCAAAGTCCCTTTTCTCAGTTACCTGGGCACTCTGGGAGAGAATGTCCCAAATCATAACCGCCTGGAGAAACCTGATTACATTGAATTAAAATAAGTTTGCCACTAGCTCTGAATTACATGTTAGAAGCATCAGAGCCCTGTGTTTGTTTGAATTCTGTCCTAAAGAAGAAGGTGGTGGGAGGAGCTGCCTGGATGAGTTCCTTCCTTCCGGAACAATAGATTTGCAAACATTGAGCTCAGGAATATGTATCCTGTCATAGAAACCATGAAAAGTGCATGTATCCTCCCAGCATGGGTGAATATTCCAGTTCCAAGTTCCCAAGCTGAGGTGTGAAAAAACAGAGAAGGTGGTAGAAAAAAAGTCGCTGCTGCCCCTTCAATGCACATCAGATTTAGAGGCTAATTTGGAAACTGCATTTGCCTTTATTCTTCTTGACTTAAGTTAATGGGATGAAAATAGCTTCAGAACACATCATTTCTTTTCCAATTTCACAAAGCCACAACCCTTTATTAAGGCGCCTGACCTTCCCCACTCTAGTGAGTGTGTTTTGTTTTCTTAATTTCACCAGCCAGCAGATAACCAGTCCAATGTCACTCACTGAACCTGGCATAGGACAGTGAACACCTAATTAGCCCCGTGTTAAATGTAAAGTAGACAAAACCATCCCCGGGGGAAAATCGTTTTCCAGAAGTGTACACTCAATAGGATTCACAATTTCCTATCTGGGATGCGATGTTTTCAATAAAGGGAGAAATACAAAGGATGCCTGTGGTTAGGGTTTTGTTTGTTTGCATAAGTTACCTTGGAGGATCATCAACTAAGATGATAAAACAAAAGAATATAGAATTTGAATTCAGACAGACCTAGGTTAAGTACTGGTCCCACCAACTAGCGGTATAATCTCCCCCAAGTTACTGAACACACAGTTTCCCAAACTTGATTCATACACCAGAATGACCCAGGCTTTGGCCAATCTGTTTTTTAACAAGCACTTTAGATGATACTAATGCACAGCCAGGTTAGGGAGCTTCTCACCTGTATTCTCTACCCCCCAGTGTCCTCATATACCAGATGTGCTTCAATACCTTCCCCACATGTGAGTCCTCAAGGAGATAAAGGACATGAGACATCTCTGTCATTGTCCTGCACTCAGTACAGTCTAGATATTCTCTTTTGGACTAAATGCTTTGAGATGATTTCATTCAGATTTCAGCTCGCTTTTAATTCATCATCGCTGCCATGGGATTCTTATTTCATTACCACACAAGTCAGTGACAGCAGTTTTGCTGCTAAAGAAAACCAACAAGTCACAAATGAAACAACTCCCAGCTGAGAGGCATGCAGTGAAAGTCTAAGAAACATTTTTCTTCCTTTAAACCAAAGATTGAGCTCTGCAAAACCAGTTCAACAAAACGGATTTGAAGGGATTACGGGTTCTTCCCCACTTTCTTTCCATCTGGAAGCAAATGAAGATGTGAGAGCCACTGTATGGCAGGTGACCATGCTAATTTTCTGGGTCCCTTCCTCAAGGTATCAATCATCTCTGTTCACAGCAATTTCCTCCTATTTGACCCATCAGTTCCTCAAATGGTTGACACCTTTTAATAGCTTCTTTCTGTTCCCTCACAAAGCATTTCCTGTGTGGACTGGCTTTTTCTCCAGCCCTGTCCACCGTGGAAACCACAGCGTTAAAAACAACCAAGCTCCTACCAGACGATAATTTCAGGATAGATGGTGTGATGATGTCTGTATAGCAGTTTTTTACTTCTCAATCTGTTTCATAGCTTCATCATATCCACTTGCCCAACACTGGAGGTAGGTAAAGCAGGTATCATTGCTGCCTTTTTAAAGATGATAAGAGAGAGGAATCTGAGAGAAGGTCACAGAGCTGGTTGAGTGACCACAATGGAGTCAGAAACACCAGATTCTTAGGTTGAATTGTTTAGGACTCCAACCCACATGGATGGCCTTGAGGATGCTGGCTCTTAGAACCAGGAAGTCTAATGAACAGGTTAGTGTTTTAGGCACAGATGGTTGCAGAATACAAATGTTACCATCCAGCATAGTGGCACCAAGTCCCTCCGACTCTCTCTGCATATACCTTTGTCTCTGTGTATGTTTGTATGTGTCTGTGTGTGCTTTGCTTCCTGGCTGTGTCTGTGTCTGCACCTGGGTGTAAGGTAACTGCCCTTTCTCTGGTTTTGTTGCCATCTTCCTTTTGCCTCTTTCTGCCTTTTCTCTCTATTAGTCTCTCCCTGCCCATCTCTCCAACTCTCTTTCTCTGGCTCCCCTCTCTCAGTTATTAGCTATTTTCTTCTTTTTGAATTTCAGTCTTAGATAGGTTTCTTCAATAGGGTGTTGAGATGGTCCCTTGTAGTTTCTGTAAGCTTCCATGCTTACAGAAACATGGAGTACAATGGAAATCTCTCTCTCTTTCTTCCCTTCTCCACCCCCCTCCCTTCTCTTCCGTTTTCCCCTCACCCCCTCCCTCACTCTTGCTCTAGCTCCTACTCTCATCAGAACAAACCCCTAATATGGCCTCTGATTGACTTTGCTTAGTCGTGCTCCTCACACAGACAACACTGGTGCCCTGGACAATCTGAGTCACATGCCAGCCCTTTGGATTCAGCCCCATCAGATTCACTTGGAGGGAGGAATAACAGTTTCGTAACTGAAAAGCAGGAGGCTCTCACAAGAGAGAGAGAGAGAGAGAGAGAGAGAGAGAGAGAGAAATCTGCTGAATTGGCAAAATCAGTACACATTCATACAGCCTTCATTTTAGTGTACCATGTATTACATCCAATGTATGGTGTTTTTAAGGATTCTTAGTCCTTTGGAGTTAGGTCAAAGAGAGAATTCCATATTGTTACCTGAAATAGTGCCACATGATAGGAGTCACTGAGGGCAAAAGCATTTGAACAGGCTGATGACCTGCTTCTTACCGATAAACCTCACCCATAATGGACTTTTATGAGAAAATGTGTTTACCTGTGCTAAAGGAAGATGATAGAAGGAGGAATTGCTTAAGCAAGTCACATCATCTGAGCCTCAGTTTCCCCATTGTCACATGAGGTAAGATAAGTCATAGGTACTTTTGCAGATCACAGAATCCACCCTGGTTAGTTCCCACAGAAAGTGATTTATTGCAAACTTACATAATTTCTGGAAACCATACTGGGATGCTGTTTAACCAGGACCCAGTGCAGTTAGCAGAAATGTCCAGTCATCCTACGGGCCATTCTGTTGAAGCTCTATTATAGATTTCACCCCCAACTTGGACTGAAGACGATGGAGACAGAGAACAGCAGTTTCACCCCAGCTGCCCCCCAAGAGCCTCCACCATTGTGTTTGCAAGAAGATCCCATCTCAGTGTACAGAGCTCCCACCTCTTGTTGCTCATTTCCCACAGACAGATACAGAAACCACACACAAGCCTGCGCCTGGCGGGAGGGGAAGGCCTGCCCATGCGCTTTATCTATGGCATGGGTCCTGTGGGCCCTTGTTACACACTCGAGTGTTAGGTCAACAAGCCTGGGCCTTGCATTCAGGCCAATCCGGGCTCAAAGAGGTGTGATTTTTACTTTAGCATCTTTAAATTCTCCATTTTTAGTCCCCCCTCCCCACTCCGTTAAATAGGAATCCCTGCAAAGAGAGATCAAGCATGCTGGGCACCTGACACATAGCACACTCTCAGCACAAGGCAGCTATTTGTGTTTTCTCTACAAAACTCAAAACTGTGTGAAAATATATCACAGACACACCTTTTCCTTCTCTCTTATGATCATCTCCTTGGCCCATCTTTCTACACACAATGGCACTGAATATATGTGCCTGCAAATGTTTGCTGCTAAAGCCTCCTCCAGTGAAAAGATAGTCCTTGGCAGCCTTTATTTTCACCTTCTAATGACCCCACCTGAGACCTTCCTCTGCAGCCCATGCCTCCTCCTCCCAGGCACAGGCGGGGTCCTCCACAGAGGCCGCCCTGCCGCTCTCCTGGACCAGGAGCCAGAAGGCACGCCAGGACACATTGCTTAGATCTCTGCTTCCTGGACACCAGGCCCATCTCCATGGCATCACTCAGCTGAAAATAGACAAGAGGTTTATTTCAGACCCAAAGAGAAAAAAGCAGATAGATGGGAGATGATTAAAACGAGAGACTGGCAAGTCTTCCTGCACATCCCAGGACCAACCTCCCCCTCTACAAGCTTTCTGGCCACTTTAGCCCTAATGTCCCCATTCCTCCTGACCCACAGCACTCAACTGCCACATCTCAAACCCTGAACCAGAGTTTTCATTTAATTTCTGTCAATTGTGGGTTGTTGTTTTTTGGGATTTTTTTTTGTATCCTTTATAAACTATAAAGTTCTACAGGGAAGGAGTCAAGATCTATTATTTTCCTTTTTTATATTTCTTTTTTAATATATATAATTGATTTCAGAGCGAAAGGAAAATAGAAAGAAAGAGAGAGAGAGAGAGAGAGAGAGAGAGAGAGAGAGAGAGAGAGAGAGATGATGATGATGATGATGATGATGATGAGAGGGAAACCTTGATTGGCTGTCTCCTGCATGCCCTACACTGGGAATTGAGCCTGCAACCCAGGTATGTGCCCCAAACAGGAATTGAACTGTGACCTCTGCTTCATAGGTTGATGCTCAACCACTGAGCCATGCCAGCCAGGCTATTCTTTTTCTATACTCCCCCCATTCCTAAATCAGGAGTATGGCTTTGAAATAATCAGACTTGTCTCAACTACGTACTAGCTATGTGGCAAGTCTCTTAATTTCCCTGTTTAGTATTTTTGGGGTGGGAACTGTTTAAATAAGATTATTGTAAATCATGCAACATAATATTTGCCACAATAAGAGAGAGCTCTCACCTGAAAACATAGGTCCTGAACTCAGGCTGTCTGGGGTTGTATGTTGGCTCCAACACTTATTAGCAGTTTTATGTAACTTCATTGTGTATCATTTCTATATCTTTAAAAAGGAGTCCAATGATGTTGGGAGAGTTGAGTGAGACAAGCCATAAAAAGTGCTTAGTAACTATGTCTGGCTCACATAAACTTCAGCAAAATTCTCCGTTGCCTGCTCCTGAGAGGCTAAATTCAGACCAGCTGAAAGAATACACACCATCTGAATCTGCTCAGTCTTTCAGAAACATTGTTTGAGTCTCTTTTTAACTCAACTAAATATTTCCTTGTTGCCCACTCTTGTATTTTTATCACTGTACCCCTCCTTCAACCTTAGACTATCTCTTGCCCTTGACTGTTACAAAATAAATTGTGTAGGTGCCTTCTGATAAATTGGTGGATATTGAACATCAGCGCTTTTAAATATAGCAAGTGAGTAGTTGGCTCTACAAAGCTGCCATACTGTCCTCTCCATAGCCAATAGTCAAAGAGCAGAGGTCTGTTCAGGCAACTTGGCGCCCCCTGCTGGATTCAGGGGATTTGGGCCCTCCTTTGGCTCTTGGATGAAAGGAAAGAGTCAATGCAAATGTAAGAGCTCTCCCAACTTCCCACACTACACATCCAGCTACTGTTCTGGAGGATGTTCTCTTCTAAACTTGACTCTGGCAGCTGAATGCCACACGAAGCTCCAACCCACAGTCATCACCCCCTTCTCAGAATGCTGATTATGCTCCTGGCCTAATTTGGAATTGCTTTCATCTTGTTTATGTTCTAGCTTTGGGTTCTTCTGTTTAGTTTCCTCAGCCACCCCTGCAATCATTAGTTTTGTCTCTATTAAATTTTCCACTTACAACTTATACTTAGATAAACATAGTCCTAGGAGAGGACCTTAAACTTCCCCTTCTCTTCCATCCTGTGTCTGTGACTACAAAAGAAAAAACAGGGGGACAATTGAAAATGAGGGCAGTGAAAACAGAGATGTTCTAAAAGAATGGTTAATGAAGGAAATTGTGTAATAAGTGTCTGGTCTGAGCCCTGAAGTCCTCACAGTTAGCTGAGAAAGACAGACATGAACACACTCCACTATGGCATGAGAAGACACACCCATGCCTTGGCTCTCAGGGGAAGGAGCCTCTATAATAATGGCTCAGACAAGAGTCAGAAATAGATTTGTGAATGTATCTTCTCATTAGAATCAGCTATATTTCTGCTTTCCCCCCCTTCATACGGATCCAATCTAGTTCAGCTGGTGACCATTCATGTCTTTGGAGGACTTACAAAAAATAGAAGCCATCTCACTCATCTGAAGCGCTGTCCTCCTTTGGAAAGCTTTCAATTGTTGGTGATATCTTTTATTTCTCCACCCCACTCATTAGTGGTTGGGTTCTCTCCTCTTGGTCTCTTCCTTCCTAATGCTTTCAACTCAACAGGTGATGATGGCATGTTATGGGGTTGGATTGTGCGTTGGCTGGGACAGGAGTTTTCATTGCTCTTTGAGGTTGGTAGGAAGAAAAGGCAAGCCCAACATCACAGAGTGGGTTTTTCACTCTGATTTTGAAGCGATATCAACTTTTCCTGGTCAATGATTCTTAGAAGAACCAGATAGAGCTGGGCAGGATCTCTCAGCTAATGAGCCGCTGGGTGGCACTGAAATCAGACATTAGTAGCCTGAAAGCCAGTGTCCAGGACAACCCCCTAACCAGTGAGCAGTGCACCGATTCACTGGAATTAAGCTGCAGTAGAAGACAGTGAGGCACACACTGGGGGGTCCTTATATTTGAATGCTGGTTATAAAAAGTGAAGCTGAATTAAATGAGTAACTGCACCTGCAGCAGCAAAAAAAGAAAAATGAATTCTCTAGGAGAAAGTGAGACAGACTCAAACTTCTAATTTGGAAATGAGCCAAATTATAGTCTGAATTTGGTGCTTGTCTTCTGATCTACCAAGTGGCAGGTGGGCCAACAGATACAGATTCTAGACAGCGATTTCCTCCTCTCCTTTATATATGTAGATAGATAGATAGATAGATAGATAGATAGATAGATAGATAGATAGATAGAATTTCAGAGAGGAAGGGAGAGGGAGAGATAGAAACACCAATGATAAGAGAGAATTATTGATTGGCTCCCTCCTGCATGCCCCCTACTGGCGACTGAGCCCACAACTCAGGCATGTGGCCTTGACTGGAATTGAACCTGGGACCCCTCAGTCTGAAGGCAGACGCTCTATCCACTAAGCCAACAAGCTAGGGCCCTCATCTCCTTTTGAGTACAAGAAAGGGAAACATACTTAGTAGACTGAAGCAATATAAAATCTGGAAGCAGCTCTTGAGATCATTGCTACGCGCATATGTTTTAAGTGAGGAAATCAAACCCAGATAGTGTTCATGACATGCCCAGTGCCACCCGCCTATCACTGGCAGGCTGAGATTTGAACTCAGGACCTTTGACTTCTTACCTACTGCTCTTTGAAATCTATAGGATTTCTATATTGGGGGGCAATACTTGTTGGTCATTATAACTAGAGGAATCTTAAATATTGCCATTAAAAAACACCTACCAGTTTTGTCTTATGAATACGCAGTATTATAGGAGTTGTCCAATATCCAGACATGTATTCACCCAGCAACACACTTTGAGTCGAGGTTCCAATGTCTCTAGCTGCAGTTAAAGTGCATGATGCCTGATCATGTGAAAGTCGGAGAAGGAAGCAAATAGGAGATTGACTGTCCATTGTAGAAATCGGTACAGAAATCTCACACCTCGACAGGGGACAGGGATCTCAAATCAGCCTCTAAAGCAAACACCACAGATAGTCAGAAATCACCCATCAACACCCCATAACACGAGCTCATAACACGAGCTCTCAGGGTACCCAACACAGACTGCATTTTCTCTGATTTGGGAACAGATTGCTCTTTCTGCGACTGAGCACCAGATGAAGTGGTGAGTTGGCTTGCATTCAGGGGCAATGTTGTATGAAAAATATGTATCTTTAAATACTAAACACTCAGCAGAGTGAGAGGCTCACTCCCTGGGAAACTCTCTACCCAGGGAGAAGAGCATATTGGTAGCTCCATGTCAGGATGCCTCGGGCCATATGGTTCAGTGGAGTGACTGGCGAGTCACCTGCATTATTTATTCTCTGCCCTTCCTCTTTGGGACTCCTTGTCTTCGCTGAACCCCTGGAGTCAAATTTGCCAATTGTAATGTATATTAGGACTTCAAGGAACTTCCCTGAAATTTAGCCACGTTGGTTGCCTAACTCACTGGCCCAGAATAATGAAGCTACATATATACACAGATGAACTTATTTTTGCGGATTTCTCTGCCAAAGAGCCTCTGTGCTTCCATCTCAGCTCAGTTATCGCTGCAGCAATTGTATGGTGAAAATTTTTTTAAACGTGGTGCAATTAGAAGTTAAGACAACTACGTTCTGATCCTGGTTTTACAATGAACTAGCTGGGAAACCTTGTACAGTTTGTCTAACCTCTGAATCTCACTTTCTTCATCTTCAAAGAGAGGGCTCAGAAAAGATATCCACGGTGACTTTTAGTTCTAAATTTATGTGAGGACGCTGCAAGTACTGGGACTTCAACCAGAAATAGAGCACAGGTAACATGAGTAATTTCATGCCTCCCCTTCCTGTTCCCTTTCTTCTCTGCCCTTCTCTTCCTCCTTTCCTAGTACCTTTCTGATGCCCCTCTCCTGATCCCTCTCTTCCTGTTGTCACTTACCCCTCCCTCTTTTATTTCCTCCCTTTGTTTCTTCTTCCCTCCTTCCCTCCCTCCCTTCCTCCTTCCCTTTCTTTCTTCCTTCAAACCATAATTAGGTGCCTATTGTGTGCTAAAGTATATGGAGGCCCTATGGTTACAAAAACAACCTTGAGAGTAGAACATACTGTCTCTTGCACATTGAAATGGCTCTTCGCTCATCATAAATGAAACTGAGCAAGTCCAGTCTAATACTATTATCATAGAATAATTCAGTGTAAAGTGGTTTGGGAAAAGCACATCTTTTATCCAATTTGGATAAGCAAAGATGTCTTTTAGATTCCAGCAGGAAGTCACACACATTTTTCCTGAATTATGTTTTCTAAAGCTGCCCTATTTATTGGTAAAGAAACAGAAAGGACTAGCCCTAGCTGGTTTGGCTCAGTGGATAGAGCGTCAGCCTGCAAACCAACGAAACAGAAAGGACTAAAGTTCCTAGCATAATAGTCAGGGCCATCTGGAATCTTCTTCCATTATATTCCACTCACCCCCAGTGCCAGAGCAGGAAGCCGGTACAGTTTATAAGAGCCCAGGTGTGGAATTAAACAGACCTCATTCACACCAGAACGCTACCACTTCCTGGCTGAGTCACCCTACATGCACACCTTCACCTCTCAGAGTCACTGATTCTGCTTCTATAAAACGTAAGTGAGAACACCTACCCTGCAGAGCTGTGGTGAGGAATGATACTGTGCGGGCAAAGAGCCTAGGAAGGTGCTGCGCCACAACAGGTAGCAAACAGAAGGTAGCTCAGCATAATTATGAGCACAATTCAAGGGAGAGAAACTCACACTCACGTCGCACCTGCCATGTGTCAAGAATTTTATCCTTAGGTGGGGCCAGGCTGCTGTGACACATTGATCGCAAAGTGTATTATGGCCCAAACAAAGTACAAGTTCATATCACTCAGCTAACAGCACAGGTGGGTTCATGGTCAGCAGCTGGCTTTCCTCCGCGTGGCGCCTCCGAGACCCAGTCTCCTTTCATCTTGTGCTCAGCGTCACCCTCGTCATCTCGTCTGGCAGAGACAGCAAGAAGAAGGCATCCCTACTTCTTGAAAGCCGTGGCCCAAAAGTGATAGATATTACTTCCGTTCTTAGTCCATTACTGAGAAGTGCTCACCAGGCCACCGCTGGCTGGAAGCAGGAGCTAGAAAATGTCCCTGCTGCAAAGCCACTACCCAGATGTGACTGCATCCCAGAGAAGGACAGCCAAAGGCTGGGGGACAGCTGACTCTGTTACGGTGACTTTGACTGTTAGGCCGCTTACCTAGGACGTAGGTATGATCATCCCCCCTCTTATTAATAAGGAAATTCCAGGCCAGTTATTGAGTAACCTTCCAGGTCAGCGGGACCCGGGTCCAGCCGTCAGACTCTGAAGCCAGCATTCCCAGTCTCACCTCACCTCCTGCGGCCCAGATCACAGACTCCGGAATGGTGGGTTGGACAGTACCCACACAGCATGCCCCAGAAGGTATTAATCAACATGCAAAATGAGCATTTATAGCCTTTCTTTATAATTCATAACATCAGACCACTCTGGGTCCTTATGCTAGCAAAGCAACAGCTGCCTGAAGATTACCCCACCTCCAGTGCTTTAGATGAGTTATGTGCTGTCCCCGCCCTCCCCAGCTTATCCCCATCTAACTTCACCCGTAAGCATGACAGCTCTGCTATAAACGATATCTTTATAATTTAATTTCTTGACACGAAGAGTCAACATTTTGCTCTAAAAAACTTGTAATAGGCATGTGGAGATCAAAGAAATTTATATATATAAATACATACATACATACATACATATATATACATACATATATATACATATATATACACATTCTCAGAGACTAATACTTTTTGTGCTTCTTTAAATTTTATGCTTCACATCACTATGTCTCACCTCAGATTTATTATTCTATCTTGATTCACAAACTCACCTAAACAAATGTCCCTCCCCCAACCACCCCCATGGGTTCAAAGACCTCTCCTCCTCTCCAAAAGCAGCTTTGTGTCTCTTTTTCTAGTTCCCTCCCTCTCTGCGCTTATCTGCACTCCTCATTCCACTCCCAACAATAGCTTGGCTTCTATCAGTTTCATCCATCTAATCAATACAGCAGCTATTTGTCAACAGAGCCCAGAGAGTTTTGACTTCATGTTCTCAAGATTAGAGTTCAGTAAAGACTCAGAAAAGCAAAGAACAAAGGACTGAGGGGGAGGATGCACACTGATTGTGGAGTGAGAGCACAGGATGAGCCAGGAATTCACCTCTGAGGGGGCTTGTCCCCTGAAAATCAACTCCAGCTTTGCAGTCTGCAGCGTAGCACCTCAGAGGGTGGGTAGTGACCAGCCAGGCCAATCTTACCACATTTAATGAAATGTACTTTTTTTAAATTAAATCTTTATTTCTCCCACACCCCTTTCCCCCGCAAGAATAGTCAATCCATTCCCTTTTCTACGTCCCTGATTCTATTATAATCACCAGTTCATTCTGTTCATCAGATTATTTATTCACTTGATTCTTAGATTCACTTGTTGATAGATGCATATTTGTTGTTCATAATTTGTATCTTTACCTTTTTCTTCTTCTTCCTCTTCTTAAAGGATACCTTTCAGCATTTCATATAATACTGGTTTGGGGCACTTTTAATTCAGAGGCATAACTGACTCATCTACCAGGTACGGCTTTAACAATACAGTGACTTGCAGCATGGAAGGTGCTCATTGGATTCTCAATTTCTAAATGTATTTATTATCTGGGTTCCCCAAGGGCATGATTTTTTTAAACAGTTGCCTCACTATGTGCATTTTCTATTACCAGTCTTCATTTAACTTTCTAAGTGGTCATTCTTCTGCCCTTACTACTGCTCTAATCCTTCTTGACCTCACCAGGAAACCTTTCTAAGCAAAAGGTCAAGAAAACCTGTTCCCATCGGTCCACACAACATGTTCCCAAATGAGTCCCAGGGAGCACTAGTTCAACAGGAAGCTCCTAAAAGGAAAGTTTTATGCTCCTGTCAGTTTTGCTAGAACTACCTACTATATTGTCCTTTAGCATATTCCTGTCACAAGGTAAAACAATGCCCCCATTAACAAAACAAACACCATTGAAATGTAACTTTGTATTCCCCATACTTAGTCTACTATAGAATTCCACCCCACACACTGCACCCCTCCTTTATCATGAAACACCTAGTCCTGTCTGCTGGAATGAGTGTTCCATGATAGATATTTTAGGAAATGTTTTTCCAGCACCAAGATGGGTGTTATTAGATGGAAATGTTTATTTCCTTTTTATTGCCTTTTTCAACCCTGCAACAAGTGTGCTAGAATGAATTTTTGGTTACAATTCTTTGTCACTTTCTATATTCATAACTTTTCAATTCTTCTCATAAAAGATGACTGAGGTCTTAACCATGTGGTTTGCTGTGATCAATAAAACATGAGCAATGGCTGAAAATGGCTAACATAGTTTAGCTTATCCTCTTACACTTCTGCAGTGATCATGAAAAGAACATGCTCCCGCTAACCAACTAGTCCCAGAAAGAGGATGAGAGACACAGGGGATAGAGCAGCCCCAGCCATCCCACAGACATGCAGCCTGAAGCAGGACTTCCCTGAAATCAATGCCAGTTGCATATGACTCTGAGCTTTCCAGAGTGTTTGTATGCAGCTATAGTTGGTTAATAAAACATGAAAATGTTGAGCTACCAGAGAGAAAAAAAATAAAAAGTGCTCTCTGCCTTCGGAGACCTCATAGTAAGAGAAAATAGAAATAAACAATAATTCAAGACAAAATAAAATGAGGGTGCCAACAGATAATCCAATAATACTCGTGGTAAATAGAAGTAAAACCAATGCTATCCATAAGAAGAAGGTAGAATTTAGGTTTCTTAAAGGATTAAAAGTATTATATTGGAAGAAGAAATTAAGAGGAAAGACAATCCAGGAAAGTGGGACAGCATCCATGAAGAGAAGTATTAACATGTTCCCTCCCAGGGGATGGTAGGGTTCTTTCATGTATATTACTGGTATGCTTTGTTTGCAACAAACTGGATAGCTACTCAAGGTCACATATGGCAGGACTGCGTTCTAAGAGCTAGGTCTCCCGACTCTTATTTTAGGCCCCTGTTCAATACGTGTTTACATACCCTGGAGTAGAATGGAGAAGCAAAACTAGGAAATTAGCTTGCTGTTATGTCTGGGAGTAGTCACAAGGGTCCAGGAGTAGGCAAATGAAATGTATATATCATGCTGGTGATCATCATCATAATCACTTACCATGTTCTCGATCAGCGGTTCTCAACCTGTGGGTCGCGACTCCTTTGTGGGTCGAACAACCCTTTCACAGGGGTCGCCTAAGACTATCGGAAAACACATATATAATTACATATTGTTTCTGTGATTAACCACTATGCTTTAATTATGTTCAATTTGTAACAATGAAATTGGGGGTCACCACAACATGAGGAACTGTATTAAAGGGTGGCGGCATTAGGAAGGTTGAGAACCACTGTTCTAGATACTGTTGTAAGTACTTTTTATGTGTTATCTGTTCTACATAAATAATAACCCTGTGAGGAATGTACTATTAGTAGGTCCATTAAACTAAATAAATAAGGAACAGAGAGGTTATACCACTTTCTCATGGTCACACTGTAGGTGGGGAAGTTAGAACACAAAACCATCCTTGACTATGTCAGGAACCTGAGCTCTGACCACTGTGTTCAAGAAAAAAATGAGAATCCTCTCTGGGGCTTTTTAAAAAATACCGATGCCCAGGTCCTGCTCACACTAATGAAATTAGAACCTCTGCTCTGAACCATCTTAAAAGCTTTCCAGAAGATTCTTTAGTACAGTCAGTATTAAGAGCCACTGTGGGAGCAAGGCCAAAGTCAGAGGCAGATGGGTCAGCTGGATTCAGAGTGTTTCCAAGGAGCAAGAAAATCAAACAACAAATCAATCAGACAGAAGCCAAATAGGGTGAGACTGGCCTAAGAATTATAAATCAATTGGGAAAACCTTGGAGTTAACTTACTGATAAAGACAATGTTCTTAATGGAGAAAAGTTTCCAGAATAACCCACTAGGGCCCACTGACCATACAACGAGCAATCTAAAGTACCAATAAAACTAGATGGCATTTAGGCTCTTGAGATTAAGAAGGGGAAAGAGCTGGTGACAAATTCTGCCATCTTTCCTGGTCTGGTTCTAAAATTTTGAAATGGTCCCTGTTAGATTTTGGCACCCTCTCATCTTATTTTCTAAATTGCCCTGTATGCCTTTCCAGGGGCCTAAAACCTACACAGTTCCCTTAGCTCCCCACGGCAGTGGACACACTCAGGTCCCCAAGGCAACTTGATCTATGATGGGTCTATCCTACATGACATAGTTCCCTGAGCAACCATTGCTCTCACGTAAAACTCTTCACTGTAGCTGACACAGGCTCAGAATCCTTCTCAGCTTAAGGCCGGCCTTGAGAGGGAGCCAGCATTGACACTTGCGGGGGAAGAGAGGGGACAGATCAGGTAGCCATCCCTGCCCTGAGAGCTAGACACAGTGATGATGAGGCAGGAGAATGGCTTCAGCACCTGCTGAGGCTGAGTCAGGGCAAGAAAGTCCAGCTGCTGGAGGCACATGCTTCTCCTGCCTCCTCCATGTGTTTAACTGCTCCTAGCTCTTCTTCTGTCCATGACAAGGGATGTTCCTTTCAGTTTCATTTGCCAAATCAGACCTCATATTTGCATGTTTCTTTGTTCACTACATTTTCATAAAGACCTCCTGGTGGTGGGTTCAGCCACACAAGGTAGAAGATAAACTCCCTCCTGTGTGTGCTGTGCTTTATAGTTCACATCCAAGGGCAGGGTCCCTTTGCTCCCGTTCTCAGAACCCTATGAGGGATGCAAGGCCACTGGTATTTCCCCCATTTGTCAGATGATAAAATTGAAGCTAGAAAGAGAAAGACTGTTCGAATTTTGAAATATTAGTTGGAAGGGAAATTGTCTCAGCTCACGACATAGTTTCTATCAGGACTGGAATCATCTATTCAGCCAAGAATCATTTTCTGAATACCCACCATGTGCTAGCTCCTAGAAACACACAAATTGTGTTGGTATCCTGAAAACTCTATGATCTGGAACAGAAATCAACTAACTATAGACTGTGGGCCAAATTTGTCCCAATGCCTGTTTTGCTAAATCAACTTTCATTGAAATACACCCATGCCCATTTGTTTTCATATATGTATCACCTGCGGCCACTGCAACGCTTTGGCAGCAGAGTTGAGCAGTGGTTGTGACTGGAACTGTGCGGCCCAGAAAGTGGAAAATATTAACTCTCTGAGTCTTTACAGAAGGCGTGTGCGGACCCCCAATCTAGTAGAAGAAGTCTTAGGTGAAATCAAGTGTGTCAGGCGTTATTATAGAAGTCTGTGCCGGGTATATAGTGGGTGCTCAAATTAAGCAGGGGAAGGCTTCACAGAAAAGGTGAGGTCTGGAAAGATATCCAAGGGGCGAGACAAGAAACAGGAATGCAGGCGGAGGTAACAGTGTGAGCAAAGTAACAGAGAGAAGAAATAGCAAGGCTCACAGGGGAACTGTGGTAGCTCAGCACAGTTGGCCTCTATGGTGGGGGCGATGGGAAAGGAGGAAGAGTCAGCAGAGAGCAGTGGGTGGTCAGGGACCACCTGAGGAGGGCTTCATCTACAAACCTAAAGCCACGGACTGTGTCCAGATACCTGTGAGATTTTTGTGTGACAGATACAGGCTATTCTAAAAATAAAACCCTATATTTCTCTTCCAGGCTGGGCAACTCCCCAGGACTATTTAGGGTTCAGGAACCATGATGCCAGTATAGCATAAGTAGAGGTATAGTTTCAGTGGAATGCATTGCATTTTTGTTAAATGGATTTCAAGTTAGTTCCTTCTCTTAAGATTGTTCATTGCAACTAAGGATAACAGCTAAGAGGGAGAGTTCTAGGGCTCCATGGGAGCCTGTGATCAGGAGAGCTGGTTTACTCTGGGGACATGGACAAGGTTGCCCCAAGGGAGTGGCATTGAAGGTGAAAGCTGAGTGCTGAGTACACATTAGCCAGGGAAAGACTCAAACAGTCACATGAGAACTTTGTCTTAACATTTCAAAATCTGCAAAATTTAGTCATTCCAAATTGGTACTCCTCTTCTGGGCAGAATTTCTGGATTAAAATATCATTGGCCCACCTGGGAAATGGAGATAATGGTGTCCCCACATCACAGGGTTGTTCTGAGGATAAAATAAAGTAATACTAAGGGTGCTTGGCATAGTCTAGCAGCATATAAGCATGCAGTGAATGCTAGATGTCTCAGTGTCTGTTTTGTCATTGTTGTTGTTCTCTGAGCATGGTGAGCCTGTCTTGCCTGTTTATATAAACTTTCACAGTGTCTAGATAGAAAAGAATTTTGGCCCATATATTATTGTGGAATATCAATTAATACAGTTTTGTTGTTGTTATTTTTGGTGAATCAGTGAATCTCAGACTCAGAGGCCATGGAGCTTCACCTCACTAAGTGTACAAATCCCAGCAGATGGTCTTCCAATATCCACGTGGATGAGTCCAAAGATCCCTTGCTCCCCAGCTGGGCATCTCTGATTGCAGGGAAATTCTTCTCTATATGGAGCTCAAATTAACTTTCCTGAAACAGCCACCCATTGGTCTTACTTCTGTCCTCTGGATCATGCAGAACATGGATTCTGCTCCTTCCTCAGGACAACCCTTCAAATGTCCTCACAGCAGTTTTCCCACACAGAGCCCAGACCATGGGTGGGATCCCTCTCTGCTACTGCACTGTCTTCTCTCTCTGACCTTCCATGATTTTTAAACATAGAGGTCCCACCCTGGCCAGTTTTCTCAGTGGTTAGAGTGTCAGCCCATGGACAGAGGGTTCTCAGTTTGATTCCCAGCCAAGGACATGTACCTCAGTTGTAGGTCCACCCCTAGCTCACGTGAGGGAGGCACCCCATCGATGTGTCTCTCTCAGATCGATGTTTCTCTCTCTACCCCTCCTCTGCCTCCCCTTCATTCTCTCTAAAAGATCAATGAGGAAAAAAATCCTTGGGTGGGGATTAAAAAACAAAGAAAAAAACAACAACACAGAGGTCCTTTACCACAAAGCTCACATCTTACTCATCTCTGTATCCAAGCACTTAGCACCATGTCTCTCACTTAGTAAGCACTCAGCAAAAGTTTGTTGTTAAAGGAAAACATGCCTATTTCAAAGCTTATTGCTCTTTTAAAAGCAAAATGAGATTGTATAATCTTTCAGCCAATTTTGTTCCAAACTCTATCTAGTGTACATCAGAAAACATCATGGGAAACTTAGTGGAGATACAGATTTCTAAACTATACTTTCAGACCCTTGAGTCCATCAATCTTGAGTTTTCCTGGGCATTTGCAGGAATATAGCTGAATCCAGTGGTCTACGGACCACACTTGGAGAAACACTTCTTGAAGCATTCCGAGCAGCACCACGAACAACTTCTATTAAACTTGTCATTTGGAAGTAGCAGACACATTTCAGTTACATGTACTTGGAACAACTTCACATTTGTTCTCTTATTATTTTCTCCTTGAAGCATTTTTTTTCTGGGTTACCCAGCCATAGCTCCCCTCCCATGCTGAGCGTTAAGTATGCTCCATCTATTACATTCTTTTCAGACCTCCTAAGGAGATAATTAGGCATTGCAATTGATTGCAATTTATTAATCAGAGCAGGATGTTATAGAGTTTGGGCGTGGGGGGAAGCACAGTGCTGAAGTCTACTATAAATGCTGGGCAAGTGCAGAGTGACAGAGGAATAAGGCAAAAATAACCATCAAATCACAGGATGTTTTTAAGCTGATTCCCTATTTTATACTGCAGTATCCTTATCTATGAAAAGAAAATATTAAAACCTGGTTGGTCTACCAGCATAGCTAGGTGTGAGGTCTATTCCATAAATATTTACTGAATGCATACTACATAGCAATACTGTCCTTGGTGCTAAGGATACATAAGAGCACAAGACCAAATCCTTGCCTCAAAGAGAGCTAAAAACATGTAAATATATACATGTGCATTTATACTAGACAACAAGTAAGTAGAACTGAATAATGGAATAGAGAGGGAGGGAGGGAAAGTTGTAGGGAAGGTCTCCTATTCCATAGGAAGGTCAGGGGAGGAATCTCCAAGAAGGTAGTATTTAAGAAGAAATCTAAATGATATGCAAGAATGCCACATGAAGATCTGTGGGAGAATGCTTCAGTGGAAAGGCCAAGGCGGGCATCGAGATGAGGAGCAGGCTCTCCTGTTGGAGGAATAGCAGAAAGACCTGTATGACTGTAGCTGGTGAGTGAATGAGGAGAGTGGTATATGCAAATAGGATGACACAGATGGATGCATCGTGGAAAGTAATCTATAATGGCTTGGTATTACTCTTATACAGAGCTATAAGCCACCAAGGACCTAAGCTATCACCTAGTCCAGTCCATTCATTCAATAGGTGGATAAACGCAAACCTAGAGAGGCTAACAGATCTCTCTTAAGTACGAGATTGGTGCCCAGGTCTTACGTTGTGTCATAGTTTTTGGTTCATCTTTCCTGGTTTTCTTCTTACTTTTCCTCCATTTTTCTTGCTTTCTTTTTTTTGTCCCATTCTACTACTTCCTTAGAGTTCCCTTCTTTCTCTTCCTTTTTTCCCCCTAACTTCTCCTGTTTTCTCCATTCTGCTGCCTCTTCTTCCTATTCATGATCTCAGTCTTTTCTAACTCTGTGACTTATGGTCAGTATTAGGTCAAGGCAATAAGATTTATTCCTACATGAAAATAGTTCTGACTAGCAGGCCTTTTCTACTCAACAGCATCAGGTGATTTCAATTCTTGATATCTGAGTATCTCAAAATATCATTCCCCGAATTTCTCTCTACTCTCTTTATGTTAATTCGGCTAAAAAATTCCTTTTCCAAGTGTCTGATACACAAGCCACCTTGATGATCACAAGGGTTGTATATCTGTTCCCCAATGTGGGGTATTTGGTACAGAAGGTGCAAATCAAGACCTGAGTATAACAAAATCCAAATAGAGCATCTAATTCAATGGGGCAGGCATTAAGTACAAGTCACTGCTATTAGATATGGGGGGAGATAAAGATGGTAAACAAACCATAGGAAATCCACCTCTTTTAAAGAGGTCTGTTTGTCCCTGTCTGGCCATTTCTGAAAGCAGTTGTCTTACTTCAGCCCAGATTCCTATGATAGATACTAGGGTGATGCTCTGAGCAATATTAGTGACCCAAACGGATGCCTGATTTCTAAACTGTGAGTGTAGAGGTGATGCTTTGTGACTTCATCACATCCTCTTCCCAGCACGCATCCCCAAGTGAGTCCTAATAAAAATCTTGACCATTATATTTCAATTTCATATTTCTAACCACATAGTTAAGAAATAGAGAGCTGGCATCTCTAGAAATTGATTTTTCTTTTTCTGTAAAAACAGTCCTTTGCTGTCACAACAAAGCACACACTT
>NW_006292696.1:9160860-9180779 GCF_000327345.1 Myotis davidii | reverse complement strand
TGGAGCATAGGAGAGAGAAGCCACATGCCCAAGGGCTTTGTAAAAAATAATAGAGATCTCAGTGCCAATCTATGAGGGCAAACACCTCATCAACCTGAGGCTATGATACTGACCAGGCCAACCAACAGATTAATCAGAAATGTAGTAGGGCAACACAAGGAATAAGGTAGGCATGAAGTATTTTGATAATAATCTCTCTGGTGGTCTGGAAGGCTATGTGTCTGCTCAGGAAAGACAAGACCCGAGACATCTACTCATCCCTAGCTGAATATAAGGCCTTATGCAAGCAGAAATTAAAATGTGAAGCATAGTTCATAACTGTGTCTTGAAGCAATTCTGCAATCTACAAAGAGAGCCATCAGCAAAATATGAAAGTCTCAAAGTCTATAAGCACACCTTCTGACTAGTCTTTTTAGGTGACCACTAAGATATGCTGACCAGGGACAAACTTAAGAAAGCCAGGCTTCAAAGCTAAAAAAAAAAAAAAGAAGTAAGAAAAATAAGCTAAATAGAGACAATGGTGGTCCCAAAATTCAGAGTAAACATTCGACAGAAGCCTGTTCACTAAACAAACAATGAATACAACACCCCTTGGGAGAGGGGAAGTCAGAGTTGAAAGTATTACAATATATTATCTAAAATGCCAAGATTTCAAAAAAAATTATGAAAAGTACAATGTAATAGGAAAGTTTGACCAAAACACAGAAAAAAAGCATTAGTAGAAATTATCTTTGAGGGGATCCTGATGTTTACTTTAGCAGACATTTCAGAGCAGCTATTGTAATAAATGTATTCAAAGGAATAAAGGGATCCATGTGTAAAGAATTAAAGGAAAATATGGCAGCAATGAATCACCAAACAGAGAATATTGATTAAAAGATAGAAAGTATAAAATGAATAAAATTAAAATTCTGAGTTAAATGTACAAGACTGAAGTTTAAAAATAGAGGGGCTCAATCATTCTGAAAATCCAGTTCCACTCAGCTTCCCATTTTTCTCCGCTGAATATATTGACTCTAACTTTCTCCCAACAATTTAAAATGCTGTTTCAAACGCTAAATTTCTTTGGGATTTGGGATTGCTTTCCAGACTATGTTCTACTTTATTGTTTTTCTGTCCAGCCCAGATTGGTACCACTCTTTCAGGTTATGTTCTTCTGATAGGCTTAGTTTTTTCTTTATACATTTGTTTTTATGAATCGTTTTCATATGGCTTCTCTGTGTTTTCTTTTCTACTTAAGCTACTGTATTTATTTCCACATTCTAAATTCAAAAACTGAAGAGAATGGAGATAAACTGTGCCACCCCAGTGAGTGCCAGGGTAAGCGCTGGATATCAGGTATGTCAGCCTCCTCTGTGTATCTTCGTATTTGTTTTGTATTTTTATATGTGTGTAAGTTTTTTATTGCATTTCACTTTGCCTTTTTTCCAGTATTTTGTAACAAAAAAAGCCTAAACCCTGTTTGAAATACTTTACCGTCAGTAATGTTAAGTGTACCCCCCGGCATCTGCCTGAGAGAGCACCTAATACAAAGGGTTTAGAGCTGGATTCCTCCATCTCTGGGGGCCTTGCATGGTGGTGGCAGCTGTGGAAAGCAAAAGTCAGAGAATCTCAAAGTGGCAGTAAGATTTAGGGGGCAGGATCTCATGGGCCATTTTATGAAACTTTTCATTTGAAAATAATTTTGAACTGACGGAGATGTTGCCTGAATAGTTAAGAACACACCACCCAGATTCACCTGCTTTTAACATTTTGTTCCTTTTGCCCTGTCTCTATATGCACACATCACTACTCTTTTTTCTTAGACGTTGGAAAGTAAATTGCATACATTATTGCCCATTAACTCTAAATACTTCAGTGTGTACTTCCTAAGAAGAATATTCTCTCCTATACCCACAAAACCATTCTCAGCTTCAGTGAATTGAACATTAATACAGAACTTTTATCTAATCTGCTGCCTGCAATACTTGTCAATTTGCTCAATAGTGTCTTTCATTGAATTGGTTTATCCTCTAGTACAGGACCTTGTCTAGGATCACATATTATATTTAGCTATCATGAGTATCTTTTCTTCTACTTTAACGACATTACCATTTTTGAATAATAAAGTGTTTGGGCCTTCTTGAGAAAAATAAGGGCATTTTTCTCTAGGGAACTTGGTGAGCAGACCGAGGGACCTCCCTCATCAGAGAAGTAACAGGTCACCCTGCCCAGGAGAAGGGATCAACACAGACTGTGACACCCGAGTTATTGCCTCAGAAAAGACAGTCACCTCCAAAAAGCAAACACAAAATCAGGATGAGCCATTTGTTAATGTAGATTTGTCCAAGGGGAAAGTGAGCAAGTTGCCCTAAAACCAAATAGGTTAGTGTCGGCCTCCCAGCAGCTGAGTCTGAGGCATCCCTTCCCTCCCAGCAAGCCTTTGTCCTCCAAAAGGACCCACCTCCTGGCTCCGCCCCAGACCTTCCTTCACCCTGCCCTCCCTGCTGAATCATGGGTCCAGAGAGAAGTGGTTCTAATACCTACATTTTTGCTCATTTCTTATTCCTCAAATTCCCTTGCAGCTGAGTTTAAGTAATGGAGAGGCTTGTCTCCCGAGTTTGAGAACTTCCCTTGCTCCTCTGTCTTGCGTTCAAGACCTTCCTTCCCATCTTGTCCGTTAGACTGCGAGCTCCATGAGGGCAAGGACCTCACCTCTGTTGTTCTCTATTGTGTCACCTGTACTAAGTGCAGGGAACAGAGCTGGTTGGGAGTAAATGCCCAGAGCTCAGAACCGGTGTCTGAGTTGGTCTGCTTTTTTCTACAAGAACATCTGGTTTTGCAAACCCAATTGACAGGCATGCCTGTTGCAATGAAAATGAAAGTACTAGAGGAGAGTGCTCTGGCTGGGTTTTTGCTGTGAGGCTCATAGCAAGCTTTCATGTTTCAGGTTCCTTTTGACATAAACATTGCTGCTCTGTGGGGAGCTAGGTGCTTGCATCCTGAAGCAACATATAAATCTCTGGATTTAAATTTCATGACTGCATCACAGAGATCTCACAGGTAGGAACAGATCGCCAGTTTTAAGGGGTTAGGTTGTGTGGCTTCTGCAGCTCTCTGAGGTTGAAAAGCCCCTGGCTCCTGGCATCTCCTCCCAGAGCTGCAACCTCATTATGCAACGATGACTGTCACTCACAGGAAGGATGGGGGATGAGAGCCCTATCTCATTACACACATGGTCACTCAGAAGGATTCTTATTTGTGGCTTTCACTTTTCATTTGGCTTCTTCTGCTTCAGTCAAAGAGATTAAAATGAAGGACCTAAGAAAGGAATCAAAATATTAACAGCTTGTTGTTTGTTTTGATATTCCCCCTGACCTCTTCTGGTGACAGTTTAAGGTCGTAGGAAAAAAGTTTAGGCTAGGAGACCTTGTTTGTCACTACACCCTGTTTTGTCATTATTCTCTGTATGACATTAGGCAAGTTAATGTGTCACAGTCACTATTTCGTCAGCCATAAAATGGAAATGACTGGATTGTTTTAAAGAAAAGAGAAACATAGTTATCAATTGTCCTCTTGTCCTGGTGATCCTTTGTCTCGATGGGTGTCTCCATGATCACCCAGCACCCACTCAGATGCAGATCTCAGCACCTCCTCAAGTTCCTCTAAAGAACCCACTCACACAGCTGTCTCCATGAGCAATGCCTGTTTTATTAAAGCCTTTATTAAGTCTGAGGAGGAAGTTTATATCACATATATGACTCTTTTTTTTTACACTTTCCTTACTCGTTTTTATTCTCCTAAAGATCCTCAGCTGAGCTGCCTAGGTGTGATGGGGGAGAGATGTTTTCCAAATCTTCCTCCCCAGAGGGACCAACCTGTCTGGCCCCTCTCATTCCCTTCCTGGGGAACTTGAATTCCCCATCTGACAATTATTATACAGAATAGTTTTCCACTCTCTAGAGCCTTGGGGCCTAGACCCTGCAGCCCTGAACCCTAAGAGACTTATGAAGCAAATTGGCAAGTGTCTTTAATGAGAAAGTATTGTTCTTTATTATAAAGAAAGTCTAAAAATCTCCCTAGGATCAGCCTACTTGGATTGAATTCTGGTTCTGCAACTTACTAGCTGGTGACATTCAGCAAGTTGTTTTCCCTTGTTAAACTCCCATTTCCCTATTTGTAAAGTAGAAATAAGAGCATTTACATTACAATGTTATAATTACATAAGATAGTCCCCAAAAAGTGCTTAGCATTGTTCCAGGCTTATAATCCTACAGACATTAAGAAATCATTATGTAATAAACTGATGAACAAAAATAGATCCAGAGACATAGAAGCATTGAACAGACGGTCAAACCTCAGAGGGAAGGCAGAGGAGGGAGGGGTGAGGGTGGAGAGAGAGGGGATAGAGATCAACCAAAGAACTTGTATGCATATATATGAGCATAACCAATGGACACAGACAATAGGGGGTGAAGGCCTGGGCTGGGGGGTGGGGGCGGGCTGGGAGAGATCAATGGGAGAAAAAGGGGACATACGGAATACTTTCAACAATAAAGATTTCTTTTTTTAAAAAAAAAAGAAATCACTATGTAAAAGGCCTCATACCTAGTAGGCTTTTACTAAGGAGCAGTTATTGCTATTTTGTAAGGTTTTGTGTGAGTCAGATGTCCTATACATTAAAATAGTAGCGATTTAAGGCATTGTTGGGAAAATACTTTGAAAATATGTGATTCAATGAGGAGCATTTCTGTAGTCATCAAATTGGAACTGTCTGTGAAAAGGAGTAGATGGATTTTGGAAATGTAAGTTTTCTTATGTGTCCAGCAACCTTTTAAATTTGGGGGGAGGATGCATTTTCTGCCTCATGTCACCCCCAGATCAAGATATCATCACTATTATTTCCTTACTAAGTAGAATCTGAGTTTATGGGTGGTCTTTCACCTTAACCAGAGGCCTGGCCAGTGGGGTTCAGTTCTACAGGTATTTATGAAACTTGAATTTCATAAGCCTGTGGATATAAGAAACCTCCAAATCTGTAGAGAATTTTTATGAGTTTATTTAAACCAAACTGACAATTGTCGGGAAGCAAAATCTCAATGGATTGAGAAAATGCTCCAGAGAATGGTAGCATCGCAGTTTATTTTGTACATTACAACCAAAGGAGGAGATGTAAGGACGGTTACATGAAATTCATTGGTGATACATTAGGGAGGCGGGAAAGAGCAAAGCAGGGAAACATCCGAGATTGGGTAAAGAGCAAAACAGAGAGACACATACTTTTCTTATACTGGTATGTGCAGGATAGCTAATAATTTACATTTGTAGCACTTACAGATGGTATGTGGAGGAATAAGATAGCAACAAGGGGTTCTGTGGTCTCTGCTCTGGTGGGAGATTGTGCCCTGAGGGGTCTAGAAAAAAGGGGATTACACTGAAATTCCAAAGGTATATTATCTTAGATACAAAAGACAATAGAGAGGCTCAGTAACAATAATGATTGACCTTTGTCAAGCAAGATACCAGCCTAGGACAAGACTACATGCCATGACTAACTTTTAGTTAGAAAGTTTTAACTTCAAACCACCCTATGGGGTTACTATGGGTCTGTGAATTTGTAAGGCCCAAAATGCAGGCCTCCCCTGAGCTTGTCAGGTTTAGTATGTGGCCTCTTTTTCATTCACAGGCTTTTATTGAATTGTGTCACCAACTTTCGGGTGGACAGGAGATAGACTACCCACATTCCCATTCATGGAAGGACTTGTTGCCCAAGTTCTCAGCGGGCAGCCTCAGCGGACCGACAGCTTCTTCAGGCTTTGCTCCAGTGGCAGAAAACCACCCAAGGGTCTTCCTTCTAGGGGGCCTCACATACAAGGACTGATCAAGGCAGGGACTGGAGATAGGAAGGCCTGTCATTTGGGTGCTTTGTAGAATAATTCTGTGAGGTTGGCTGAGGTTTTGTTGAGTCTGGACTCTAGTTGGACACTTTCATCTGCCCAGTCCTTCTCCAAGTTTCCTCCCACATGCATTAATCCCTAACAAATATCCTACAAGCCAAACTTCATCCCAATGCCTGCTTCTGGAGAAGCCAACACATGCCAGAATATTGTGGGACCTATATCCTTGACCTCTTAAGGAATGCCTAGGACCACGCTACACACTATGGGTT
Source organism: Myotis davidii (assembly GCF_000327345.1). Taxonomy (NCBI): domain Eukaryota; kingdom Metazoa; phylum Chordata; class Mammalia; order Chiroptera; family Vespertilionidae; genus Myotis; species Myotis davidii. Next base: position 9,174,631 of record NW_006292696.1, on the reverse strand, counting down.
TTATAAATGAAGTACAAATGTTCTTGTCCTCAAGGGACTCCATAGGGAAACAAACAATACCCACACAGCCCTAAAATAGCTAAATAATAAGTCAATATAATTTATGTGATAATATGTGACTTTACATGATTATGTGACAAAATTAGAGGTAGAGAGAATGTAAATAGAAACTAACAATCGGCCAGGTTAGCAACGGGTATTTTCAGAGAGGAAATAAATAGGCTTGTGTGGGCTCTGACGTTTGGGGAGAATTGGGACAAACACTGTAATAAGCAATTTAAAAAGGTTTCCCTTTTAGGAGACAATAGCCAGACTGACCTTCTTAATTCATGATAAACAAACAGAGTAAATTCAGCTACTGATCCCAAGAGTCCTTGCAGTTCTTTGGGAAATTGCAAAACCAGAGCCTAGAAATCACTGGGACTGCAGCACTCACAGGGGCTGTGCTCATTTTAATCCAGCTGACCTGGCAGCTTAAAGGGTTATCATGATGTATTGAGTGTGGGACGTGTTGGGCAGCTTTAAGGAGATTCTGGAAGGTTATAGATAAGAAGGTTTGGCAAAGACCAAGTCTGAGCTCAGGTACCGTGCCCCAACACTGCCTCCCAGATAGCTACCTGCTCAGTTGCAAGTAATGGAAGAGCAGATGTCAGGTCAAACCCTGTATCCCCTTAATACACACACAGGGGGTACAGGTTCAATAGGCACTTCTGGAATGGACACATAAATGAGCTGATCACTGGCAGAAGAACACTTTCCAAGCTGCCTAGCAAGCATTCATTCATTCAAGCATCCATTCAACATTATTCATTGCAAGTTTATCTGCCAGAAACTATACTAAGTACTGTCTCCAGAGCTTAACAAGGTCTAGTGGGAGCTGGAAACCATAAAGAATAAAGTCAATACATATGGCAAAGGGGGGGACAGGCCCTTTAACACAGGGGAGTGGGGAGGGCTTTTCAAAAGAGAAGACAAACAAGTGGAAACAAAAAAATCAGAAAAAGTTGACCAGGTTGAAAGGTAACAGCTGGGAAAGGAAGGGGGATGGTAAATTTAGGCAGGGAGAAGAGTGCATTGGAGGATTCTGCGACAGAAGCTTGGCTCATATGAAGAACTACAAATAGGCCAGGTGGCTGGAGCAAACAGAGGCAGGGGGCAGGTAAATCAAGTGAAGATAAAAAGAAGTGGGGCCAGATCACATAGGAGCATATTCAGGAATTTGGATTTTGGCACAGATGCAAAAGGAAACTGTTTGTTTGTTTGTTTGTTTGTTTAATTTATTGTGGTGACAGTAATTAACAGGATTGTGTAAGTTCCAAGTGTATATTTCCATGATACGTGATCTTTATATTGCATTGTGTGCCCACCACCCAAAGTTAAACCATCTTCTGTCACCATATATTTGACCCTTTTTACTCCCTATCCCCACATCCTTCTCTCTGGTAACTACCATACTGAGGTATGTGTCTATGAGTTTCTATTTTATACCCCACGTATGCATGAAGTCAGATGGTGCTCAGCTTTTTCTGAGTGACTTATTTTGCTTAGCATGATATTCTCAAGGTCCATCCATGTTGTCACAACATGGCTGATTAGAATTCCATTGTGTATATGTACCACATCTCCTTTATCCAATCCTCTGTTGAAGGACACTGGTTGTCTCCATGTCTTAGCCACCATGACTAATGCTGCAGTGAACAGAGGGATGTATATATCTTTGCAAATAAATGTTTTTGGGTTTTCAAATAACTCCATCCTTAGTTTTTTGAGGAACAAACTGCCAGTCTATTTTCCACAGTGGCTGTACCAGTGTACATTCCCACCAACAATAAATGAGGGTTCCTTTTCCTTCACAATCTCTCCAACACTCGTTATTATTTCTCTTGTTGATAATAGGCATTCTAACAGGTGTGAGGTGGTAACTCATTATAGTTTTGATTTGCATTTCCCTAATAGCTAGTGAAGCTGAATCTGCTGACCTTTGTGTGTCTTTTGGGAAGGTGTCTGTTTAGATCCTTGACCCATTTTTTTAATTGGATTACTGTTTGTTTGGTGTTGAGTTTTATGAGTTCTTTAATATATTTTGGATATTAACCCTTTGTCAGAGCTGTTGTTTAAAAATATCATCTCCTATCCAGTGGTTGACTTTTTGTTTTGTTGGCAGTTCCTTTTACTACGCAAGAGCTTTTTAGTTTGATATAGTCCCATTCATTTATGTTTGCCTTTACTTCTCTTGCCTTTGGGTCAAAGTCATAGTGTTCTCTATGACCAAAGTAAACGGAAGTGATCTAAACTTTAATAATGGTCAAATTAAATTTAAAAGCACATTGTAGGGTGGGAAAAAATCACCCTGCTTCCAGATGACTTCACCAAAGCCCCTTGAAAGGCCAGTAATGATGGAGACTTTCTGTGTCTCCTTATCTATTCTTTCTCTTTGTAGTGCCATCAGCACCAGAGCTATGCTGTAGAGCTTGCCACAGTGTGTGTGTGCAGGCAGGCAAAACTGATGATTCTCAAAGCTATGTTTTGGAGTTGCATATCAGAAGCAATGGAGAACATCAAGAAAGAACATGTTGCCCTGACCGGTTTGGCTCAGTGGATAGAGCGTCGGCCTGGGGACTGAAAGGTCCCAGGTTCGATTCCGGTCAAGGGCATGTACCTTAGTTGTACATGTACCCCGTAGGGCATGTACCCCCAGTGGGGGGTGTGCAGGAGGCAGCTGATCGATGTTTCTCTCTCATCGATGTTTCTAACTCTCTATCCCTCTCCCTTCCTCTCTGTAAAAAATCAATAAAATACATTTAAAAAAAAAAAGGAAAAAGAAAGAACATGTTGTTGATGCCAGAGATGTGGCCTTTGAGTTTTGACTGATCATTTTACCTGCCAGGGCCTCGATTTTGTTCATCCTTAAAGACAATTAAACTGCATCCTTCCTACTTTTCTTATATAAGAGAGGTGAGGAGACATGAGATAATAGATGACTTAGAGGCATAGTATTTTTAAAAGATAGAGCCATTTTCTTTGTAAAGTCTTAAATAACCAGGAAGACAGGTTGGCTGCATTGGTGAGCCATCAGAAGTACAGAACTTGAAAGGAGAGACACAATTTTGTGATTTTCAAGAACATATGGTTACATAACAAGTAGAGAAAAATGTATTCTCAGCGGGATGCTGAAGAATTTCTCTTAAGGAGCAAACCACATTTCTCAGATGAATGCCATGAGAGGCTCTCTTGGGGTCGTTGAGTGGCTATGGGGCAGGCTTGTCAGCTTACATGGAGCTTTTGCAGAAGGGCAGAGCCACCTGCTAGTGACAGGAAGGGGAATTTGTTCCTAAGAGGGAAAGTGAGAAAAGGAGAGGAGAGGAGGGGTGAGAAGAGGTGGCAGAAAACTTTGTAGGACACAATGACACCTCTACCATTGACCTTTCCAATGTTCATGGGTTTGCAAAAGAACAGATTACACAAAGCAGTTTCCTTACTGTAGAAATTCCTGGAAGTTTAAATGTGAGTGTGCACTGCAACTTTTGAAGGGAGTTTTCTTTGCAGCCCTTGTAAAACTTAGTTGATGCAAGAGTCATTTCTTTTTCTCTGAGTGGCGCTCATTTCTTGGAGCAACCTTTGAGAAACATGGAAGCAGGCAACCAGCAAAGTCCTTTCTGACTTCAGCAGCCCTAAGTTTTGTAAATTTGGGTTTAGGAGAGTAGTGGAGGAGAAGGAGAAGCAGATTTCTTTATTGTTTATTTTTTATTTTTTCAAAGGTCCTCTGTGCTTTATTGTGCAGCAAAGACCCCTACTTGTGTGTTGGCATTCCTAGGGGCTCCTGGGGCCAGCCCCTGCCCCAGCTCCAAGATGGAGGGCAGATTCCAAACCACTGAAGCAATGCAGCCTCATTCAATGTCTGCAGTAGAGCAGCAGGGTTAAACTTGCCTTCCCTGGAGCCCAAATCCACAGGCTCAGAGGAGCTTGGGCTCTGAAGGCACTATTTCTCCTGTCTTATTAAACCTTCAAGATAGAACAATGGGGAAAAATTCTATGGCATTGTAAAGTATTATAAGTCTCTTGTCACTGGAATCTTTCATAATTCAGGGAAAAGCAATCTGGACAATGGAATGTTAGGTTTCTTTTGCAGAATTGGTCGAGAGAATTGAGTGCTCTTCACCTGTCTGATGCTGATAATTATCCATGAAGACCTCTCTTGCTCTCTCAGATGAGTTTCTCTGGGTTAAGAAACTCATTCCACAGCCACATAAAAGAGTAGGAAACAGGTTTTCAGGCACATAGTTGTTTGACATGAAATTAAAGATGCTGAGACTTAACAAAAGAAGGAACTTCTAACGGGTCGTTCTCAATAATAAAAATTAGAAAAGTCTAAAATCACAACAATCTTTCAGATAAAGTACTTTATAAACAAAATTGTGTTATAATTTTTTCAATTTTGTCTTTATTACAAATTCAGAGATGAGGGTATTAGAAAACTTGTAATTTGAACATATTAATGAACGACATGGAATTATAAGTATTAGAAGTAAAAAGACCTTAGAAGACAGTCATTTGCTTTCCTTTCTCATTTCAAAGAAGAAATTAAGTTAACGTTGTATACAAGGTCACATAATAAATTAGTGTCAGAGCTGAGTTTAGAAATCTTGTCTCGACCCCCCATTTTCTCTTTAGGTGAAGTTAGATTTGGAAGAAATTGATCTGGTATTTTGTCTTTAAAAATATGACAGGCTTTTCTTTTTAAATCTTCACTATAATCATCCATGGAAATATGAATGTGTAAATTTTCAGAAAGTTCCCTATTATCCCTTTAAGAATAATAGCATGAACAATTATCTCTGTCGAGCACAGTAACAATACTCCTTTAATAAAACGCCACCTAGTGGAGATTTGGAAGCAGAACATACTTCTTCCATGTAGTCCTCTTCAAGAGATACCTTTCTTAAGCTCACATTTTAATCAATATCATCATCTTCCCCAGTGGTACATGATTAAAACTAATGCTGAAAATTGTCCTACTTTCAGAGCACAGAGGGGAAGACAAAAATTAGTTTGTTCGCAAGAAATAAGGTAATTATTGTTCCTGTTTTATACACAAGTAAACAGAAGCCACAGAGACAAAACAATTTGTCCAAAGTCTATGATTGGTACTTTCTAGTGCTTGGATGCAAGTCCAAGTCTGTGTGATTGACAATGCCCATGGCTGCTCTTGCACTCCCTCTCCCTCGCATTCAGAGGGAGCACTCCTGACCATCAGGAATTGGTTTGCATTTATGTGTTTATGCATCAGACTATGATATCCCTGTCTATCCCTCAGTTAAAACTTCCTCTTCCTGCTTGGCAGTGTGGCCAGTGGCCTGATTGTGGGTTATGTGGGTCAGACAAGAGCCAAAACTAGTATTAACCATTTGCTCATGGAGGGGCTCTCTGGGTGGACAATTTTGAAAGAGTCTTATCATTGCATGGTAGCACTGTTGTCTTGTTTTATTATACCACGTACAAGTGTCACTCGTTCAATTAAAAGAAAAGCCAGGTATGAAAGGAGAAGACAAATGAAGGAAGAAAGGAAAGAAAGAAGGAGCTTTTGAGATGGAATTAAAGGAAACCTGGCATTTTGAAAAACAGAAAATAGGAGAAGATATTCTGAGAGCAAAAATTTGAAGAAGAAAAAAAAAAGATTGTAAGAAGATATGTTGAAGCCCTAACCCCCCAGTGCTTCAGAATGTGACTGTATTCAGAGGTAGGGCCCTTAAAGAGGTGGTAAAGCTAAAACAAGGCCATTGAGATTGGTCCCTAATCCAACATGGGTGGTGTCCTTGTAAGAAGAGGGACACTGGTGAGGCACATGTACAGAGAAAAGGCCACGTGAGGATACAGCAAGAATCTAGCCATCTGCAAACCACGGCGAGAGGCCTCAGGGGAAATCAAATGCCATCACCTTCACTTTGGATCTCCAGTCTTCCATTCTTTCAAGGAAAAAAATGTCTTTTATTTAAGCCACACAGTTTATGGTATTTTGTTATTGCAGCCTGAGCTGACTAGTACAAACAGTGAAGGCCAACGTCTTTGTGCAGAAAAGTCTGAAGTGGCCACTATGATGGAAGGTCAGGAGAGATTATATAGAGAGAGATAATGTAGAGAAGGCAGATGGGGAAGATCCTGGGGAGACGTTGGTGTCATTAAAGATGCTCAAATCTTAAGACCAGCTATGAAGAGTGAGGAAAAAGGAAAAAAGTGATTCTTCATCTATAGATCTTCACATCTCAGAAATACTTGTAGCACAAGAGAATCTGCTAAGAATTTCTAACAAGGCTTTTCTTTCCCTGGCCACTTGTAAAGTTACTTCATCTAACCAAATTTATGATTCTCCACACTCGAATTGTTGTCTTCCCTGCCCCATTCTATTTATTTCTGTCTTGACTCCATCCTCTACCTCATTTTTGTATCCCAATTTTATTCTAAACCTTAACTTTCTGAGGATTATGCAACAGCAAAAACATTGACCTGCTAAATAGAATAACACTGTGAGAAGAGCTTCCAGGGTATCTTGTCTTGTCCCCTTTGATCACAAATAAAGAGTTGGGAAAGGCTCTCAGAAGGTCTCGCAGGCACACTTAGTCCAGTGTCCTTCTGGCCAGTTCCCTGCGCCTGGGCCGTCACCTCTTTGCCTGCACAATTCATTCCAGGAGTCCGGTGTTTGCTAACGTCAGAGCAGCTCTCAAACCAGGTTGTGTCTACACACAGAGACTATCAGTCCCTTGCGTGCAGGTGGCAGGAGAGAGCGCACAAGGAGGTTAGTGGCTGACCTGAGGTCCTCTCCACAGTCCCCTGGCACCTTCATTTTCTTCACCCTGCAAGGTGATGTCAGCATGAAAGTCTCGATGGAAAAACAATTCCCACACCCATTTCCAAACCCAAACAGGCTAACTTTCATCCAAGAGTCCACCTGTGCACTCTGTTCCACCCCCAGACGCTTTTACCTGACAGTTGACTAGAGCCATGATCTGTTGTGCTCTGGTGAGAGTTAGAGCAGAGTTCAGAAATTAATCTATACTCTACTCTCCAGCTAATTGTCTTTAAGATTCTGCTTAAATTTCATGTGATAAGCTCTTAGTCCTTTATCGGCAATTTTTCCCATTTTCAGGCAATTGTTTTAAAGTTGTATCTTTTTTAAAATGTAACCATTATAATTCAGGGGCACAAGTGGCTCAGTCTCAGAGGCACTTTATGTTGAAAAAGTATAGTCACTATCCAAAAATAACATGAAAGGAATTCCATTCTCCACTCAGTAGCACTAAAAGGGACCCAGACCAATGGGAAATGAAGTTATCTTTCTTCTTCCATCCTTCTCTCTAAGCATGAGCTGTCCCATCACCAACCTCCCCCTCAGAAATCCCTTCTCTGCTCCCACTCAAGTAGATTTTCTTTCCTTTTCCTTTTTTTTGTCTTCTCTTCCCCAACTCTATATTCTATAGGTTGACTTAGCATATTGGATGATATGAGGAAACACACCTGATAGGCAAGAGAAAAGGTCACAACAGCAAGCAGGAGTGGTCCAGGCCAGTAATGAGATGGTCCAGACAGGTAATGAGGGAGAGAAATAATGAGCATGGTTCAGTTCTATGACATGTTTTAAGCCAACAGGATCTTGGTTTTCTCAGTGAGCTTTTGACCACCACGCCCCTGCGACCTTCCTGAAGTTTTCTGTTGCAGCCTCTGACATCTATGGGCCACTGTTCAGATAAAAATGCACACATCAGCCTAGAACAAGCCACCAATTTTAGTCACATTTAAGTCTCAACCCAAACTTAGAAAGTTAAAAGTATCCCCCGAAGGAATGTAGTCTGAAAATACATTTCTCTGCCTACAGCGCAGAAAATGTGTTCAATGATTACAGAGTAGTTTAGCTCCTTAAATCCTCAGTCATTGCAACCTTGACCTCCTATTTGGGTCTCATTTATATTGTTTAACTAACTGCTACCTTGCCCATGGCCAGAGTTAGAACCCCAGAACACCAGGACTGTTAGTTTGATCCTGGAGCTCAAGAGGTATGGGCATTTATGGGTGACTATTTATTGCTGTTCTACTCCAGGTGACTAGTCTAGCCAGCCAGGTAATTCCACATCCCTTGCTCATGGTTGACTCTGAAATGTGCCATGTGACCCATCTGGCTAATAGAATTCTAGAAGACAGACTTGCTGGGGATGTCTACTAAAGGATTCATTATTACTAGGAAAGAAACACAGAAAGTCTACCTTCTTCCTCTGGGTGTTCCGAGGTCTGGAGGGAAAGCCTGCAAATCCAGCAGCCATCTTTGAATGTAATCACTCATAAAGTGAAGCCAATGCTGGTAATGACAGAGTAAAAGAATGGGAAGAATTTGAGTTGTTGGTGATATTATTAAGGCACTGATAAAAAATACCTAGAACTTGTCATATTGCTAGACTTCTAGTTTTGTGAGATAACAAACTTCCTTTTTTCTCAAGTCAGTTTGTGTTGTAGTTTTCTATTACATTCAGACAAGTTTGTTCTGTCATATATGTTGAGTTTTATTTCGTTTTTAATTCAATAGATATTTATTGAGGATCCACTTTGTGCTATGCACTGTTTCAGGTGCTGGTGATACAGAGGTGAATAAGACAACACCTGTCTATTCTCATAACAATAATTTTCTGATTGGGGGGACAACAGAAGAATGCAGAAATAAATGAGTTAGCTTAGGTAACACCAAATACTGTAAAGAAAACAAAGTGTGGTGCTAAAGAATTACTAGGAGCATGGAGGAAAAGAGAAAAGTTTTTTAAAAACTAAAGTAGTGCCAAAACCAGTTTGGCTCAGTGGATAGAGCGTCAGCCTGCGGACTGAAGGGTCCCAGATTCGATTCCGGTCAAGGACATGTGCCTGGGTTGCAGGCACATCCCTAGTGGGAGGTGTTCAGGAGGTGGCTGATCAATGTTTCTCTTTCATCGATGTTTCTAGCTCTCTATCTCTCTCCCTTCCTCTCTGTAAAAAATCAATAAAAATATATTTTTTTAAAAAAGAAATGCAGAATCTAAAAAAAAACCCAAAAAAACAAACAAAAAAACTAAAGTAGCCCAGCCAGTATGGCTCAGTTGATTGAGCATCATCCCATGCACCAGGAGGTTACCAGTTCAATTTCCAGTCAAGTCACATGCAAGGGTTGCTGGCTTAATCCCCAATAAAGGGCATTCAGGAGGCAGCCAATCAATGTTTCTAATCTCTCTTTCTCTCTCTCTTCCTCTCTCTGAAATTGATTTAAAAAATAATAAAAACAAAACAAAAATACAAAAGACTATTTGATATAAAAGGAAGTGGGTCAAGTACAGTGTTTGTAATAGCAAAACTACTTACAGTTGCTACAAATTACCTGGATGTCCATCTATAACAGCCTAATGCAATTAACTTTTATATTAATGGAAGGAATAGTATATTGACAATAAAAAGACAAGAATATAAGATTACATTGCTTTTATGACACTTTCTCCAAGATAAATTATTAACAAAAAATAAAAGCTGATTGTAGAATAGTGTTAGTGTTATCCCAATTCTGGGAATTAGAAAAAGGATAGATGGATATAGACGTAGGTAGAGACAATTTCTGGATGGATACGTAAGAAAGTTTACCAGTGTCCTTTAGGAGAGAGAAAGAGAAGAGACTTTTATCTTTCACTTTATTCCTTTCTGTACATTTTTATAATTTACTAGAGGCCTGGTGCACGAAATTCATGCATGGGTAGGATCCCTAGGTCTGACTGGTGATCAGGGCCGATCGGGGCCTTCTGGCTGCTGGCTGGGGCCTTCTTTCATTCTGCCCCGCCCCTGGTGGTCAGTGCACGTCATAGCAAGCGGTCAAATGGTCAAATTCTGGAGGGGACACTTTGCATATTAGCCTTTTATATATATATATAGATAGATTTTGCCATATACATTTTTAATATATAAAATAAATACCTTGAAAAATGTTTAATATCTAGATTTCCTTCCAAGGCAAATCTGAGTCCAGGAATAACTAATGGGAGTAAATATCACTGCTTAAGAGGAGTGGCTTTTAACATGCATGACATCAGAGGAGAAGAACCTGACTTTAATTAGGAACCCAGCCGAAACCGGTTTGGCTCAGTGGATAGAGCGTCGGCCTGTAGACTGAAAGGTCCCAGGTTCGATTCCGGTCAAGGGCATGTACCTGGGTTGCGGGCACATCCCCAGTAGGAGGTGTGCAGGAGGCAGCTGGTCGATGTTTCTCTCTCATCGATGTTTCTGGCTCTCTATCTCTCTCCCTTCCTCTCTGTAAAAAATCAATAAAATATATTTTAAAAAATAATAATAATTAGGAACCCAGCAAAAAAAAAAAAAAATGGGGCCATCTGTTCTATCTGGTGTCACCTGGCATACACTCCCACCACCATTGGAGTTAAAGCTGCAGGAAAAGATTCTACCACCAGAAGCTCTGCAACCACCATGAGCAACCTTGTGTGGGACCAGCTGCCAGGATTATTCACAAGATAATTTCAGGGCAGAGATGATGGGAGAGGATGATAAAATAAAAAAACACTTGAGGATGCCAGGAGAGGCTAAAACCCTGACAGATCATGGGGGTACCTGAGGAAGGATCCCCATGACAATGGATCCCTGAAGATGTGGAGGTTGATGAGGGGTTGTCGGGTTATGTCCAGGTGTACTTACATGACCTTTCGGGGGATTTTACTCCCCAGGCCCTTAGATCTGAGCCAGGCCAAGAACTCATGTTGATTTCACTTAAGCTCTGACCACCCTCTTCACTGAACATGTGTTTTGAAAAATCGTCATCTGCTACATGTCATACCCATATTTGTAACACAATCAGCAGGTCTCCAAAGGAAGCTGACTCAAAGCCAACTTCAAGAGGAGGACGTTGGACCATCCACTACAATAGTGATGAAGATTAGTGCCAGGGCGCTTTTCTGGATGGCTGACTTTTTTTTCTTTTCAGTTCTGTCTTCTTGTCTTATCAATAACCATCACCTATTTGGTGACTAGTGAGCCGATTTTCTGATAAATAGCACATGTGGTGAGAAATGATAGATCAGGAGGAGGAAAATAGGTTTTTGTTCATCCATGGAAGCTTCCACACATTCAGCGTCAAGCTCTGTAAGTGCCAATATTTCAATGTGTCAGAGGCAGTCACTTAATGATAACCAGAATTGCTATAAACCTTGAGGCTTTTTACTGTTTTATACATTAACTCTTTGGGTTCAACCAGGTCCTTTAACCTCTTTCTAATTTGGTTTCTTTGTCCCTAACACGGGATATTATGCAGGGGTGGCAATCCATGGAAGAGGAAGGGATGCACAGTGGTTCCCATTAAAGTTTGTTTTGCAAATCCTAATCTTTAAAATGTTTTCTCTAACTCAAAGCAAGCAAGGTTGTGACAGGTATGGCTTTCCTGTGCCCATGGCCAGCCTCACTAACCCAACACAATGGTACTTTCTTCAAATGCTTCTAGATGAGGTTTCAGAGCTTCAGGCAACTACTGTGCATTAGAACTGACAAGTGAGCTAGACTCTCTGCTATCCCTGCAGCTGCTCTTACCAGGCTTTTTCTTTGAATCCTACCCATGGTTTGGTCCCAGAGGTGTCAATTTCCCTTGCATTTGTGCAGTGTGATGTGTGTGTGTAGTGTAGCATTCATGCCATTAGCTATGGATGATGGCTGAGGAGCTTGTAATTTGCAGATAATACATCCTTATGCTGGAAAGGAAGCTAAACTTGCTCATGTATCATCCCCTGTCATTGAGGGAATGTCTGGAAATTTATGAGATCCTCATTAAATCATTTCCTGGAGACTTTTTGAAGAGTTTAAAAATAATCCAATAAAGGGGGAAGGAATTTTAACTGTCTTTTCTATCTACTCCTTTCAAGGGAAGGGGGGAGAATTTCCTGGAGACTTTTTGAAGAGTTTAAAAATAACCCAATAAAGGGGGAAGGAATTTTAACTGTCTTGACTAGCATAGTTGGTCAGAGATCAAGAATTAATTGTGCCATGAATATTAGTGGTTGGGGCCATTGCATTAAAAGGCCTCACCCCAAGTTCTGCTCCTTTCTCCATGCCTTCCTTCCATTATGCACAGTTTGGTAAGTCAAATCAGGACTTGTCCTTGGCAGGACTTGTCAGCTGCCTCTCCTCTTCTTAAACTTCAGGTAACACTCAGATGCTGAGTCAGGGTTCTCCCTGGAGCCCTAGCATCGCTCTGTGTGTGCATGCCGAGTCATGCTGGACATTGCCCTGGGTTAGCGTCTCATTCGCTTCAATTCTTTAAAAGTAACAAAAATGTTTTAAGCATCTGCTATGTGCAAGCATCAAGGTAGAGGGTGAGCATATAGCAGTGTACAAAGCAAAGAAAAATAGATTTTACATCCTAGTCAATTAGGAAGAAAAACCTAGAGTTTGCCAGATGGCGATAAGTACTTTGGAAAACAATAAGGCAGGAAAGTGGGACAAGGGATGCAAAGGAGGGGTGCGAAGGAGATGTGTTCTGATTTCAAGTGAAATGGTCACTGAGAAGGTGACAGTGGAACAGCACCCAAAGAAATGAGGATCGTTGTTTTGAGAGAAGAGTGCTACAGGTATGGAAAGATCAAAGGCAAAAACAGGGGGTGTTCCTGGGTGTGTGAGGAGAAGCAAGGAGGCCAAGTGACTGGAACAGAGTGAGCAAAGGAACGAGTGATAGGAGGTAAGGTCAGAGTTATAAAATGGATTGGGGGGACCACTTTGTGGGGGGCCTTGTAGGTCATTGTGATAACTTTGTATTTTATTCAGGATGAGAGGGAATAAATAGGAGCTGTCTTAGTTTCCTGTTGTTAAAAAGGACCACAATCCTAACAGCTTAAAACAATACAAATTTATTCTTTTACAGTTCTGGAAGTCAGAAGTCCAAAATCAGTTTCTGTGGACTGAGGTCAAGGTGTTAGCAGGGATGGTTCCTTTTGGAGGCTGTGAGGAAAAAATCTATTTCCTTGCCTTTTTCATGGTGTAGTGGCCCCTTCGTCCATCTTCAAGCAAAGCCCACCACTCCAATCTCTGCCTCTGTTGTCACATCACCTTCTTCTCTGGCCCTGACTGTCCCAGCATCCTTTTATAAAGATCATTGTAGTTACATCAGACCCACCTAGGGGATCTCTTTGTCTTAAGATCCTTAACCAAACTTGTAACATCTCTTTCTCTTTACAAGGTAACATGGAGGCCACTAGTCAGCATACCCTAGAGACCTTGATTTGACTCAGGTTTCTAAAGGGTTCTTTAGAATAGACTTGTGGATGTGCAAGGACAGAAACAAGGAAACCAGTTGGATGGCTCTTGCAATACCTCAGGGAAAAGGTGATGAGGGCTCAGGGTGGTGGCAGCAGGGTTGTTAAGTCATAACTTGGACATGTTTTGAAGACAAAACAAACAATGATTTGCTGATATGGGTCATGAGAAAAATAGAAGAGAAACTGATCCCTCCAAGTTTTTGTCTGAGCAATTAGAAGGATAGAAATGCTTCTTCCCAAAGTGAGAAAACATATTTAGAGGAAAGATAATGAGTTTGGTTTTGTACATATTATATTTGAAATGTGTATTGAAGATTCAAATCGAGATGTCAACATTTGAATTAAATCGTAGGACTTTAACCTAAACAGGTGAATCAAAATAGCCTTTGCCAGAATTGTGCACTGAGGGTTATTGCACATTGTACTTTAAATACCCTTTAGCTATTATGCTTTGCATTTCTTTCACA
>NW_006292696.1:9156964-9160669 GCF_000327345.1 Myotis davidii | reverse complement strand
AACTAAATACATCCTGCATATCAGATATTTACATTACAATTCATAACAGTAGCAAAATTACAGTTATGAAGTAGCAACGAAAATAATGTTATGGTTGGATCACAACATGAGGAGCTGTATTAAAGGGTCGTGGCATTAGGAAGGTTGAGAACCACTGCCCTAAGAAGTGGGAGTTCAGTACTATTACTAGTCTCCTGGTGCAGATGAGAAAACTGAAGCCCTAAGAAATTAGCCGACTTTCCCAGGTCACATAGCCCATCAATGCAGAGCTGAGATTTTAAGCTGGATTGTTTGCCTGACCCACATTTACACTGGAACCCGACATTCTGTATTGGGATGGGAACATGGACTGATTGATGAGTGGTTGGGTGTGTGAAAGGGGATCTGGTTCTATTGATAATGTCTGGATTATGTAGCTTGAGTTCTAAAGCCCGATTGACAGGGTTCAATCAAATGTGGATTCTGCCACTTGCCAGTGACATGACCCTGACCCTGCTATCTCATCTCTCTAAGGCTCACTGTTCTCTGAAAGTGGGGATAAAATAGCACGTGCACCACAGAGTGACTGTGATGATTAAAAAGGGAACACATGGAAGTCTTATTCACCATGGACTACAATACAACATCTCAGTGTGGTCTGCCATCTGCTTCCCTCTCCAACCTCTGTCTGTCCCACTCTCTCCCATTGTACCTCTTGCTTCAGAGATGCTGGCTTCTTCTTGCTCCACAAGTAGGTCTGCTTCATTTGGGATGCTTACCTTGGGATTCTTGTCTGCTAAGAAAACTGCCCCCACAAACTATGACAGGGCAAGGTTTGTGGTTGGTTTGTTTTTTAATGTCAGCTTAAATGTGTCTCCCATAGAGAAGTTCTCCCTTACGTGTAATGGAAAGTAGTTTGTCATCCCTGGGTCACCATCATATTACTCTGTTTTATTTACCATTTCCTAGTAGGTATTACTCTTTGAAGCTGTATTATTTATTTGTTTACTTGATTATTATTAGTATCCCTCCAAATAGAATTTAAGGTGCATAAGGTCACTTGTTCACTATGGATAGCCTGAGCTCTTAGATGAGTACCTGATATGTACAAGGAACTCAATGGATAGTTGTAGTAAGGAAGAAAGAAAGGGAGAGAGAAATAAAAGAAATTAAAGGACTTAGCATATCACCTGTTGCATAGAAATACTAAAAACATACTACTACTATTATTATTCAACAAATAGTTATTAAATACCTACTCTAAGCCAGGCATCGTGCTGAGCTAGATTTATCAGCTTTACAGTGGAGTATATCTGTATAGCCCTCTAACCCACTGCTGTGTATGGACAGGAAAAGTTGCAGGGGACGCAATGGGACACAATGAGAATCTCTGACTCTTAGGGCTCTTTGAATTCTGGACTCACAACCACATTTTCAATATATTTAGGAAATTCTGATTTGACTGGAACCCATCCCAAACACACAACTCATTCTCCAAGTCCACACCAGACTGAGCGACCGAGCAGATGGACTCTGCATTGCACCCGGGAGTCCAGCCAATTCTGGCGGTGCCGGCCGCATTGGAGAATCTCACAGAAACGGGGTAGGATTTGCAAATTTCCAAAGGGGGGTGAGGTCCTAAGTCCCACTTCCATTTTTGAATCACGCAGATTATGGGTTTTAAATGGGCCTCTTCATTATTTCACTTCACTGAATGTTTGCTCCTTTTACATTTGGGATGGTGAGACACATCGGGCCCCTCTGCCAGCCTCATTACCATAACTATTTGCCTGGCAGAGGATGGCTGGGTTGGGGGACATATGCAGCTTCTCTAGAGAGTTCAAACATACACATTTCTCTTCTGCAGGCTGGTGGGCATTGGTGAGGGAACAACGGGGAAGGTCTGTGTATCCAGAGAACTTTTAGGATTTCTTATTCCTTCACTACCTTGAATCAGCAACTGAGCAGAAATGTACTTCAACTGAAACCGAAACAGAGTAATTCCCAGAGTGGAACCACGGTCTGTGTTGGCAGTTCTGAGTCCTCTCTGGGCATCTGCAATGAGATTTTCAAGAGGGAAGAACCAGTAACTTGCTCTTCCTTAAAAACACCCATTCTAACCAGACTTAGAGCCAGTCAGTCTAGTTGTCGGACCCGACCATCCTCCCTGTTTTGGCAAAGTAAATGTCAGAATTCAGCTCAAAGATTTAGAGAACATGTACTGTGTGCCAGGTCCTAGGTGTTGATGTTACCGTGGAAAACAAGTCACTTCTCTCATGGAGCTCAGAGTCCGGTGGAAAATAAAATCAAGGAAATGGCCCATCTGTCATGGTTCGGTGGTTGAGCGTCGACCTATGAACCAGGAAATCATGGTTTAATTCCCGGTCGGGGCACATGCCCGATGTGGGGGCTCGATCCCCAATGTGGGGTGTGCAAGACACAGCTGATGTTTCTATCTCTCTCTTCCTCTCCCTTTCTCTCCAAAATCAATAAAATGTATTTTTTAAAAAATCAAGAAAATGTGATGAGAGCTAGGCTACTTTTTGGAACCCAGAGATATTTACCTAATCTAGACTTAGGTAGACAGAAAAACCTGTCCAAGGAACAAGTATCTTAATCTGAATCCTGAATGATAGAATGTACCTGGAAGAATCCTGAACCAGAAGTCTGTGGATCTGGGATCCAGGTCCCAGGTTTTGAGTTATTAGCCTTGCAAACATGAGCAAATCATTTAAAATCAAAGAACACCAGTCTCTTAATCTTGGAAACGGGGATAATTATCCATCTCACAGAATCAGGTAGCAAACGTGTGCAAGTGATTGGCAAATTCTAAAGCATTCTACAAGGCGAGAGGCAAGGTATCTCGTAAGGCCATTGCTGTCAGTTCCCTGGGATCCCAGCCTGTGTGAGCTTGGATGGGGGCCAGAAAGTGTGGCTTCCCCTCTTCCCAGCATCATTCATTCTTGCCAGTGCTGGAGTTATTTTGCAACCAAGCCCCACAAATGCAAACCCACACTCATTTCCAGCTTGACTCTGCTGATGTTCAATCTTATCTTTCAACACACCCCACTCTCTGACCGCATAAGGTTTTTTCCTACTCTTCATACTTTGCTAGGAGGCCAAAGAGCATGAACCATGACTATTTACCAGCATGATTTGTGATTTGTAAGTGGGTTTGAAGATAAAATGTTAATATTTCAAGCATCAAGGTTGAATAGTTTTCAAACTGAAACATAGCTCTAAACTAAAACATTCCAAAGTAAATGTGAGGAACAAGCCCTTCCGAGGCATTGCAGCAAGGTGTATTTTTCACATCTCGTCTTTCACAGAGCACAGCAACACACTCAGCTCATGGGGCAGCCCTTCACCCACCATTGCTGGAGGCAACCGAGTTAAAATCTCTCTGCCTGAATAAAAATACATTTTTCCCCTAATGAATATAATAGTGACCAATGTGTTCACATCCAGGTGGCATATCTGGAATCACATATGAGATAGAAAACCAAACTTTAGAAATCCTAGGCCCAATGCCCAGAAAACTAGTGTCAATTCCTTAGTTATATTTGGACAAAAAACAACATCTCTTATCCATGGTTTCAATTTCCACAGTTTCAGGTACTCGTAGTCAACCATGGTCCAAAAATATTAAACGAAAAATTCCAGAAATAGAAGTTTTAAACTGTGTGCCCTTCTGAGTGACACGATGAAATCTCACACAATCCTGCT
>NW_006292696.1:9137410-9138230 GCF_000327345.1 Myotis davidii | reverse complement strand
CCCGACCATCCTCCCTGTTTTGGCAAAGTAAATGTCAGAATTCAGCTCAAAGATTTAGAGAACATGTACTGTGTGCCAGGTCCTAGGTGTTGATGTTACCGTGGAAAACAAGTCACTTCTCTCATGGAGCTCAGAGTCCGGTGGAAAATAAAATCAAGGAAATGGCCCATCTGTCATGGTTCGGTGGTTGAGCGTCGACCTATGAACCAGGAAATCATGGTTTAATTCCCGGTCGGGGCACATGCCCGATGTGGGGGCTCGATCCCCAATGTGGGGTGTGCAAGACACAGCTGATGTTTCTATCTCTCTCTTCCTCTCCCTTTCTCTCCAAAATCAATAAAATGTATTTTTTAAAAAATCAAGAAAATGTGATGAGAGCTAGGCTACTTTTTGGAACCCAGAGATATTTACCTAGACAGAAAAACCTGTCCAAGGAAGAGGCTACTTTTTGGAACCCAGAGATATTTACCTAATCTAGACTTAGGTAGACAGAAAAACCTGTCCAAGGAACAAGTATCTTAATCTGAATCCTGAATGATAGAATGTACCTGGAAGAATCCTGAACCAGAAGTCTGTGGATCTGGGATCCAGGTCCCAGGTTTTGAGTTATTAGCCTTGCAAACATGAGCAAATCATTTAAAATCAAAGAACACCAGTCTCTTAATCTTGGAAACGGGGATAATTATCCATCTCACAGAATCAGGTAGCAAACGTGTGCAAGTGATTGGCAAATTCTAAAGCATTCTACAAGGCGAGAGGCAAGGTATCTAGTAAGGCCATTGCTGTCAGTTGCCTGGAACCCAGCAGGTGTGAGCTGGGA
>NW_006292696.1:9136011-9137174 GCF_000327345.1 Myotis davidii | reverse complement strand
ATATCTGGAATCACATATGAGATAGAAAACCAAACTTTAGAAATCCTAGGCCCAATGCCCAGAAAACTAGTGTCAATTCCTTAGTTATATTTGGACAAAAAACAACATCTCTTATCCATGGTTTCAATTTCCACAGTTTCAGGTACTCGTAGTCAACCATGGTCCAAAAATATTAAACGAAAAATTCCAGAAATAGAAGTTTTAAACTGTGTGCCCTTCTGAGTGACACGATGAAATCTCACACCATCCTGCTCCATCCCTTCTGGGACATGAACCATCCCTTGGTCCAGGTTATTAGTAGCCATGCAGGTTACCAACTGTCATGGTATCTCAGAGCTTGTGTTCAAGTCACCTTTATTTTTCTTAATAATGTCACATTCACATAATTTTATTACAGTGTATTGCTATAATTATTTTATTGCTACTGTTGTTAATCTCTTACTGTGCCTAATTTATATATTAAACTTTATCATAGGTATGTAAGTACAGAAAAAATTGGTACTATCTGTGGTTTCAGGCATCTTTGAATGAATCCCCAACAGATTAGAGGGGACAACTGTATTTTCACATTTTTAATGTAAAAACTGGTTTTCTGGTGAACTAGCTGATGATTCCTGGTACCCTAGGTGTACTAGTCCTAACTATGTTTTTGGAGGTTCCTGGAGACAAATGCCTTCATAAAAGGAATTCTACGTCTGATTCCAGATTATTTAATAGGCCAATGGAAATATAATCTGGAGTGGACAAGCTTTCTAATCTTCACATCACACAGCTTGTAACCCAGATGTAGTGAGGCAGAAGCATCCAAAGGATGAATGTGAAAAATTAAGATTAAAGAGAGCATAAATCATTCTGTTTTCAAAAACTCGCGTCTAGGTGTCGCGCCAAAAGCCTCCCAGAGGAGCAGCTGCTGGAGAGGAACATTGTATTTTATGTGTTTAAATGCATTCATCTTGGAAAAATTAACAAGCAGGCAGGGAGGCTGGGGGTTTCTTATCTGCGGAAGTCCAGACCTTCAGGGTGTCCTCCTCCTCTTTAGTTTCTTGCATCTGCTGTTTTGCTGTAGGCTGCCAGGATGCCAAGCTGTAAATGATCATTACAAGTTAAATAGGCTGTTTTGGCTAAAGAGAAACCCCAAAGGGAAGATAACAGCTGCGGGGGTT
>NW_006292696.1:9131156-9135951 GCF_000327345.1 Myotis davidii | reverse complement strand
GGTTCTACTATAGGCTGTATAGGAAAAGAGGCAACTGTGAAGGGCATGATTCTAGGTGGGGGAATTTGAAGAAAGACAGCTTAATGTTTTAACCCATCTTCAATTTTGAGAGAAAGATGAATACTTAACACAGAGGGAGAAGAAAGAATAGCAGAGAAGTAGCAAAGCATGGTGGGAAAAACAGGTCTTTGAATAAAGACACCTGCTCTGTCACTATATTGGATGTTTCCATGGGACCAAGTTGACCCAGATTAGAAATGAAGATGTTGGACCAAATGATCTCCCTAGTCCCTTGGAAGAAAGCTGTGATGCGCAAGTTCAGAAAACTGCGTGGGGAGCTTTGAGTCTATCAGCTCCATGATTAACATTTTCATTGAGGCCCACTTTCCTCTGGTGCAATCTCAGGACACTTGGCCACTGATTAGGTAGACGGATCAATTCCCAGGCCTTTGGATCTGAAAAACGAGGTGTCACTTTCTCATCTTTGATTCCAGTTATGTATTTTGGCTTATGATGTATAAAAGGCTGTGAAAAATAAACTCTCCAAGCTGTGCTACAGAACCTTAGACACTGCATCTCATCTGCAGGTCAAGTTTCTTAAAGGGTTTGTCATACAGATACACCATGAAAACCAACCATAACGATACGATGTGATGTGATGTGATGTGATGTGATGTGATGTGATGTGATGTGATGTGATGATGTGATGTGATGTGAGCACTTCAAATGGGCCATATTTCTACTTGAGAGGGAGTACAACTAGGCTCAGATCTTTGGACATTGAGGGCATAATACAGAACCTGCGGTTGGCACAGGACTGCCTCTGTCTCAGTCGCGCATCCATTCAATAAATATCTATTGAACATCAGTTGTGTACAGGCACTGTGCTAAGCACTGGGGACGCAGTAGTAAGACAAACTTGGTCCATGTCCCAGTGAAGCTTACAGCTTAGAGGATTCTGTGACAGTTTCATAGGAGAGAACCTAGAGTTGAATGTCAGAGAAGCCCTCCCTTAAAGATAGCAGTTGAGAATTACAGATAGCTGTCCTGTCTTTCCTACACCTTCTGGTTGTTTTACATAGTCCCCCTATGAGAAATTTCCCACTTCCTACCCCAGAATGCACATCATTTATCGGGGTCCTCTTTAAGTGGGGCCATCAGAAGTGAACCCCAGATGTATCTAATCTGAGAAGAGGGGAAAAGGATTCTTCATGCTCTCTGTTCCGAATACATTAATAAAGCCTCTGATCCCATTGGCTTTAGTTATAATATAATAATCATGATGATTATAAGGATGGTGGTGAGAAACCAAAACAATGAGAACGCCAAGACTTTGAATGCCTGGACTAAAGTCTGTTCCATCTCTATCTTGGTCTGCGTTCCCCCAGAACAGGGATAGGTTGGGGAAGATACAAGCTGTAGGTCGCCTGAATCTGCAGTATATCCTTTACATGTAGTTTCTTCTGCCAAGAAACCCTTTCCCCTTCTTTATATTTCTCTTCTTGTCCCAGCTGGCAGTGCCTATGAAATTTTCCAGTCCTATCCTAGATACCACTTCTTCCAGGAAGCCTTCCTCAACTCCCAGACCTGATT
Organism: Myotis davidii; assembly: GCF_000327345.1. Taxonomy (NCBI): domain Eukaryota; kingdom Metazoa; phylum Chordata; class Mammalia; order Chiroptera; family Vespertilionidae; genus Myotis; species Myotis davidii. Next base: position 9,134,358 of record NW_006292696.1, on the reverse strand, counting down.
GGCTTGCCATCTTATGTGTTTCCACAGCTTACTGCCTTTGCTTCATCTTGCTATACTTGAATTGCCTGTTGTTTGTTTTGAAAAAAAATACAGATCTCCCTCCAGCATAAACGTATATTTATTCCCAATGAGTATTGCTCTGTTAGGCCTACTCTGATTTCCTCCATTTCGTGAAATCTGACTTATTTTGGTTACTGGAACATAATGAAGAAACACGTGGTGTTTAAGACTGTTTGGTGGATGCAAGGGGAGACAATCCCACAATAATCCCAGTGAATCCCTCCAAACCACTTCTGGGTGGTCTGCGTCCAGGGCACTACTCAGATCTCAGGGTCCCACAGGGCAGATGTCCTCGGGATGATGCTATTGATGATGCGCTAATAAAACTCCCAGAATAATCCTCATGCAGCTCAGGAAAACAAAAGACAGGGCCCAGGAATCAATAGAAGAATAAGAGAGAATGTAGCATTCGTGTCTGAGAGATGTAAGAACATTAAACCCCAGTTTTGTCCATTATCAGCTGCCGGCCCTCACACAAGTCGCATTCTCGGAGCCTCATTCTCCTCGGCTGCCAAGTTGGGTAGCATTTACTTCTCTTGTAACCACATCTGGAACTTAATATATCCTGATCTTAAAAGCAATATGGTAGCATATAGCCCAAAGAATATCCCATTTAAAATAGGCAGGGAAAAATAAGGGCAGCAGGTTGCTACTCGAAAGAAGCAAATGGCTTTTCTAAAAAGATTCTTATGCATCAGGCCTGTTAATATAAAGGTCAATGGACCTGAGCCCCAAGTTTCCAATCCAGCAGGTATGAATTGGCCAGGACAGCACTGGGCCCTGGGGGTGTGGGAATGAGCTCATTGGTCTCTATCTTCACAGACATGACTGTTTAATGGACGAGATGGACATTAAACAATGTTCTGACACATGGAATTTTAAGAAGACAATACCACGTGCAGACGACTCTCAGAATATCGTTAAATGCTCTGTTGGTTCTCCAATTTTGGTACACATAGACATGATCTGGGGCGGTGGGTGAGTGTTAAGATGCAAATATCAGGCTCTACTTCAGAGCGGTCAGTAGGTCTGGGGTGGAGCCAGGAACCTGAATTTTACACAAGCTCCCCAAGTCACCCTAAAGTACATGGTCTTTATTCCCACACTCCAGAAACACTGCTTCATTAAAGGCCATCATTTCTTGTTGATGCATTTTTGTTTGTTTGTTTTATTTTTTAGTTCTTTATTGTTGAAAGTATTACGTATGTCTCTTTTTTCCCCCCATTGACCTCTCCCTGGCCATTCCCACATCCCAGCACATGCCCTCACTCCCCTACTGTCTGTGTCCATTGGTTATGCTTATATGCTTGCATATAAGTCCTTTGGTTGATCTCTTACCCGCCCCTCCCTATTTTCCCTCTGAAGTCTGACGGCCTGTCCAATGGTTCGTTTTGAATGCAGTCTCTTACGTTAGGATGAACCAGATTGTATTTCCTTCTCTTTTAATAAAGGAATTACTCAAAATTACATTTATATGCTTCAGTCTCTCCCTCTGGTATTCCAACAGCCTTCCGGGAGCTGTTTTAATTAAGTAATTCATGCAGAGAACACCTGCTCAGGTGTGCCTTGGCTTTATGTGGAAAACAATGATTAAAAACCAAAATCTCACTACTTCTACTACAAGATGTGCATCTGTTTGTTTGAAGGCATAGATAATATTTGTAAAATGGGAGAGAATGTGAGACTGTATGGTAGACTTTACATCCAAGCACCTTCTGATAATCCTGATGTGTACAGGCAGTGCAAATAGGTCTCATCTAACATAACCATTCCAATTACTGAAGTGGTCGCTGTGTGGACCTATGTGAGCAAGCAATCCTCAATTACTTCTGGGTTCAGTGGCACAAATGCATAGCAGGCTTTAGTCTCTGTGCCTTCAGGACCGGGGTGCACATGAACAGCAGAACACAGCTAAAGCAGAGGCAGTTTTAGAAGGAAACCAATACAGACATCAATCATCATAAACCCAATTGGCCCGAGGCCTCTGAGAGACTTCGGAGCAAACAGCCCACACCCCAGGAAGCAAGTGGAATGCTCTGTTAATGGCCCTTCCCTGTCATGACGCTTTGTCCCCTCCCAGGAACGTGAGACGGGAGCACAAGGGTACCGTTTCACTGTCAGGTTACCTTGACAAGACATTAGCACAACATGTAACAGAAGAGAAGAAACCTCCAACTTTTCATAAAAATTAACTGGAAACCACGCCACATATCAAATGGAGGACTCTGGCCAAGAGGAAAAAACAATATATCAGAGAGCGATAAAGTAATTGGGCTGCTATCAGATCCAAATGCCCTGTGTTGCTAACCTATATTATGAAAGCTGAAAAACTGGTGTTAGATTGCAATCTAAAAAGCAATCCCGAGTGGCAGTCACAGTGTGTGGTGGCCCATCGTCTTTTATTAATATAGCCACGTGTGAGTCTCCACAGTTGGGTCATTCTTCAAGTCAAAAGTGACCCACCCATTGCACCATTATGCCTTTTATTTAGCATTCACTAAAAAAAATATTTGTGGACCATAACACATGCAGAGCACAGAGTGAAAGACTGTGGGAGGGCACAAAATTCAATCACAGGGGGGCACGCTCTCCATTAGGGGAGACAAGGTTCATGTGACCCCTATCATCCCACTGTATTGTAGAATCAACTGTCCATATCCTCACTAGCAGCTCCCACAGTGAGGTGATGATCAGGGCTGGGGGCAATCAGAGCAGGCTTCCTGTAGGAAGCAGAAGAAAATCATGTAACGAGTTATAAGGAACAGAGTAATTGCAGTTTGTTGAGGAGAAAGCAAGAGTTCACTCTCCACAGAAGATCCAAAAGGCCAGATTTTTTTGTTGTTGTTGTTGTTGTTATTTTTTTAATTTTTTATTACAAAGGGTATTACATATGTGTCCATTTTTTCCCCCCGCCCTAGACAGTCTCCTAGCCTCCCCTATCCCCCAGTGTCTTATGTCCATTGGTTATGCTTATATGCATGCATACAAGTCCTTTGGTTGATCTCTTACCCCCCTACCTCCTGCCCCCCACCCCTCCCTGGCCTTCCCGCTGCAGTTTGACAATCTGTTTGAGCCAGCTCTGCCTCTGTATCTATTATTGTTCAAAAGTTTATAATGGTCTCAATTATCCATGAATGAGTGA
>NW_006292696.1:9121813-9130034 GCF_000327345.1 Myotis davidii | reverse complement strand
TATGAACATAGGGGTGCATATATCCTTTCTGATTGGTGTTTCTGGTTTCTTGGGATATATTCCTAGAAGTGGGATCACAGGGTCAAATGGGAGTTCCATTTGTAGCTTTGTGAGGAAACTCCATACTGTCTTCCATAGTGGCTGCACCAGTCTGCATTCCCACCAGCAGTGCACAAGTGTTCCCAAAAGGCCAGATTTTTAATCAAGTAAGTCTTTTCTTGGTGAAAGCACCTGAAATTATAGAAAAATGGTCCATCCTTTTTGATCAAATAAATGCAAAAATAAAGCAATAATCTCCACAATTAAATTGGCCATATAAAACAATTATCAACAGGATTGGCAAATCCTCCTCTGGGGTCATGTGTGAAATGCTTCAACTTTTCTTGAGGGAAAACTGGCAATGTCCTTTACACTTGTCATACCCTTTAGGATAGAAATGCCATGTCAATGAAATGATATCCACATTATAAATATAAGAAACTTCATTGCAGAATTTTTACAAAATGAAAAAATTACAAAAACCTCTATCTATAATAATAAAAGCATAATATGCAAATTGACTGAACGACCAAACAGCAGAAAGACCATCTAGACGACCTTCTGGACGACCACACTATGACACACACTGGTGCCAGGCCAGCCAAGGCGGGTGTGATGCAATTGGGATGGGGGGGCGCCATTGCCCCACAATCATCCCACAGAGGGAGGCCCAGACCAGCCTCTCCAGGGAAATCAATGAGGGTAAGGGGGGTTCTGTGATCAATCGCCCCAAAGAGGGAGGCCCAGGCTACCCTCTGCACGGGATTCAATCGTGGAGCTGGAGCTGGGTGGGGTGATCGATCTGGGGGCTCTGTGATCGATTGCCCCACAGAGGGAGGCCCAGGCCACCAGCCAGCGATGCTGTGTCAGGTGTGCGGGGCCATCCAGCGATCGCTCAGCAGAGGGGGGCCCAGGCCAGCCAAGCGATTGCACCTCATGCCTTTTGCCCACTGAAGGGGGCAACCAGTGGCAGGGAAGGAGGCAATGCCACACAGATAGCAAGCAGTGGCAGCGGCAGTTGCACGAAATTTTATGCACCAGGCCTCTAGTGTCTAATAATTTGGAATTAGTTAAATTATAGTGTATCCATAAGATGATAATTGGGAGACTATTTAATAAACTGGAAAAATTTCATAACAACTGAAAAATAATATCCAATTTTGGTCTTAAAAATACTTTATATATATTAAAAAGCATCTGAAAATTCCAGAAATCTGTTAATAAAAATAGTAATCAAAGATGGTTCTCTCTGAATGGTAAAGGGTGAATTTAATTGTATTTTTTACTTATCTGTCGTTTTCATATTTTCCTTAATGAACATGTATTACTTCACAAACCAGAAAAACATAAAAGTGTTCTTTTAATAACTAAGGAAAGAGGTTATATGGGTAAAGGTCAGTGTTTCCCCACTGCTCACAGTATAAACGTCAGATTCCCTTACATGACCCCTGCCCCCTCCCCCTACAGCTCTGGTCTTGTCTATCAGTATGTTCCCACCAACGTCTTTAGCATTAACCATACAGGCCTCCAGGTCTTTTGCCATTTGCCTTTTATCACAAAAACTTCAGACAGTAGATTGTATTATCTTTGCCAATATTCATCCCCACCCCTTCTTGTAAGAGGATTATGTCCCAGCTACTGCCATATACCTTGCCATGTCCCCAGTGTTGAGAACCATACATCCCTGTCCCATTAACTTTGGACTTTGGCCTTGGTCTCTACTACTCAGGCCTCAGTGGCCCCTTCTTTTGGATTTGGAGACTGTTAAAGAGTTCACTGTCATTAAAAGGAATGTAAGCAGTCACAACAAGGCTATATCGAAGCAGAATTTTTGAAACTCATGGCAAGCTTCCACCAATGTTCTTGACCTTTCTGTCTGCTACCAGAATGGCATGTCTCACATAGGGGCTCAGTTTGAGCCTCTGAATGAGAAGCAGAGTCACAGCCCAAGCAGAGCTGTGGTCAACCCACAGCCTACCCGCGCACTCCGCACCTCAGAATTTGCCTTCAGCACTGCGCCTCCTCTGAGTGTCCGAATGCGTTACTCTTTCCTCCTAGTTGTAGGACTTCCACTCAGCCACCGTTCCTGTGGTTCTGGATGATGTCCCTTCCGTCTTTTAGTTTCACTTTTGAAATGGTTGTTTGAGGCGGCAAACTCCGGCGTTAACCTATGCCGCCATCTTGGTTCCTCCTGGATTTGGAGACTGTTAAAGAGTTCACTGTCATTAAAAGGAATGTAAGCAGTCACAACAAGGCTATATCGAAGCAGAAGCTTTCCGAATCATGGCAAGCTTCCACCAATGTTCTTGACCTTTCTGTCTGCTACCAGAATGGCATGTCTCACATAGGGGCTCAGTTTGAGCCTCTGAATGAGAAGCAGAGTCACAGCCCAAGCAGAGCTGTGGTCAACCCACAGCCTACCTGTGACATAAGTGATTAATGAACCTTCATGATGTAAGTGACCGAAATTCAGAGGTCATTTGTTACTGCAGCAAAACTGACTAATACACATGGCACATGCTCTTTCTTTATCTGGAATATTCTGACAGGCCATCCTCACTCCAGAGGTTTAACTCCATCTTTTCATTCATATCCCAGCTCTGCTCTCACCCCTGGACCAGGTCAAGTTCCTCTTCACACACTTTCTCAGCACAGGTACTACTTCTTCTTAACACTCATTACAATCATAACTTCACAGTTTTTGTGTGATTTTTAAAAATCACTCCCTGGTATGCCAATGGACTGTAAACTCCTTCAGAGCAGGATAGTTGCTATCCATTCATCTGTATCCCCCATACCTGGAAGAGCTGTTGGCACATTGTAATCCTAGTAAAAAAAAAAAAAAAAGTTAAATAAATACGTGAAGGAAAGCATGGATAAACTAATAAAGACCCTTGAACACAGAGCTGAGAAACATAAATCAAATGGAGCAAATATTTGGAAGACATTATTGGTCTTCAGGTGAGAAAACATGAGTCTTTTATAGTGCAAATAAATACACGGTAACCATGTTCAGGATCTCCTGAGTAAAAATATCTAAGCACTATCACTGTTCAAAGCACTTTATACACATATAAAGTGGTATAAGTGCCAGTATCCTATCAGCCTGGTATCAGCCCTGTGATGTGAGTACTATTATTATCTCAGAGGGAAGGTCAGCCCTTTGCCCAAAACCACAAGCTGTGAACTGGTGGAGACAGGACTTGAATACAAATAGTCTGGGACCCACTTGTGTGTTTATAACCTCTGGACTGTGCTGCCATTCATGTGATCTGAAAGCTATGAATACTGGGAAAGTTGTGGAACTTCACTGGCAAGGCAAGAAAAATTTTATGTTTAATTTCCCTATCTTATCACTTGGGATCACCTGAGTTCCTCCTAGGGTGGTGGCTGGCAGCAAGAGAGCATTTCCCCTTGGGCAAACCAAGCACACATTTTCCCATATCACTTTCATTATTTGATTCCTATTCAGTGCCCTCTGCCCAGTTTATTTGTAGAATAATGTCAATAACAATGTCATCAACACCTTTGGGTCTTCTTCATACCTTTGCTGTGCCTATCACAAGTCCCTGCACATATTAGGTGCTTAGTAAATGTGTTTTGAATCAAATGGGTCCTATAGTTCTTGCCTATGATTAAGTCATTGACTTGGGCAGTCATGAGATCTAATCAACTTTATAATAACTCCATTTGAGGGAGCAGGCTGAGAATCTCATTCTAAACTAAGTTTAGAAATAAGGAACCTGAACACAGGTTTCCTTAGCCATGGAGCAAGGAGAGGAACTGATTGTGAGACCTTTGCTCCTGGCTTCTTCTCTGGCCACAGTGGTACTAAGACAGAAAGCCCTGGAAGGGGCTAGCATGGGGAGAATTCACTTTGAGACAGAGGGTGCAGAAGTGGCAACAGTGTGAGGTCTGGGTCTCCGGTGGGAGAAAGGTGGGACTCTAGGACCCACTGTCTTCTCTGGTATGATAAGAAAGAGTTCAGTGACATCATTTCAAGGGCTCCTTAGAGCTGGACTATCTCTGAGGCTAATACTCTGCTCTCTTTCGAAGTTTATTTGGGAGTTAAAGGAAAGAGGAAGATATTGGAGTCAGCTGAGAGCAGGTTAGAAGAGCCAGTAGAAAATAATGGAGAAGAGCTGGTCTTCAGCTGAGTTTTAAAGGCACCAATGTCAGGCTGAGAATAGAGGGGACAGACCTCGTCTAGGGCCGGAGTCCTTGAACCACAGGTGCCAGACCACCCACATCAAATCACCTGGGAAATTTTTTAAATGCTGATTCCTGAGCCTTTCTGGAATCTGGGAGTTTCACATAGAAATCTACATTTTTAATACCCCAGATAATTCCTTTGAATCCTAAAATCTGGAAATGTCTGACCGGAAGAGATAATGCTTACCTGCTAGGGTAGGGAAATAATGTCCCAAATGCTTCTGTTTGGGACCTACACCATTGTCTTATTTCAAGGATAATTTAACTCCTTATCTTTAAGACCACCTGTGTGTTCAGTGGAAGAGCCATCACCTGGGATGACTAAGTGCCCTTTAATAACAGACATACCTGCCTGACCCAGCTTTCCTCACTGATCTCCCAACCCCTCCCAGAGAAAGAAGCGGGCTCTCCTTTCAGCCTCTCTCACCTCCCAGTGGGAATAAAGGTAGCTCCTCATCTGCTGTAAGAAAAGCCGGGCCCCTGAGGGAAGGGTGCGGTATAGTCAAGTCTGGCCTGGACTGAGGTCACCCCGTGAAGCAGCTCAGCTGAATCCCCATCTCCTGACACTTGGCCTTCAAAATCCTACAGTTCTCAGTTAATCACCAGAAAATGGAAACTCCATGTGCCCACAGCTGGGCCAAGTTTCCAAGTTCTGGCTCTAATTAACCCAAGAGCATAAATTGGGGTGGAGTGGGGGGCAGGCCAACCACTCACCAGTTAGCAGCACAGCAGCCTCTCTGGGGTTAGCTCAGGCTTCAGAGCTGGTTAGGCCAGCCCTGCCAGGCAGCCTCAGGAGGTAGAGGAGGAGGAGGGTGGAGATGCAGAGCTTGGAGGAGGAGCCCGAAAGCCTTGGGCAGGGCGGGGCTAAGCAGGCCGGGAGAGGAGGAAATGGGGTGGAGGAATTGTGTGCAGGTCTGTGACATTGAAGGCTGGGCTTCTGAAAGGGCTTGGGGCTGCCTTCTCAGGTCAGAGATGAGAAGGAAGCTCTCACTGGCTGTCCCTCCCCTTTGATGGGATAACTGGAGGCTGTGGCAACCCAGCCTCCCTCCCTAGTGGCCCCACCAGAATAAAACCGCCCAAGGAGTGTTGACTACCCCGGGAAGCTTCGGAGCCTGCACCAAGGAGGAGGAGGTAAGCACCCTGCTTGATGCTGGGATGGGAGGGTGATCTTTTCCCCTGAGCTCTCCTTCCTGCTTGCTGGCCTGGAACAGGGATGCTACTTCAAAGGGAACCTCTGAGGTACCCTGGGTCCTGGGGATGCAGCTGGGTCCACCACCAGCCACAGGCTTCCAGGAACCTCATTCCTCTGTTTATTTGGGGAGCTCTCTGCTCATGATGGAGGGCCCTGTGCGTGCAGTTGACTGGGTTACAATGGTAGCTGTGGATGGTTATGGTGATCACTCTAGTCTACGTGGTCGAGGCTTCTTCCACTCACTGATGAGCAGGCAGCCTCATCCTTTGCTGCCTATAGCTTGGAATGAGTTACCTGTATGGAGGGCCCATAATATGTGAGCATTGGTCATTACATGTGCTATGTCAAGGCCTCTTTCCAAAAACTTACAAAACCATTATGCAGGACTTCGAAAGAAGTACATGTGTGTGAGGAAGAGAGAGAGTGAGACGGAGTTGGGTTTTTGATGATGGTGACTCATGAAAATAGTATTAAAAGCTTACGATTTGCAAAACATGAGGTTGAAATACTATACATCTTGTTGCAAACCCGTGAGGCAAGTGTCAGTATTACGTACAATTACAGGTGAGGATGCTGAGGCTTGGGGAGGTTAGCTGAGCCACTGTTCCCATTGCGCGTTGGGGCACTAATTTAGACTTGGGTGTCTACTTCTCAGGCCTCGGTAGCCCCTTCGTATGGATTTAGAGACTCACTGTGAAAGGCTCACTGTCAGCAGTACGTAACCCACATGGTCTGTGCCATTAAGAATCAGACTATCAGCTGAGCAATGGGGTTAGTCTTTCAAACACTGGAGCCAGCAATGGAGAGGAAAGGGAATGTGTTTGAGAGCTGGATACTGAATCAGTGCACTGTGGCCGCTTAGAATTAAATCCAACCCCAAAATGGTTTACCAGGCCTCCTCTGTCTCCATCCCTCGCCCAGCTTCCAAGCTGGCCTATACCAGGCCCCTCCGTTCATGCTGAGCCATGACCATGAGCTATCTCTGTTCCTCCCCTCTGCTTGGGACACATTCCCAGGGCTTTTCCTGTCTTCAACCAAGTCGCAGCTCAAATGTTGCCTGTTCAAGAGGGCTTCCCAGGCCACAGAATCTAAAATGGACCCCTCAAAACCACTACCAGCCCCGTTATCTTCCCTTGCAGTGTTGGTTAATTTCGTAAAGCTGACGACAATCTGAAGTTCTGGATTCTTGATTGTAACTTAGGGTGGGGACCTTCCATGTCTTCTGCCTGCTGGACACTGCTGGACTCCAGGGTTTAGCAGATTTCCCAAGAATAACAGGGGCTCAGTTAATAGTTGTCAAGGGAAAGAATAATAAAAGGAATCAGGAGAGATCAAGACCACCTGTTTCTCTCCTGTTCATCCAACACCTCCACTCAATCTCCCTTGGAAAGGCAAACATCTTGTTCTAGAAAGTAAAGAGCTACCTGAGTTTTCAAGTATTCGATGGGGGGAATGATTTCATTTTGGGGGTAACATAGGGAACAAGGCTAAATGGCATCAAATGGATTTGGTTTCCTAGTAAATAGCAGGGTATGTATGATAAGGCTGCCTCTGCTGCCTGCGACTCACCCCAGCATGTTCTTCTGGACACCAAACCTGGTCTTGATCTTAGCATGTAGGGTAGTCGCCATGCCTGGGGTACTCACCATGCCAATACGGCCTCAGAAAGCTCGGAGTGCACCCTTCCAGCCCTGCTTTATCAAGCCACTCATTCATATTCTCACCAGGCTGTGCTATTTTGGGTGTCATCCATTTACAGGATAGGAAGAGCCCCATATTTGCAATCAGGGGATCCAATGTGCTTCTATGGGCCCTACCACTCTGCCACTGTGGGCAAGTCCCACTGAGCCTCATCTCACATTTATCCTCAATCAAATAGAAGGCTAACAGCTGACCTGTATGCCTGTGAGACTAGGAGGTGCACCTGTGATAGCAGTCCTCACGGAGTATAGGCGTATGTCATTTCATTGTGCTTTACAGATGTTGCATTTTTTACAAATTGAAGGCAAGACCCTCCACCAGCAAAAAGATTAGGACTCGCTTGATTATGGTACTCGCTTTGTTGTGGGTGTCTAGAATCAAACCCACATCATGCCTGTATTCTTTGTGACAGTGATGTCAACACCAGAGCCATTATCTTTGGCTCACAAGCAGCCAGCCCTGCAAGCAATGGGTGGCAAAGGATACAATTGCAGAAAATTTTGGAGGAAATCCACAATTCCAAAGAAATCTTTCAGAGGAAGAGACTTCTCTGCAGGAATCCTTTTCTCCGGCAGCTACCTTCCTCAAGAATCGACTTAGGCACTGTAATTAACACCCAGTATTCGCTTTGCAGCGAGGAGCAGGAGCAGTAGAACCCAGCCTGGCGATGCTTCTTCCTTGGCAGGCACGCAGCATTTGGCAGTATTTTACAAGCTGGTGGTTTTATGAGTCCCTTCCTGCACTTATGTGCTCTTCATTGTAATGTGTGTGGAGCCTTCCTGGCATCAGCCCTGGCCCTATTTGATTTAAGAGACATCTGATTTTTATTTCTAATCCTCAGGTTGTTCTGTGATTTTTTTTTTAAAGACACCCCTTATCTGTTCTATTCCCTCATGCTATTCTAGATTTTTTATCGCCTTTTATCAAAAATATATTTTGAATCGGGAGCCAAGCGACAGAGTCCTGGTGGTTTTCTGGGGAGGAAGAGTCTCATAAGCAAAGTGGTATTATGGAAAGAGAATCGCATTAAGTGCCTGAAAACATGGGCTTGAGTTCTGGCCATGCTTCACTAACCCT